>NC_047569.1:15434000-15763250 GCF_011004845.1 Esox lucius | reverse complement strand
ACAAAGGCATGTGTACACTTTTGTTGAGGTAGAAACTAGGCAGGTTGCTGTTGCCCAAGTGTGTGGAACACCCCCAATACAGGGCACCCCGACTTAAATGTTTAGACTAGGTGGATAAGATCACCCTGTCACTTTTAACCTAATGTTTGTTTATTTGCAGGATATCTTTCCTAGACAAAAAAAATACTATAGGATTTACAATTTTCCCCATTGAATACCAAATATTTTCTTCCCGATTTGACTAGGGTAGGCTATAGGCTACTTGATTCTATATACCTTTTCAGGACCAGAACTCCTCACAATTTCTTGAAATAACTTTACACAGTGAAAACTCAGGCCTTCCAAATGTAGGCTGACCTAGGTCTAGGGTTTGGGATTAAGGTAGTGCTGCCGAGCAAGGTTTGAGCATAAACGTTTTGATATTGAAGTTAACTTTAGGGTAAACGTTTGGGTTAAGATTAGGTTTTAGTGTTTCGGGAAAATACGTTTTTGAATAGTCTACTAAAAATGTGTCCAGGCTAAATGTCTTTAATTAGTAGGCTATTGTTTTATATGTGAATGTTCAGACTTAACATACACGCAAAATCAGCTTTTAATATGATGCATGGTGTTAACTGCCTATAAGCCAGTGGCCTTTTGGTAGTAAGCTAACATAGCCTAAACATGAACACTTAACATTGAATGTCAGTAACCTACAAAATATAACGTGGGACACATTTTATGACCAATAAAATGTGATCTTTATTGTTTGAACTCATGATAAGCTTTTATTTAATTATGGCGCATCCGTTTTATCTGACATGATGGCGACGGACCGTGTGATCTCAGCATCGCTTCTATTACAGACTTGCTGCGAGGGCTCAACTCGTCTCCTCTCAGACCGTTTTTTTACACCAACCGTCCGAGAGGATAACTATGTGGATTGCAGCCTCCCAGTCTCCTCTCTGCGGGGTTAGCACATATCACTCCGGCGGATTTACACCAACCCTCGCGTGGAACAGTCATCACGAGCATTACATCACCAATTCCCACACCCGAAGCCTAAAATGAGACCCTTGTTATTTTAACAGCGGATCTGAACACTGATGCTGAGCCGACGCCGGAATTTTCGTTTTTTCACGCTGGATGTCGTGTGGATTATACAGATATACCAACAATGTTCTCGTAGGCTAGATAATAAGATAAATGATTGCGCTTTTATGAACGGGGGATAGCAAAACAAGCACCGTCATCAGCATCTCTGTCTGTCGGCTTCTTTGTGTTTGGAGAGAATGTGAATAGCGAAAGATGACATGGCAGGGGTAGATTTAGAATCCAGTGGAGCGGATCCCCCGGGCGGGCTGGAGATTGCATTTCCGTACGAGGAGTATGAATGCAAAATATGTTATAATTATTTTGACCTTGACCGTCGTGCGCCCAAAATTTTAGAGTGCTTGCACACATTTTGCGAGGAGTGCCTGAACACTCTCCATCTCCGGGAAGAGCGTCCATGGCGCATCAGCTGCCCAATATGTCGCCATCGGACGCCGGTGCCAGACTATCGGATACAAAATCTTCCCAATAATACCAAGGTAACAGAAGATTTTCCCTTGTACATTGACTCTGACCCTCTGCCTCAGGATGCTTTGCCACTGTACCCACCCCCGTTACATCCCGCGTTGGTTGCCCTCAGGCGCGAGGAGGCATCCGGGGCGTCCACGAGCCAGGCTACCCCTTCCACTACCGTGTCCACCGCCACTACCCTCTCCCAGGATTCCGTACGCTATGACAGCTGTCAGAGCTGCAAGCGGGTGGCCCTGACGACAGGCTGTGTGTGCGTGATTTTCTCCTTTCTGTCCATGTTGGTCCTGCTTTTCATGGGCCTGATCTTCGTGCACAGCCACAGCAGCCCGCCCTCGCCCGCGGGACCCATCTGCTTGTCGGTCGCCAGCATCCTAGCCATGTTCTCCGTGGTCGTCACGTGGCTAATCTGCTGGCTAAAGTATAGACCCGATCACGAGACAGGCCGCTCGTCTGCCACGAATAACAGGAGGAATGCCTGATGAGGATGATGTTAATCATTTAGATAACTCATGGTGATGATATTATGTTAATCATGATAACAATGTGATGTTTTTTGCGTGATTATGTACTGTATATACCGCTGTATACTAGCCTAATGTTCCTCCTTCCCTTTACTTTTCTAGAAATAAACATTGTCCAGAACAGCCTTTTAACAGTACAGAAAACACCCTTGGCCTTCATCTGCTCATCCAGCAGCAAGCCTAAAATATCACTGATAAATTCTTACATGCATTTGGAAATCTGTCTGTTGCAGGCTCATAATGACGATAAGGGTGATTGAGATGTAGAATAAACTGCCTGTGGCTCCCAGACTAAAACCTTAATATACTGTATTAAAGCTTTTAGGGTCTATGGTGACGGTTGAGTGGTGAATGCAAAGAACTGATAATTTGGGTTTGATACAGTTTTCCTCAAAAGTAGGCTATGCATTACTCACAATGCCTCTCAACATATGATAACCTGTTGTCCCTGTCTTCCGTCTCAACGATGCACCAGTCTATGTTAATGTATTGTGCGCTATATAATTCCACAGGCGATTGTTTGAGATTTTTGTATCAAGGCCACAACTGGCCTACTGTTATTTGAGTCACGTAATATATTTAATTGAGAAACCACTAATATAAGTTGTGTAAATACATTATCTGCTAGCTATACAGAGATTTTGGGGTGATGTGAAAATAGGAGAGGTGTCATTCACAATTTATATGTTCACTGTGTTTAGGTTACCAAGATATGTTTGAAACAGGTAGCAGCTATAGGTGCAGGCCTTGTGTACATCTTCCTGGCCTATCCCCTGCCTAGTCAGATCAGATCATTTCCCTGGCCTCTGAAAGCTTGGGCCACTATGTCTAGAAGAGTGTCCTCTTCTCATCCACCTGGATGTCAGCTGGTCATCACCAGCGTTCTGACAGACAGGTGAAGGGGAACCCAAGGTGGTTGTCAATCACTTCAGACCATCGTTGAGTGTCTGGAAGAAGGGAGCTGGCATTTCCTGTTTTGTAAGGAGGCACGGATTGATGCTCTCTTCTGCCATGTTCTGGACAGAGCAAATGGCTTCCTCCTGGTCTGTTTCGTCTGTGATCATGGGGGCGGGGGGCATGAAAGAGTTAACATGGGGTTGAAACAGGCTCCTCTTAGTCTGAGGCCCAATATCATTAAAACAAAAGTAGTCAATTAAAATGTATTGGATTGGACAATATTACCCAACATGCCAGTGGTAGTAAAATCAGAACCTTACGGACTATGTTTCAACAGTGGTTCCTCTAACCCTGGACTAAAGGTTTCAGACCATGAGTGGGTCTGGCCAATCAACTACTTTATCAATCATACTACCAGAGACAGAAACAGATAACCAGCGGTACTACTGAATGAAACATGGTGTGGATTCCTAAAGCCCTGAGGCAAGTGCATTTTGTGTTTACTTTAAACTGTATGTTCTCTGTACAGAGCAGAGACACCATTGTCTCATGGCTAGGCCTTCCCCCAACAGATCGATGTCTTCTGGGATTCATGTAATAATTTGCACGTAGGAGAAGGGTGGATTGTACAGTGGTATAGTAAGGCACTCACCATCCTAAGACAATCACTTTAACTTTTGCCTCACAATCAAACATAAGCATGGATCTGGCCTTTAAGATGGCCATGCCTACTTCATCCATCCTGACTCAGTATCACCTATAGAAAATGCACTTTCGCCCTCTTATTTGAGATAAGTAAAGGGTACATATTGCTTATTATTGCATTCATTAATGATGAAATAAAAAAAAAGTTGTTTTTGAGTTTGATGAAAATGTCATTGTTGTTAAGGTACCAAAATGTATTTGCACATAATGTTACGTATGTGCTGTTTTACACAGTTAAGTAATAAAGAAAGCATTACAAATTTAACGTGTAATTCTCCTTTATTTTGACACTTGTAATTAGATATTGAGAATGGAGATTTCGTACAGAGACTACTTTTTGAAATATGACTTACAGATGCAACAAGTCAGGTATTTCTAATCTGAGGACAGGAGTAACTTTAACACTGTCCCACAGATGCCCTCTGGTGGTAGGCAGAGCATATACTACTTTTCACTTTTTGAAACTCATGAAGTAGAGATTGGTATAGATGTAATACAGAAAATCTGGATTATGTTAATCCCACTAGAAGGGTGGATTTGGGGTGGATTTAGAAAGGGTGAAAGGCACTAAAACTTCAAAATGTCAATATAAATGATAGGATAGGAAGTTAAAAAAATATTGTAATAACCAAAGGTTAATTATATTAAATTGCAGTATAAATAAGAGTTAAATTATAATATTGAAAAAACATTATATATATATATCTACTGCAGGGGTGCCCTTTCCTGGTCCTGGAGATCTACCATCCAGTAGGTTTTCTCTCCAAACCCAGTTGTGACTAACCTGACTTAACTTTTCATCCAGTTAATTATTAAAATCAGTGTGCAAAATTAGTGAAAGCTCTCCATGACCAGGATTGGGCACCCCTGATCTACTGTAATTATAAGTTAAATGCAGGCTCTATAATTTCATGTACAGCAATTGATGTATTTCTGTTTCCCTATGATCATGTAAAATAGTAAAATCTTGTCTAGTAGATGGTGTGGCATAAGCCTTAAGCACTTCAAAATTGGATTTTGAGATCTTGACATTGTATCAAAATTATCCTATCCAATTAATTTCTGGACAAAAAAAAAAGACGATCAGAGAATTTACCTCATTCTTGTACACAAAATGTTTTATTTGAAGAAAAAAAAACATTAACACTAACAAATGTAAGCAGATTGGTTTCTTCCTGTTTTAACAAACAAGAAAAAAATCAAAAAGACAGAATGAAGACATAAAATAGTGCACACAACACATTATACGAAATGATTGGCTGAAAGCCATGGTATTCACTGCATTCAGAAAGTATTCCGACCCCTTCACTTTTCCCACTTTTTGTTAAGTTACGGACTTATTCTAAAATAAAATAAATCCTCATTAACCTATAGTCTTTGCAAATTCATAACTCCCCACCAGAAATTTCACATTTCACAAGTATTCATACCTTTTGCTATGATAATTAAAATTGCGTTCAGGTGCATACTGTTTCCATTGATCATCTTTCAAATGTTTCTACAACTTGATTGGAGTCCACTTGAGGTAAATCCATTTAATTGGACATGGACGTGATTTGGAAAGGCAGACACGTGATTTGGAAAAGCAGACACCTACAGCTCTAGAAAAAATTAAGAGACCACTGCAAATGTATCAGTTTCTCTGGTTTTACTATTCATAGGTATGTGTTTGAGTAACACATACCTTATTTTATTCTATAAACTACTGACAACATTAAATGATAATCATTTTGGAATTTGGGAGTAGAGTATTTATTTGTAGAAAATAACAACTGGTCCAAATAACCAAACAAATATGCATTGTTTTCAGACCTCAAATAATGCAAAGAAAACAATTTCATCTTCATTTTTCAACAACAAAATACTAATGTTTTAACTTAGGAATTGTTCAGAAATCAATATTTGGTGGAATAACCCAGCTTTCATGCGTCTTGGCATGCTCTCCACCAGTCTGTCACATTGCTGTTGAGTGACTTTATGCCACTTCTGGCACAAACATTCAAGTAGCTCAGCTTTGTTTGATGGCTTGTGACAATCCATCTTCCTCTTGATCAAATTCCAGAGGTTTTCAATGGGGTTCAGGTCTGGAGATTGGGCTGGCCATGACATGGTCTTGATCTGGTGGTCCTCCATCCACAACTTGATTTGCCTGGGTGTGTGGCATGGAGCATTGTCCTGATGGAAAAAACAATTCTCAGAGTTGGGGAACATTGTCAGAGCAGAAGGAAGCAGGTGTTCTTCCAGGATAACCTTGTACTTGGCTTGAATCATGCATCCTTCACAAAGACAAAATCGTCCCAATTCCAGCCTTGCTGAAGCATCCCCAGATCATCACCGATCCTCCACCAAATTTCACTGTGGGCGTGAGACACTGTGGCTTGTAGACCTCTCCAGGTCTCCGTCTAACTATTAGACAACCAGCTGTTGTCAAAGCTGAAAATTTGACTCATCAGAGAAGATGACCTTAAACAATTCCACTATGGTCCAATCCTTATGGTCTTTTGCAAACTTCAGCTTTTTTTTTGGTCACTTGATGTCATCCTTAGGTTGTTGAGTGACATTCGAAAGAGTTGACGGTCATCTCAGTCAGTGGACAGTAATTTTTCGCCCTCTGCCGGTCTGTAGTTTTGTTATCCCCAATGTCTGTTGCTCACTGTATCCCTCTGCCAGTAAAGCCAGAATTGAACACTTCTTTCCTCACTCAAAGCTTTTCTTTTCAACTTGTTTGTCATGCTGAATAGTTATTTTTTTATTCAAATTACCTTTGAGGTACAACTTGCACAGTTTTTGCCATCCAGCTGGTCCTATTGCAAGAGGATAGTGATGACCACAGCAGTGGTTTTTATACTTTTCCTCATTAAATTTGATTTGGTTCAGGTAATCACCTAATTAGTACCTCATTAAGTAAAACGAGGTATTGCTGTTTTGGAATTTAACAAACGCTGGAATGGAATGGCTGCCATACATGTAGAGGTACTGCTTTAAGAAAAATTAGGAGTGGTCTCTTAATTTTTTCCAGAGCTGTATCTGTATAATGTCCCATAGCTGACAGTGCACATCAGAGCAAAAACCAAGCCGTGAGGAAGGAATTTTCTGTTGAGCTCTGAGACTGGATTGTGTCAAGGCTCAGATCTGGGGAAGGGTACCAAATAATTTCTACAGCATTGAAGGTCCCCAAGAACACAGTGGCCTCCATCATTCTTGAATGGAAGAAAATGGAAACCACCAACACTCTTCCTCAGTCAAACTGAACAATAAGGGGAGAAGGGCCTTTTTTTAGAGCGGTGACCAAGAACTTGATGGTCACTCTGACAGAGCTCCAGAGATCCTGTGTGGAGATGGAAGAACCTTCCAGAAAGACAACCACCTCTGCAGCACTCAACCAGTCAGTCCTTTATGGTAGAGTGGTGAGATGGAAAACACGCCCACTTGGAGATTTCCCAGAAGGACCTAAAGGACTCTTAGACCATGAGAAACAAGATTCTCTGGTCTAACTAAACCAAGATTAAACTCTTTGGGCTGAATGCCAAGGGTCACTTCTGAGGGAAACCAGGCACAGCTCATCACCTGACCATTACCATCCCTATGGTGAAGCATGGTTCTGACCAGTCACCCAGTCCCGTCTGCTGAGAATCATCCCCATAGTATTTGCCGCCTCCCTGACCAAGGTACTTCTTGCCAGATTACTTAGTTCGGCCGGACGGCCAGCTCTGGGAAGTCTCAGTTGTTCCAAGCTTCTTCCAATTTTAAAATGATGGAGCCCACTCTGCTCCAGGGACCGTTCATTGCTTTAGCAATTTTTTATAACCTTGTTGAGATCTATGCCTTCAATATCAGTTTCTTGAACTTAATGGCATGTTTTTGTTCTGACATGCACTGTGAAGGGTGGGACATTATTCAGTTGTGTTCAAAAGTTTGCCTACCCTTGCAGAATTGATAATATATGCAAAAAATTTTAAGAAAACCTGAGTGAGCATGTCTTTTATTTCTTATGGGATGCACATTCAACTCTAGGTCATAACAGAATGGCACAATCATAAAACAAAACATGGCAACAAAGAAAAAAATGAACTGACCTCTGTTCAAAAGTCTGCGTGCCCTTAGTTCTTAATACTGTGTATTGCCCCATTTAGCATCAATGACAGCAGCTGAAATCTTTCTTGGTCTACCTGACCTTGGCTTGGTATCAAGAGATCCCTGAGTTTTCCACTCCTTAATAAGTGATTGAACAGTACTGACTGGCATTTGCAAGGCTTTGGATATCTTTTTATATCCTTTTCCATCTTTATCAAGTTCCATTACCTTGTTACATAGTTCTTTTGACCATTCTTTTCTGCTCCCCACGGCTCAGTATCTAGCCCGCTCAGTGCATCCACATGTGAGAGCTAACAAACTCATTGGCTATTTATACACAGACACTAATTGCAATTTAAAAAGCCCTGTGTGGGAAACCTTCACCTTTAATTGCCATTTTAATTTGAGTGTGTCACCTTGTGTGTCTGTAACAAGGCCAAACATTCAAAGGTATGTAAACTTTTGATCAGGGCCATTTGGGTGATTTCTGTTATCATTATGATTTAAAAAGGAGCCAAACAACTATGTTATCATAAATGACTACATAGGATCAATATCCTTAAATAAAATATTATTTAATGCATGATCAGTCATATTTTCAAAATCTATCAATTTCACTATTTCTGCCAGGATATGCAAACTTATGAGCACAATTGTATAGACAGGTGTGTGCCTTTCTAAGTCATGTCTGATCAATTGACTTTGCCACAGATGTACTACATTGGAGTTCTAGAGACACGTCAAGGATGATCAAAGGACACAAGATGCGTCTGAACTCTATTGGGAGTGTCAAGGCAAAGGTTCTGAATACTTATGTACATTAGATATTTCAGTATTTCTTTTTCAATAAAATGGCCCAAATTTCTAAAAACGTGTTTTTGCTTTGTTATTATGGGGTATTCTGTGTAGTTTGATTCGAAAAACATGTATTTCATCAATTATAAATGCAGTCTATAACAACAAAATAAAGGTAAAGTAAAGGGGGGTAAAGAGTGATGAGAGTATCAAGTTTTCATGTATTTTGTAGTTATTTCCAGTCATTGGCTACAGAGAACTGCATGAAACCCAAGGAGGTATTGAATTTAGGAATGACCAGTCTAAGGTATCTGTAGGAGCACATATTTCTATTAGGTAGAGAGATGTTGAGGAGGGAGTTGAAGTAAAGCGATTTGCCTAATTAAGCTGGTACTAGTGAGTTCTACAACAATATGGCGAAAACCCAACACGGCCTACCACCAAAAAAAACTTTTTGTAACAGTCAAGCATGGTGGTGGAATGTCAAGATCTGGGGCTGCTTTTCCTCCTCTGGACCTGGTTGACTAGACTTCATCAAGGGAACCATGAATTCTGAGTTTAGCAGGAGATTCTTGAAGAGAACGCCAGGAGATCAGTCAAGGAGCAAAACTGGGCCGACTTTTGGAATGCTAAATTGCTAACTGAAATCATTCCCAGTTCTGAGTTCTGACTTCAGAGGTAAATGGAATGCAGAGTTTTCCAACAAGACAACGTCCCAAAGCATTCAAGCAAATCTACAAAGGAATGGCTCAGGATAAATATGATTTGCTGAGTTCTGTAAGGAGGAGTGGGAAAAAATCCCTCAAATAAGATGTCAGAAATGGATTTGTGGCTATAGGATACATTAACTCCAAGTTGTCACTGCTAATGGAGGTGCCACAAGCTATTGAATGAAGGGGTTCACATATTTTTGCATGTATGAAATTTGCTAGTGTGTGAAACCACTTTACTTAAATAAACAATACAAATATATCATATGTTTTTGTTTGTGTCCTTTATTTGGAATGTCTGAATTATGAATTGGGGTTTGGATACAGATTTTATTAGTTTACAAAAATAAGTACAATCCCTGTAGGGTTCACATACTTTCAATCAGCCTTGTAATCTATACATTTAAAATAAGGAAGGGGTTGCTAGATGTTTTTATAGACAATTTTCATAGCCCAAATTAGATAAGGGAACCCTTGTCTTCCTCCTTACAATAAGAAACATTTTAAGTTTGATGTATACAATATATAAGTTTAAGTTGGGGCATGGTCAGTCTTTCCAGAGCCTCTAAGACGTCCAAGACTATTAGTTAGGATCAGAGTTTTTATTGGAACTTCCAGGAGCTCAAAGATCCCAACATTATACAGTAGGAGCAATTTCAATCACAAATACTGGTATCTCTGATCTTCATAATGCAGTTTTTGCCAAATTTAATCTAAAAAACAGGCAAATTGTTCTGATCCGTGATAGCATAATATTGCATTACAGAATGATTTATCCCTTAGTGTTATATATATATGTTTTTACCAGATGTCGAGTGTGTGACTCAGGGTGATCGAAATATTTGTCTCGAGAGCTACATTACGATTTTGACATTCAAAGCATGGCACAATAGCCTATGTACGCTTTGTTTGTCAACATTATTTATTGGCCTGTTATTCAAATATTCACAGATTTATAATATTTTTCTAAATACTTTTAATTGAGTTTTAGATGTTTAAGGTGTGACTGAGCATTTGTATTAACCCACATCAGAAATATGGATTTGCGACGGACGAATTAAATCGGTTCGTGGGCTGGATTTGGCCTGCAAGATTTACTTCGCCCAATCCTGGACTCTAACACTTGATTGCTTACCATTCCCGAGTTTCTATTTAAACAATAACTTCCTTTGTGGTTTTGTGATTAGACTTCACTGGATGGCACGAGGTTTCCTGTATTAGCTAATTCAATAGTTCCTCGTTTATCTTCCATCTTTAAAACGTCTCTTGCGTTTAATGTTAGGGAATAAATCTGGGTTTTACAGGTTGTCTTCTGCTCAAACGCTGTATTTGCTAACCAACGAGGCGTGCCCTACCCTCCCTATAATAAGCGGACGCTACATTTACAGCACAATATACATAGCTGTGTTACGATATATTTTTGTACATTGTAATTTGGTTCTAGGCCTATACACGTCTCAAGGGGACAAGACATAATAAAGTTTCATTTTTATTCAATGTATGTGTAAAATATTATTCTATGTTTTCTATCAAAAATGTTTTGACAAATAAGTGTTTACATAAAGAGATGTGACTCTGACCCCGTGATGCAGCTAATTTACTTCTCATCAAGCTACATTTCTGACTTTGAATTTCATCCCCGGTAATGGATTCGACACGGAGATTCTGTGTCGCTTTCAAGAAGGCCAAGGTATGCATCATCACTCTCTGTTTTCATTCGTTCCCTCTGTTTTTTTAGTGTACAATATCTAGTTTCAATAAGTTCAATGACCCTCAAAGTCGCCACGTTCGCAAATATAAGATAAATCTTTTTCCAGAATTTCCAAGATGACACTATAAGCTAAAAAAATCCTGCAAGGTAATTAAAAGAACGTCCCAATCCCTTGGTAACCTTATTTATAGCAATCTTGGGTGTTGTATTGACAATATACATTTTGATGTTTTTAAACTAAACAGCCTAGCGGTTTTATATTTGGAAAACTATTGACTAATAATATGTTCGCAGCCTTCCATAAATAACGTTATTGCTGTAGGTTAATTATGACACCAGCAAGTACATATTGACACCCAACATGCATTTTGATCCAATCGAATTTAAATACGTAAAGTGGAATGTGAAAGAAATAGGCCTGCATCGAGTCGTAGGCCAATCTATTGTTGACCTCTACATTGGAAATGTGCAGTTTCATATTATATTAATCATATCTATTGACATAAGTAATATTCTCATTAGGGTTGAGATAGCACTCAATGAAGGACAATAATCTGCTCCTTAGCACGTGAAAGGACCCGGGTTTCCAAGGTGTTTTTTTCTCCCGGGAGCGGCTATTGTCCGCGCACCGTGCGTTCCAACGAAAATACACTTTTTTTATTTTATTATTGTTGCAAAAGAGTCTAATTTTAATGGTGCTTATTTTAGATCTCCCAGAGGTGTCCCCATTTCTTCTTGTGTGACCTCACTGGGTTGCAGTGGTGTACATAAAAGGCTCTAGTCATTAAGTGCGTCATTTAGTTTTCTCTTTCCAACAACATTTGTTTTAATAAAAAACAATACTCCAAATATTATGCATATTCCCAAATCCGGCCAGTGGGTGCCATACCTCCAACATCACATTGAATAGCACGGTTAGACTGCTGGTAGGAGTAGAATTATTTTGATATAATTATGCACATTTAGATTTTTCCTATAGATTTTAATTAGAAGTGTAAACCAAAAAAATCATGAATGACATAAATATTGAAATAGTTAACCTTATCTAACATAATCGAAAAACCATGACCATACAGAAGTTATCGCGCTATCCAGAAGTTATCGATGATAGCACTGTAAAGTAATGTCAAGATTTGATTTAAATGTCACTGTATACAACTTAAACAGTATGCATAATAAGTGCTATCATCTTAAACAAACGCCTGTATGTGAGTTTTTCAGTCATTGTCGAACCAGGAGAACGTCTATATCTCCCATTTAAACACCATGGTTTACATTCTTGCTGTCCTCTTTACAGCGTGTGTCGAGTGAGTTCATTTCAACACAGAGTTGTATTATTTTTTGTTGCAGGTTGATTTTTAGATTGCTTTAATATCTACATTTCCTCGGCCACATTGATTATAGATCATGTACAATAATAACTTTGTACTCATCCAATCGCTAAGGGCATTGACTAATTGCATTTATTTGAGATGGTTGTCAATTGAGATGGTATATATAGTCTTATATTGGATTCCTCACTTTAGAAGTTATTTTGAGGGGTTCCGTTTGTCAATGATATGACATCAGTTTTAATGTTGGACATCCTGCCTTTGTCTCGATTCCTATGCGTATTATTAATCACTACACAAATCAGCATAATCTAATTGTGATGTTTTGATGTTGCCCTTGAGACAGGATTTCCAGATGTCTAAGATCATTGGGCCATGAATAAAAACCTTATGATTTTAATAATGATACTATGTGGTCATAAAGAGTTTACCTAATTATTTAAACAGATTCAATTAAGCAGTCACTTGGTACAGAATTCAGGAATAAGTTATTTAATGCAACAATCATGTCTATATCATTAACAGTCATCAGTGAGTATCTCTTCAAGAGATGCTGTTAAAACACCCCCCCCCCCCCCCCGTTTGTTGTATATATACATTGGGTTGAATAAACGTGTTAAAAAGTGTTAAAGCAAATAAACAGTTTAAGGTGTTTACAGACCTACAGTTTCATTGAAGGTTAAAAGTACTTTTTAACCTTCAATTACAACTGTCAGTGCTCATATTGTGCATTGTGCCAGTGTATTGTGTAATGTGTATCAATCAAACAAAACTGGTTTTACAGTATAAAACACCTTAGTTTTATCTGAACTATTGAGCCAAACGGAAATAAACCTTACAGTAAATGTACAGCCAACCAAGCGGTTGAGCTCCTTAAGGTGGACAGTGGAGGCAAGAGATCTTTTGTCTGAAATCAAAGGTGGGGAATGAAAACTGTCAGCTCCAGTGATTGATGGGGGGGGGGGGGGGGGGGGGCAGAGCAGAGCTACTTACAGCTAAACTTTGAGAGAGAAGAGACGGTGTGTGTGTGCGTGTGTGTGAGACAGAAAGATAATGCTTCTTCCTAGAGCAATTATCCAACTAAGTAACTAGTAATATATAAATGCTCAACAACACAATAGCCTACCGTCTCCGCCAGAAGAACAGACGTTCTTTACGGCTCTCCTGGCGTCGTACCCTGCTGGTGCGCGAGTACCCGTCAGACGGCTGTGCTCTTGGTTGTGCGCATCTAGAAGCGACAATAAATTCCTCTACGTGCACTAACTTTTGTAGCATTTAGATTTCTTCGGGCCATGGTGTGAAAACAAATGGATACATGCTCTCGTAAAAATGTGTATGTTGTTGTATGTTGAGTGACTTGGTCAATACGGTCATATTTATTTTTTAAATCAACATCTGCGCATCTACTTGTGATCTAAGGGGATGTCACTGTCACATCGGTCAGTAAGATGATTGAAGACAGTTCCTCAGTCCTGATCCAAGCAACCACTCTGACAACTCAGAGGAAGAAACTTTCCAACATTAACCAATCGTTGGGCACGACCAAGAACCGGGCTGCGTGCTCAAAACCAATCACAGAGCCTGGATCGTTGATGGGAAAGAAGAGCAGCACAACTCATAAATGTTCTCTAGGTTTTGACCATCTTCCCTCAATCTGAACATGTGTCAACAACAAAAGTGACGATAACAACGTCAATGATTATCACTGACATCGCATACTGCATCGAACCCGAGTTTCTATCGTCTGATGAAACATCAACGCGTATTATAGAGACACTCTTCAGAGGTCTACCTCCAGTTTCTTGCTGGCTTGGTAACTTGGGCTCTTTTCATCTGGAAGCGGGCGTGTTTTTTTTCTCTCCCGGGGCGCTGGATTCTGTGTAGCCCAGTGGCAATATCCGTCCAAAGACGTATCTTGGTGGAATTACCGGGCGATTCTATTCTATTTGGAATTCTCTCCACCGGAGAAGCTCCCTCTTCGGCCACTCCTCGTCCTCTTCTCTGGTGGGAGGTTAGCAGAAGGCATAGGGTTGTGGAGGTATGACTGCGTTGGCTGGGGCTTTACCAAGGATGATGCGCCCCACGCTGGCTCAGAACTACCCCCGCAGTGGCTTCCCACTGGAAGGTAAAATCTAAATTCGAAACAACTTTTAGCACTGCTTCTGGGTAAATCTGGGCTTTTATGCCCAAAAATCTATGAAACAGTGCTTCGCATACACTGTGCCTTCAACTCAACGGGATAGGCCCCCACCTAAACAAACGTTGTTGTGTCCAGTTTTTCTCTTTGCAGTCGAGTGTAAAGGTACAAGCTCATGCTCTTTTTATGTTTCAATGTTCTTTCAATTTCCATTCGGATGCAATGAGAATTGAAATGCTTACCTTTTCTTGGATCTGTTTATTTTAGGGTCTGTAGTCGTGATTTACATTTTCTATTAGTTTGTCAATTTGTTCTTATTATTTTGTAGAAACAATTTATTTAACCATCTCTTAATCTCTGAAAACAAAGTATGCCGTTTGTTGACCCTTAATTAAGGAATATATCTACACTATTGCTCGATATATTAGCCTACATTACAACATATCAAGGAAACTTTTAAGGCCTTTTAAGTTTATTTTTGTATAAGCTATTATAATGTATTTTGTATTTATTTGTTTTAGTAGCCTTGCGCTATCCCTATATATTAAGTTAGGTTTTAATGGTTTTGTTGTTAGCTTAAAGATAGAATAAAAGTTATGTTATAGCCTAGCTGTAGTTTTTAATCATGAAAACATTTGGTGACCATTTTATGTTTTCTTTTACTCAGTCTCTACCCCGTTAGGTCAAGGCAGAATGAACCAGCTTGGGGGAGTATTCATAAATGGCAGACCTTTACCTAACCATATCCGCCATAAGATTGTGGAAATGGCCCACCATGGCATCAGGCCGTGCGTTATCTCACGTCAACTCCGGGTCTCTCACGGATGCGTGTCCAAAATCCTCTGCCGGTACCAGGAGACTGGCTCCATTCGACCCGGGGCCATTGGAGGGAGCAAACCCAAGGTAACGGGCATGTAGCGCTGTACGCATAGTGAACGTATTGGATTTGAAATAGGCCAAATTGATTTTATTTGTATTCAAAAACTTTTTTTTCATGATTTTCATGAGTCACGGTCACCGATTGATAAACATATGGGAGGCATAACGTGTTGCGTATAATTACAATAAATAGATGTGTACTGTTAATTGTGTAGTTACATCATTTTCTATTTACTTAGCAGGGAACTACGCCTGATGTGGAGAAGAGAATAGAGGATTACAAGCGTGACAACCCGGGTATGTTTAGCTGGGAGATTCGGGATAAATTACTGAAGGATGGGATATGTGACCGGAACACCGTTCCATCAGGTAATAGGAAACTTGATTGCCTTCTGTCAGAATTGCTGCCCATTGAAATGGCTGCAGTCTTCCCTTCTACCCTAGATTGTTCATCATCATGGTCAACATCATCATCACCATCATCATCATCGTCGTCTTAATGATTTTAATGGGCATAATATTTTATTTTCCGTGTCAATCGACGAGGGGCTTACTATTTATTCATCAGTACTCTAATTTCTTGTAACAGTGAGCTCTATCAGTCGCATCATGAGGAGTAAATTCGGAGGGAAGGGAGATGATGATGATGATGAAGATGAAATCGAGAAAAAGGAGTTAGAAGACAACGAACGGCGGGCCAAACACAGCATCGAGGGCATCTTAGGAGACCGATGTGAGTGCAATCATAATTAAATAATGATACTCTTTTAGTCTCTCGCGACTTGTGTGAGGGAGTTACTTGTTGCATAAATGCTTCCCACACGCACGTTTTAGTGTTTTTTACACCCGCGAGAAAACCCCTGCAGCATCTTTCATGCAACTTATTATTACCTTTATTACAAACTTTCAAAATATGGAAAAATGTAAGGTTGTGATCTTGTTGTTTGTAAGCATATTCATTTTCAGAAATAATTATTGCCTTACACGTTTGGTGTTATTGGACAACATTTTCACTGCGGCTGACCGTGTTCGGGTATGTTCTGACGGGTTGCCAGCCATTTTCACACTGCAGTCTGTCAGTCTCTTAAACTCTAAAAGGTTTCCGTTGTTATGAAGTTGTTTTTCTTGGATGCGGTGAAAACACATGTAGTGTGTCTTGCTTTGTCGACAGAATCATAAAGTAGGCCTACACTTCATTGTTTTAAATTCGTTATCCATCTCTTTCCCGCTAATGCTTTTCCCATGAGGACGTTTCCATAAATCAAACAGCAGGTGATAGCTTTTGTGTTAATGGGGGGATTTTGTGTGTGTTTGTGTGTGTCTGTGCATAGTCCGAGTAGGCGACCCCCTAAATGGCCTTCCCTCTTAAAATAAAAGGATGAAGTCTCACCTTACTACTCAGACTAGGTTACACCAGGTGCAGTTTTAAAAATGTGGTTGTGCATCAGCAGTTTCTCTCATTATGTCAGTCAATGACAATTACTCAGTTAGTCATGGAACGAAAATGTTTAGATTGAAAGTTAGTCTAGCCAGCTTTCTAAATATTTTAAGTCTAACTTGTAGTTATCATGGCCAAATATCAAGATGCACGCAAGATTCTAGCCCTGGGGCCCTGACCTCAAGGAGCTCCATTGATTTTTTGGTCATTCCCAATCAGAACTCATATTAACATAGCAGACGTCATGGCAAAAGGTCTAGAATTACATATGTACAGAAATGAGCTTCTCTCTTCCCCATAAAACATGAAGCATTACACTAACACATAGCTGTTAAAATCCACTCTTTTAACGTCTCCCAAAAACGTTTTAATCCGCAAATATTACTTCACAGCCCATGGCAGGCAATTAAGTCACCTAGGGCCTTCAGAAGGCCAGGGCCGGCTCTGTCTGTGAATGTGTGCGCGCGCGTGTGTGTATGTCAGAGAGGGATGACAAGTTATCTACACTCAAGGCCATCCCGTTTTATTTTAAAAATAGTTTTGTTTTTTATTGTCATCATTTTGAAATATTCCCCACAAAATATATTTATATTTTGAAGAACAGAAACGTTTCCAACCACTGTTTTTCATTAAGTACTTCAAAGACATGTCATAACATTTTTTTTTGACGTTTTCCTGCTATATTTTAAATAAAATAATTCCTAGGCCTATTTCCATCTGAATGCCATATTTGCTGTCTCTACTGTAATCTCAGGCACAGTTAAATTAATTGGAGGAAGAGACGGGGCGTTGGGAGAGACAAAACGTCCCAAATGAGTTGATCAAACATTTGTATAACTGTTCCGTCTCTCACAAAGCCAGGCCTCAAGCACACAATTGGACACTTGAGGATGAACTTGGGAGACAAAGGCGCGTGAGTCCATTGAGACTCACGCTTCGGTAACGCGCGGACAAAGCCTGGCTTCCCAGCAGCTTGGTCGCCATAAAAGAAGGCAACCTGTTTATTATTCAGTCAGAAGAGGAGAGGGAGCTTCCCAACAATGAGCAGAGAAAAGACATTATGAGCCAGCAATGATGGATGAATTATTCAGGTCCGCGAATAGCCGTTGCTCAGGCTAGGTCTAGAGACTGTTCACCATGGAGAAATGGCCGTTTTCACCTACAAAATGTTTCTTTTAGAATCCTTTTAGGTTGTATAAAGAAGCCGAGAGCTATTCAGCTAGGCTATCCCTTTCACACACACAGACACTCAGTCACTCACACACAACATAGCCTACACACATGAGGCGAGCGGCAAAAAGTGGCACAAATATTACAAGGACACATTATAGTCTAATGTGTTAAACAAAAACACCCTTGTTATAGAAACGACATAAGCTATATGCTACCTAGTTCGCAATTATTATGGATCAATCAGTGAATGTAGATCTAGGCTACTTGGTAGCCTATAAATTATACAATAAAATAACATTGAGGTTGCAATGGGAACTGGGATAGGGATGAACTAAATAAAATAAAAAATGCGGCTACTCTTTTCCAGTGGTCCCTTCCAAATCTCTGCTGTCAGAGAAATTGCCCAAAAAGATTGATCCAATAAAATCTCCTTGGTTACTTACAAAACAGTTTTCTTCTTTGGTTGTTGGACAGGTGATACTCGTTTAAAGGAAAATTCAATTTTCTTTGAACTAGACGTTAGAAGATTCCTCACCCTGACCCAGTTTTTTGTGTCAGTCATTAGCAACTTCAGCCATTGCTAGCTAAAAAATCTATGGAAATAATTATATTTTCTAATGGCCAAACCGCCTTAAGTAATAACATCAAGTTATTTTAAGTGATTTGGAGATAATTTTTTGAAACATGCTCACAGGCCATGATAAATCATGTCTATCAGTGGATAAAAAAATTAATAAACTGAATTCAGTGACTATAATGCCTCCTGGCCCAGAGACTTCTTTCAGGATGAAAGATAAAATAAAATGTCACCAGCTTTGTTCAACTAGGCCACATATCAAGTAATCCATAGACTATGCTATTAAGTTACCTTAAGCTATTAAGTGCCTTGATGTGAAACATGAAAACAACATAAAATAGCTTACATATTATGGACAACCTAGACCAAATAATGAATGGTCAAAAGTATCATATTATTCTTATCTCCTTAGGCTTAGCTGAACGTTCAATGAACTAGTAGCCATAATAGTTCACTTTGCGACTTAAAAAAAAATATTTCTATCGTTTTAGTAATAACATAGGTATTCACCATTTTACATGATCATATCACATTTTCAGACGTTTTTCACTGCACGTCAGCATTCTGAATCAGAACATATTACAACCTGGTTAAAAGTAAATTACTGTGGTGTAAACAAGGGGACTGTTTTCTGTTGCAGTATTGCTTATTATAACCTAATATGCCCTCAACAATTTAAGTCAATTACATTTAATTCTGATATATATATATATATATATATATATATATATATATATATATATATATATATATATATATATATATATATATTTGAAGACCTAACGGTTAATAGGACCACGTTTTTGTTTATTATGCGCCCTCAGTAACTGGCAGATTACTTTATATTTACAGCAATTTTAAGCGTTTTGTTGTTACTAGTTCTTAATTCAAGCAATCCTTTTCTATAACGTTAAAGCTTATTTTTTCATTTTCCAAACTCAAATGTTATGCATATACACTACAGGATGGTTTATTTAACTCGTAGGGTACCCGTACTTCTATGCATTTGTATAAAGTAGATCCAGAAGTATGGATGACAGGCCTAGATTTATCCTAACATGTCCCTCACATTAGGCCCATCTATTGTTATTTGATGCTCTATTCTTGCTCTCATATACATTAATAATGTCTTCTAAATGATTGTGATATTGTGCTATGTCACATTTAATGATCGACGGAGTGTATTAAAGACTCCTTTGGTGAATGGGGACCAATGTTCTCCCCGGAGAGGCGCGCTTGGCCTGGAGCGGCGGTCACAATGGAACTCGCCACTCGTCATGCGCACTAGTGCAAATACTCACGCATCATGCTCTCACCCCCTCGCGCTCTCAAAATCTCTTCAAGCGGATTAAATTGAGCCCTTTATTTCATTTTACTTTCATCTGGAGAGCGAATCCGCCCTCTGCCTCTGTTTCCTTCTCTTTCTCTGTATGCCTGCGGCGCACATTCATTTAATATCTACAGTTCATCTCCAGGTTTGCGACCGCTAACAAAAGAAAGTCAGTTTGTTGTAGAAAATCCCTAAATTAAGTTATCCATTAACCCATTCATAATCGAATGTATTAGGCTGTCAATGAGCTAAATGTCAAATTGTTTTTTTAATTCCAAAATGTTCGCTCTGCAAGACCTTCAGATTCCGTTAGAAAGCTTTTTAAGTATTTCGACTTTTACGCTCACTTTATATCAGTTTACTACACTATGTCCACCCATGTCAGAAAAATGTTAGGCTAATTTGAAAATTTTGAAAATGTGTTTACTTGAAACAGACACACTCAACGTTTCCACTATCAGTTGACTCCTGCTTTAGTACGGAGTGAGGCGCACACTTTCACTTTGGTTGCTGTTTGGTCCTGAGACTGGCGTGTGCATGGGTAGTGATGTCTGCAACCATTTTTTTAACCACCTCGTTTTATCTTGACCTAGGGTGTCCACTATTTTTCTGTCTGTTAATTTTATGAAATGTTTAGATTAACAGCTGAAATTAAGATCCAAAGTTATAAATTTTCACCTTTCAAACTTGTAAGATGTTTGCTGAGACAATTGTTGCGCATGGTAGCCCTTGCTGGTTCAGCATTCAAAGTTTTTTTCACATCAGAGGCTGCTGGTGTTGGGGTTATTTATCTAGGAAAAAACAAGTTAACGATGTTTAAAATATCCCAGGCTTGCTAAATGTATGGCCTCTTTCACCACCAAAGGATGCATGGATCTGAATTCCCATCAGAGAAAATACATTTCACTTCAAATCTTTTAAAATGTCAATAGTTCCCTTTGCACACTCATCAGATTTTTTTTCAGTCACATTTTCATATCTATTTAGGCTTACCAATGGCCAAGCTGCTGCATATTTTAGCTATTTTGGCACAGGTCCTGCATAACCATTTGCCAGGGTTGGACATATAACGGTTGGCGTCCAGGCCTGTTTCCCTGCCTACCAGAATCTAAAAGGCTAACATTGAGTTAATTAACCCTAAAAATTGAACTAATTATTGATAATGTACACTACACAGTGACCCCCCCCCCCCTCCTCTTCTCCCACATTTCCACATTTATTCTAAATCGTACGTTGCTAATTAAAATTAGCCTGAGCAACACTGATGATGCTACATACAGAGGAGCCTTGTTGGCCCAGAAGATTTCCATTTAAACCTAGACACACACTAAATTCTCCCTCTGAAAGACAAACAGTCAAAGGGATAACTTTATTTGTGAAAGGGAATCCTGGAAAGGGCTAATTGAATAAGCCTGGGATTTTGGAAACCCTGCCATGGTGAGCGCAGTCATCATGTCATAATTAGGTTTATTGAGGCACATTCCGCCAATCTGCTGCCATTCTACCAGCCTTATTGTGCCCAGAGCCTGGCCAATAGCAGTAGGACAAAAGAGAATCAAGAGCTGACAAAACATGAAAGGGCCAAAAGATTTTGCTGCTTTTGTCACAGAAACTGAGCAGGACTTTGTTTGTGTAAATAAATTTGAGGAACTTGGGGTACCCCGCTACTCAGGCGAAGGATGGAAGTTCTATAGAATTTAATATGTGGGCACACACTGAATTAGTGCGAGAAGAGAAGGAGGGTTAGGGGAGGAGAAGAGTGAGGGAGCAAAGATGCAGGAAATAGAGTGAGTGAGGAAGAGAGTAGGGCGAGTGAAGTGGTTGTTTGAGTATTTAGGGCCTAGGCTTGTGGATTTAGTGTACGAGTATTTGCAGAGTTATTTGCTGCATGGATTGTGATTGATTTGTGTTGTTCCACCATAGTCTCTCAGGGAAGCAGATACAATTTCACAGTCTGACTTCAAAATGTACTGTTTGCCGAGTGGGAGATAATTGTCTGTGGGTAAAGTGAACATTTATTAAGCGAAACATCAGAAGGGTTAGAAACATCTATAGGTGAAGTAAAAACACCAAAAGGTTGTGCCTAGGCCCACTGTGTAGACACTATATAGATATAAATGTATAGTCCTCTTGCATAACATGTAGATTTAATGATCAGTTCACATAATAGCTGGAGGTGGCTTTCAGGTAATAATTTTTTCTTCCAAGTTTAAATAAACTTTACAGTAGCCAGCAGCCGTTTGGACATTGCTAAGTATGGAGCCACCAGGCTCCAAGTGACTTTTTTAACTTAACTATATTATACATAATGGATCCAAACCAAACCTAGAATAAAGAAACAAGTCTATAGAATAAAGAAATAATTCACAAGCGTTTGCAATCATTTAAAGGGGTTCTTTTCTCATCTGCAAGCTACAGTACACTCATTACACCATTGCTTCAAGAAAAAAAAACACTAGTTGCTAACATCATTTCATCAAGTAAGGTTAGCATTTGGAAAATGAATGATTAGTCTACCTCTCCCATATGAATAAGATCTTAAAACATTCCTACCAAGCAGGATTCATTTTAATCATTATCATACAAGTCATTTACATGTGATATAACCAAAAGAAAGTTATGGGTGTAAATGTGGGTGAAAGTGAATATATGAAATGAAGCAGTAACGTAATTATATTTTAGCTGCAAGCAATATATTATATTATTATAGAAAACCAATCTGATCCCTTCATAGCCCATAACCCCCCCCCCCCCCCCCATCTGGACACACGTCTGATATATACGTCAGTTTGGTGTGAACAGTCTTGTGCAGGGTGGTGAGATCAGGGATCGCCATAGTGTGTGTCTGTTTTTTTAAGCTTGAAAGGCATTACAGTTGGAAACACATTCCCCATCAAACAGTAGCATAAGATCCATGATGAGATGAGTTTCCGTATCACGTTCCCATAGTGCTCCTCATCTGACGTGTTAGGGTGTAAAAGACGCTGCCTGCTGAGAATCTGTCATCTTCCTGGATATAGTTTCACTATATGTAAAGGAACATTCCAACTAACGGCTTATACACTCCTGACAATGAAGCCCTCACACAGTCATGCATTGTTTCTATATGAAAGTTTCTATATGAAAGTAAGACTTGCATTTAATCTCAGGGAGCAGATTCATTGGAATCATTCCTCTCTGTTGTTTGTATCTTTTAAACTTTTAAAATATCCCTCAGTTGATGATTCATCCAGTCAGACAGATTGTAATTAAAGAGAGTTATAGAAAATCTGACATTTTAAGTTGTGTGAGAAGCTGTAAAGAATTGCAACTTCTGGCCCACAAATGGCTCTCTAGGAACGATCAAAGGAGGGCAAGGAAGCTCTATGCAAAAAGAAAAAAATGGGAATGGTGGAAGCATGAAAATGATTAGTGCTGAGTGTATATTAATTGTGTGTTGTTTTAAAAGGCTTAGTGTGTCAGAGAGAAACGCGGTCAGAGAGAGCCAAACAGCGTTGTCCCTGAATAACATGACCATCTGATGACTGGTAATGTCAGTCTTTCTGAGGAATTTGTCACTCAAAGTTCCCCTGGGCTCCAGGGGCCACAGCGAGGGCCAAATCACTCTCACTTACCCTTGCCTCAGGCTCTCTCTGTCCCTGCTCTCCTCTCCCCTACTCCTACTTTATAATGGCGTGCATGAAGACTATCCAAGCATAAAAACATAGTTATCTGCTGATGAATGAGGGCTCTATGCTTCATTAAAGCTCCTTACTCCTTTCACACCCCTATTGTGACCCTCTGATATCAATTCAAAGGACAATTAATGAATGCAGGCCAACTTTGAAGTGTGTTGGGGGGGGGGGGGGGGTTGGGGGGGGGGGGTGGAGTCGGAGGAGGGAGGGGGGAGCTTGGGGCACCCCCTTTCGGCCCCTTCAGACCCTCTCGCTCCCCCTTCACCCCTGACGGACTTGCAACATTCAGCCAAGCACGCCAAAGGATGGTTTGAAGTGAGTGAAAGAGTGAAAAGGCCTGTGAAGGTCAAGGAGAATGGCTGCCTTAGAATAAGGCCTCTCTTTATCTGATGGAAGCATTTCAGCATGCACAACGGCTACAGACAGAGAGAGAGAGAGAGAGAGAGCAAAAGAGAGAGAGCGAGAGAGAGAGACGGGGGTGGGGGTTGTTTTTACGAGTGTGTGCATGCATGTGCAGGGGAGGGATTGGGGGTGTCAAAGTTGTGGGACACTGGGTTAAAGGCAGTTGAATGCAGTGATTGAACAAGGAAAGACAGACAGGGAGTTGTCAATCATTTGACAGAAGGAGGCTGACATTCAGCACGGAGCTTTGTTAACTAATTACCACAGAGAACCCAGCGCGACAGGGCAGGGCAGCAGCATACGACTCCGGTAAGGACAGGGCCTTAGTATATGTTGCCACTATGCTGTTACCATGTTATCACCATTTTATTACATTTCTGCATTCCATAATGTATAGTGCCACAACACCAAAGCTACCATCAATGACAGGTGAGCAGAGTGTAGCTGTTGACTTTTTTCACCTCCTTTAAATGTAAGGGACTTCATAAAAGACCATCAAATTGCACTAACACCCTACTGGGCCTTGCCTAGCTCTTACTTCCTGTCTCAGCAGGCTTAATGCGGTCAGAGGGCAAAAAGGGAACATTCTCCATCATCCCTACAGGAAACAGGTTACAATGATATTTGGGTGTAAATGACAGGCAACTACTTCCTGTTGTCACATACACTCTTGCAACTTTCCAGAGGTGTTCCCTCTAGATTGTCCTCTCTCTGAGGTGAGCTAGGCTGTCCTCTCTCTGAGGAGAGCTAGGTTGTCCTCACTTTGAGGAGAGCTAGGTTGTCCTCTCTCTGAGGAGAGCTAGGTTGCCATCTCTCTGAGGAGAGCTAGGTTGTCCTCTCTCTGAGGAGAGCTAGGTTGTCCTCTCTCTGAGGAGAGCTAGGTGGTCATCTCTCTGAGGAGAGCTAGTTTGTCCTCTCTCTGAGGAGAGCTAGGTGGTCATCTCTCTGAGGAGAGCTAGGTGGTCATCTCTCTGAGGAGAGCTAGGTGGTCATCTCTCTGAGGAGAGCTAGGTGGTCATCTCTCTGAGGAGAGCTAGGTGGGTCATCTCTCTGAGGAGAGCTAGGTGGGTCATCTCTCTGAGGAGAGCTAGGTGGTCATCTCTCTGAGGAGAGCTAGGTGGTCATCTCTCTGAGGAGAGCTAGGTTGTCATCTCTCTGAGGAGAGCTAGGTGGTCATCTCTCTGAGGAGAGCTAGGTGGTCATCTCTCTGAGGAGAGCTAGGTTGTCATCTCTCTGAGGAGAGCTAGGTTGTCATCTTTCTGAGGAGAGCTAGGTTGTCATCTTTTTGAGGAGAGCTAGGTGGTCATCTCTCTGAGGAGAGCTAGGTGGTCATCTCTCTGAGGAGAGCTAGGTGGTCATCTCTCTGAGGAGAGCTAGGTTGTCATCTCTCTGAGGAGAGCTAGGTTGTCATCTTTCTGAGGAGAGCTAGGTGGTCATCTCTCTGAGGAGAGCTAGGTGGGTCATCTCTCTGAGGAGAGCTAGGTTTTTCTCATCAGCCTGTCTCCGCTGGAAGCTTGACAATGTTATGATTTATTACTGTTAATCTTCCTCTCCGATCAAATCTTTGCTGTCTTTCTCACGCTCACGGCCATGCACGCACACACACACACACAGAGAAGCACACACCCACACATACACATGTACATGCACGCAGACAAACGCACACAGAGACAAATGTACACACACACACACACACACACACACACACACACACAAACATCCACATACACTCTAGTTGACAGTGTAGACAAACACACAGTGCTCTTCACACTCTCAATTACAGGGCAGCTGTAGAGGTCGAGGCTCCTCCTTAGCAAGTCAAGTGAGAACCCCCCGTCTCCTTTAACAAAACGCTGGAGGCGCAGATGGGCCCATAAGCTGTCAGTTAGCCATTATCCCTCCGTTCTTCAGGCATCTGCCCGGCCTTCTATGTACTGTTTAATGCATTCGGCAGTCACTTAGTCCCCTGGCCCCCAAAAAGAACCAGCGTCACTCCCCGCCCAAATAAATGGCTGATTTGCGTCCTCTGCCGATTGTTTTGTTTATGAGGGGGCACATGTCACTAGCTCAATTACCCATGTCATTTGCCAACCACCCCAAGAGATCGTCCATGACTGTACCCGCCATCCGTCCAGTAACACCCCCACCCTGCGAGAAAGTTGTAAACAGAAACACATATGGTCAGCCCCTCCTCTCCCCAAACAACCCGTAAACCCAACAGAGCCAAACTTGAGCTCCACACACTCCATGCTCCCTGTCTCCATCTCTTTGTGGACATTTTTAAACCTTTTTTGTCCTCACTCACAGTCCCCTCAAAACTACCCCGTAGGATTTCCAGGAGCATAGTCCGTTTCACTTAAATCCTCTGTTCTTTACTCTCCTCTGGAATGGCAGCAGGCATTTCTGTTCTCTTGGCTCCCTTCGGGTTGTTTTGGCTCAGGCTGTGGTGTGCTCTATGCTGCTCAGAGCTACGGTTTGGTTAAAATTAAACAGTTTTCTTTTCTCTACAACTCCCCTCACTGCGGCTTAAAGCAGCAATACTTCAGCACCCTGGCGGTCCAAGCTCAGGCCAAGCTACTTTGCAGGGTTTCTGACATTCAGATTTGACCCTTTTAAGGATTGCACTGTGTCTTTTGGGGTTTTGGCAAACTGGCAAGGTAGACCTACGGGTCCAATCCCACACATACTGTAAACCCACTCAACTCACAGCTGAGGTGAAGTGAAAAAATACATGGAAAAGTACATTTGAATGTTTAGCTAGAGTATGAATAAAACATTTTAAGGTATAGTTTGTGTAAACACATAGAGAGATATATAGGATTGACTGTATAATTGAATTGGAAAGGCTATACACCAGTGCCAAATGAAAGCTATGAGATCCATGGATATGGAGGCGCTGGGCAACAGCCTGTACTAGCGGGGCACTCAAAGACCACAGGTTTACAGAAAAGCTCTATTAGCTCCGTGCTGAGCTCGAGAAAAAAGAAGAAAAATCCACAATCATCCCAATGTGTGATTGCTTTTTGTATTTCACATGGAACTATTTTTAGCTCACAAGTAAAATAAAGCAGCATCGGGGAATGTCCAACGTGCGGAATTGTGAATGCCTATGTCGCGATTAGGATGTGCAGTGAGTGTGTGAGTGTAAGAGTGCATGGATGTACGAGTGAGTGGGTCCGGGGCCTTCGCGCGGTCCCAGCTGAGTCGCTGTAGGGCTGACGAGTCTCATCAACGTAAAAGCCGAAGGGGGGAGGTCTGTGTAATGCGGTGTCAGTCCCAATTTCCAGAGTTTACAGAAGGCAGGAGTTGTGGCAAGAGAGAGGCGAGTGTTAGCGGGTGGGTGGCAGGCGTTTCCTCTACCCTATCCCCAGGTGTCCCAGGTAACGTCAACCCAAGTCTCCAGCGTTCTTTCTCTGTGGTCGCGGATCTAAATTCTTCTGAAACTTTTTGTAATTCATGCTAAACATCCCAAGCTCTAAAAGGGCTTGTGTATTATTAAGGTTAAAGGAAAGCAGAATTAATGTCACTCATATAATAATAATGTTAGTATATTACATTAACAAAGTAAATATTTTATCATAGTATTAAGGGTTACATTAACACAAAACCAAAACTCAACAGAGCACCATTACTCAAAGTTCACAAGTAGTTAAAATGAGCTCACTAGATCAGTCACTCAAAACAACACTGTAGGCTGTCTGCTCTGTGAGATATAAATGCAAAGGCCTAGTCCCTAATTGAGATCCAGTGTATCCAGTGTCCAGCCATGTATTCTGGCTGGACAATTCAGTAAGAATACATGAGGGTGATCATTCACAATCGGCAATGAGAGGCGCGATAGGAAGAAGAGCGCGATAATGTGTGTATAAAGTAGAGCTGATGAGACACATGGCCAGAAACGTCCCATCTGGATTAAAAGAGGTCATAGAAAATGGGAATCTGCTGACGGGGCCTGTTCCCCCTCCCAACCCACACTGTCTCTCACAAACACACTGACTCACACAACGACAACGCACAACAGAACAAACAACAACAATGCAAAGGAACAGGCATGGAAGCTGGGTTGGGGTTGCCCACATTTGAACAGGAGAACAACAGTGGCCTTCCTCTATCCCTCAGGTGCTCCTATGTTCCTCGGGGCTGCGAAGGAAGGTTTTGGGGAGCCCCCCAGCTGTGCCCGCCCCCCCTCGCTCCTCCCTGGCCTTCTTTGTGCCCTGGCTCCCCTGCGGGGCAGGTGACAGGCCCCTCTGTGCGGGCCGAGGCAGCCATGACGGATTCCACAGATGGAGCGTGCAAATCGCCAGCAAAGACCTCAGCCTTAGAGCAACAAAGACAGAGAAAGGGAGAAATATGGCAGAGAGAGAGAGACAGAGTACACACACAGAGAGGGAGAGAGAGAGAGGGATTGGAAGAAGGAGACAAAGAGTCTGTGAGAAAGAGATGGGGGAGAGAGGGTGAGTGAGGAAGAGAGGGAGGGAGGCGTAGGAGGTGTTTAGTTAGAGAACGTTACTCTGAAAGGTCTTGGTCGGTGAGTTTAGTGGACAATTTCGAATTGCTCTGCCGTGTGTTTGATCTGGAAGAGGAAGAAAGACTGACTTCATTCGTGCGTTCATCTTATTATAGCTAAACTACATACGTTCTCCTTAAATATTTTTGCCACAGAGGAGCTGTTTGAAACATTTTGCTCGATAGGATGCCGAGCCTGACGGGTATTAACCGATATGTAATTCCAAAGTGATTAAGGATTTTCGCAACGACTCAGCATTCCCAGAATCTAAATCCCTGTGAAATGCTTTGGAACGCTGTTGCATGCTGGTATTTCTGGGGAAACCAAGCATTCTCTATGGGCCTCTAGGAACGATAGCTACAAAGGCTCCTCTCTGTTTTCACCGGCGGTCCTGTTTCAAATAATGCCCATAACACCAACTCCTCCACCCCCCAAAATGTCTACCGTAGAAAGTTGCAGCCACTACTGCCACCCACCTCCCAATAACACATATTTCTGTTTGTTTGGCTAGTGACGTGGCTTGAAGATGTTTACGATTTTGAAGATTTGTTCTACAGGTAGTTCACAGTGTGAAAAATGTATTAAGCGGTTAAATGTCGTAAAGCTGAATTCCATCTTAATTGACTGTAAAAGGCCTAACAGACAGCATTTTATAACTGGATTCTGTTCTGTGTGGATAGGAACAGCTGAGTTGTATGTTTGAATATGGGACGCTGTAAAGATGGATGCAGTCAAAAAGATTCTGATGCAAGTGCAAACTACAATAAGAATAATCTTCCATAGTAACCAAACCCCCTCCATTTCTCCCTCCTCCTCTTTTACTTTGTTAAATGTTAATTCACCAATTTGCTCTTAATGCATCTGAAGTCGACTCCCACTGGTGTTGAGAAGTGAAAGCTCCGAGGAGGAGTGGATCAGTTTCACATGAGGAGCGCTAAGCTATTTGGGTTTTCTTGTATTTTATTGTTGCTTCTGAGGGGGAACTAATACACTGTTGCACACAAAAAATGTCCCCTCTGCTCCAGGGAATTCATTAAGTGTAACACAAAGTCGGCACGCCAGCCTCAATAAAGTTCTGTTCTGAAGTAGCAAAAGGCCTATTTGAGCTACACAATAGTATTAAAACTGATCTAATTTTAACTTGGAAAGTGGACGTTCAAAAGCTGTCGAGTCTCATGGTCAACAGTAACTCAATCAGGCTGAGGAGAGGTTCCACTGACTGCTTCAGTGTATGACTGTGTGTTTGTGTGTTTGTGTGTGTGTGTGTGTTTACAGACTTAAGGACACTGAAGGGCAGTAAAGGTGAACATTTGACACAATAGCCAGAGGGGTCTTTCTGGCCTTGACTCTGCCTTGCTTTTGTAACCACTGGGCCGCAGCTTTGAAGAGCCGTGCCCATTCACTCCCCTGGTGAACTTGCTATAAAAGGAGCGGGATTTCTCTCTGAGCAAATGAGACCAGCATGCACCTGCAAAGTGGTGTAGATGGGGGTTATACATTTGCTTGCGTGTGTGTCCATCCCCAACTTTGGTTCTGACTATAAACAATACCGGTCCCTTGTGCGCTCCGTCCGTCGCTGACCCCCCCTACCCACTTCCCCCCGCCTCCTTCCCGTGAAAATGAACAGTCCCTGGATCCAAATTAGGCCTTTGTGTTTCGCTTAGTCCTCCCAAACCCGCCGCTGCAGCGCCTTGGGAGCCTTGTCCTGTGGGATTATTCGGAAAAGCCCAGGGAATACTGCCTCTGAATGGAAGTCTGTTGGTGCACAAGACAAGAGGGGAACATTAAGAGGAGTAGGGGGCGTTAGGAGGGGTTAGTAACCCCTCCCCTGTAGAGGTTTATGTAAACAGATAGCAGAGGGGAAAAGGGAAAACAAACAAGTTCACACTTCTTTAAGTGGGTGGGTGGATATCTCCATCTGCTCCACACCGATACACCTCATTTACTCTCCCTGTTGGTCACTTGGAATCCTAGTTGATCACTGTCAGATCACAAACATTTTGAAACTTGATTTAACCAGATGAGTCAGTTGAGAACACATTGTTAAATACGATGAGAGATTTGACCAACACAGGAACTATAGACACTATGATAGTTTAACATGACTTGTGTTTTCCATTAATTTTTTATATAATGTGAACAGGCGAAAACTGAGATTTCATGAGATAACATGGGACACTTTTACTGCAGATATCACCCATGGGTCCCTGTGTTGTGAACACATTGCGGGATGCGTCATGTATGTTTTGTAGGCATGTTAGCAGTGACATCACATAAGAGGTTAATAGATCCTTCCTGTTTAATGCTGTTTTTGACAAGTAGCTAGCTGACTGACTTGCTCTGATACAAACAGCTTAATTAACTGGTTTTATAAAGTTCTAAACATACTGACACAAAAGTATTGAATAACAATCTTCCAGCATTTTCTCATTTTAAGCAGCTGTGCACAATGAAGCAGTAGGCAGCTGCTTATTTGTCAAAATGCTATCTTGCTTGTTACCCACTCAGCAACTGTAGCTAGTTTGGCATCTTTTGCTGAAACATATTTAAAGCAATGTGAGGTGCATTAGTTAGCAGCTTCCCAATCCCCTATCATTTTGTTTAATATGGTTGACTAACTGGCTAAGCTGCATTTTTAGCTACCATGATACTTTCTATGACTGTCAAACTTAAGAAATGGTCCCATTTGTCCATCTAACTGCTCCCCCAGGTATAGAATGCTATTTTGTTTGGGTATTTTAGTGTGAAAATAAACATGTCAAATGACACTATTTGACACTGAAAGTAACTTTTCATAAAAAATAAAAATGGTTATAGAATGTTTTTTGTGTTAAATTTGGGATAGCTTGTCTTAACTTTAGCCAACATACATATAAGGTTGTTTTGGTAATCTATGTGACTCTTTATTGTGACATAGAAATCAAACTTTAGTCCATGAAAATATCTAGACAACGAAACTAAACAAGCTAGCCAGCTACCTACAGCAACCCTGTTGCCGAAATAACTGATTATATTTTGGCATGGCAAGGTGCCTGTTTCCTACCAATTGCCGAGCTTTGTCTGTTGGATACGTTCCCGTTTCAGATGAAAATAGAAAAATGTGCTACATACTATTTCACTTTAATTTGAAATGTAATAGCACTCTGAAAAATATAATAGCACGCCCAAAACCAAGGTCTGTCAAAGCCTCAGTTGCTTTCCAATAATAGGGATCTAACTTGGAGAAAGCTAACTGACATGTCCTTCGTGTGTGTTGTAGCGAGCCACTCAGATGAGGGGTCCGACGTGGAGTCTGAACCAGACTTGCCTCTGAAGAGGAAGCAGCGGCGCAGTAGAACCACCTTCACAGCTGAACAGCTGGAGGAGCTGGAAAGAGCCTTCGAACGGACCCACTACCCAGACATCTACACCAGGGAAGAGCTGGCTCAGAGGGCCAAGCTCACAGAGGCCAGAGTACAGGTAGCTTACGCACACATCACACATATGCATGCCGTTTTGACATTGTGCACTAGGATTCACACACCGACCAACTCACACGCGGACAACCACACTCAAACTGTCTCTCTTGCACGCACGCACACACCACTAATGCACACACACATTCCTAGCCTGCCCCTTCTTCCTGCATTCTTAGTGCTCCAGTCTGCAGGACCTGCTCTGATCTACGGCCCAGTAAAATCACCACAACAACTCCCATATGGAGCATTTACTGGGCCTGGAATAGGGCGATTGCATAGGGGTTCAGCATGAGAGCTGCCAGTCACTAACACTGACTATTCAGGGGCAGCATAACCCCCAGATCCTGGTCAAAGCAGAAGTGAAATCTTTAATTTATAGATGTGGATGATGTATTCATTTATATAGGATGATGTATTCATTTATATTGGATGATGTTTTCATTTATATAGGATGATGTATTCATTTATATTGGATGATGTTTTCATTTATATAGGATGATGTATTCATTTATATACGATGATGCTTTCATTTATATATGATGATGTATTCATTTATATAGGATGATGTTTTCATTTATATAGGATGATGTTTTTACTCAAATAGGATGATGTATTCCTTTGTTCACTCCGTCGGTGCATAGAAATACAAGAATGGCTGTCCAATGTGATGTGATTGTTTTCTATAACCGCAGGACCTTAAGTTTTGGATGGATTTATTTATATGGGGCAGCGACTGTGTGAGATACTGTTGTGTCTTTATGTTATGATGTTTTGCTGGTGGTAGGAGATGTGGAGATAGAGAGGGCCTTGTTGGCTTTGGACAGGAAGGAATCACATGGGATGGTCTGGAGAGGACCACATGACCAACCGCCCCCCCCACACACAGACAGATGCACACACAAAAACAGATGATGTCACAGTGTGGTCTTCACAGAGTGGAGATCACTATCTACTTTCTAACTATAGCCGCAGGCAGTGTGCAGACTCACACATACACACACAAACACACACACATACACACGCATGCACACGCACGCACGCGCACACACACACACACAGACATGTTTGTTTTCTATCTTTGTGGGGACTTGAGATCTAACCCAGACCCAGAAATCCATGTTCCCTATTTCCTTGTCTTAAACCTAACCATTTTCCTTATCCTAATCGTAACATAGCTTTAATTTCAATAACTTATCTTTTATCAACTTTCTTTTTAATCCATACACTTAACTATGCTGGTAATGCCTAAGGTTTTTCCTTCAACCAGAAATAACATTTTCACGTTTGACTATCTTTGTGGAGAGAGCAGGTTCCAACATATCCAGATCGACATGGATCACACACCTAATAGTAGGGCTAATGGATTTGCTATCTTCAATGTTTCAATTACAAATATTAAAATATAGTTGGGTTTCCTGCAAAACCCTTCCTTTCGTATTAAAGACGTTCTGTATGACTGTCAGGGTCAGTAAAGCGCGATAAGATCAGGAAATCCCTTCTGACGATTGCTTCCTGTTTCCCAAGCAACTTGTTTGACAGTTGCTTGTAGGGCTTCTCATCCTCTCACCAGCGAGTATCACAAGGCTCTAACCTAGATTGTGGTCAACTTAGTTCTGTGAAAGAATGCCTTAGGTTGCTGCGCCACCTGGAATGACCTGTATCAGACATTTTAAAAAATCAGAACAATCCCCTGTTTATCCACACAAATATGAATCTTAATATTTACACAATTTGAAATAGTCATTTTGAGAGATAAAATCAGCTATCACAACATAAGAAGTTTTTTTTTCATCAAATAAATTCATGAATTGTTGTCACTTTTTTTGTCCAACAATTGCTCTGAATTCATTATATAAACATTACATATTTTTTATTCAAATATGTAATACAAATTGACCAACTTAACTTGGATTTGTTTTATAGTACTATAAATGTACCATGGCTAATTTATTTAGATGTTTGGGATGTTATCTTGATTCTGAACATAAATCAACATTTATAAAGCCAATAATATGTCTTTTTACAGCCAATGCTTGGAATATGTTGTGATTAAAATGTATTTTTTTTCATAACAAGAATAACTATATCTATCTTTAGTGGGTGACAAGACAGATGGCTTTGACTTCCGATACTCAAAATAATTTTTTCCTGTAAAACAAAATACATTTTTTGACAATTTCTAATAAATCATAACTATTCCACAATTGATTCAGACACATTGATGGAATTAACGTAAGAAAAAATTTGATTATTTTATATTCTTCAAACAAGTTGAAAACCAAAGCCATTTTGTTTTCCTCAGTTGATTAGAACATTTTTGTTTACATTTATTTAATGTAAAACTATCTAAAGACCATGAGGTCATTGTGCTACATGAGGAAATGAAGATATCCTTCTGGTATAGCCGAACTAGTTCATTACCAAGTAATGAAGGATTTTAGACAGATTTGATAGACTATTATTGTCCTTTTCACTTTTTGAAGGTTTGAAATTGAGTTCCATTGCTTAGTACAAGAGCATTTCCAGCCATAGAGCAGGCCAAATATACAACATAATACATTCCCCCCCAATTAAAAAAATTATAATATCGTAAATGTAATCTGTAAGCTAAAATAATGGAAGAAAATATGTTTTTTTCAACTTTAATATATATATTTTTTTGTATAGAAATACACAAACCAGGAATCGGTTAATGGAACTGAATATTAAAAACAATGTGTTCTCTCATGTATCGTCCAGGTGTGGTTCAGTAACAGAAGAGCCAGGTGGAGGAAGCAGGCAGGAGCCAGTCAGCTCATGGCTTTCAATCACCTGATCCCTGGAGGGTTCCCGCCCTCTGCCATGTCCAGTCTCTCACCCTATCAGCTGGCTGACAGCCCGTATCCCCCGACGTCTATATCACAAGGTGAGACCCGCTATATAAACCAGCTTGAGGCTATACGAATGTACTGCATCCATTATGTCCAAGACATAAACCAGCTTCAGACTATAAGAATGTACTGCATCCATTATGTCCAAGACATAAACCAGCTTCAGACTATAAGAATGTACTGCATCCATTGTGTTTTAGATATAAACCAGATTCAGACTATAAGAATGTACTACATCCATTATGCTCTAGATATAAACCAGATTCAGAATATAAGCATGTACTGCATCCATTATGCTCTAGATATAAACCAGATTCAGAATATAAGAATGTACTGCATCCATTATGTTTTAGATATAAACCAGATTCAGACCATAATAATGTACTGCATTCATTATGTTTTAGATATAAACCAGATTCAGACTATAATAATGTACTGCATCCATTATTTTCTAGATATAAACCAGCTTCAGTCTATAAGAATGTACTGCATCCGTTATATTTTTAGATATGAATGCTTTGAAATCATACTGTTCATCATGATCAGCAATGTCATGTGATATTTGATGTTGACCGCTACAATGTATGAGTATTTTTGGGTTGAGACATGTTGGTTCCAATGAGCACTGTTATTATGCCAGTGCTGGTTAGAAAACCTCTGCAGTTCTGACTGTTGGATGACATGAAAATCCATCCTTGGTTATACATACCAGTTGTGGGTTAGCTTTGAAATGTACTCCATATCTACAGTTTGACATTATGGTTTATCAATGCTTCCACTCATCCTGAGGTCAATGGCATCATGACTTAATGTAATCTCGGGATATTTCAGTCAAATGCCTGGTAATCTCTGAGTTGATCACCTTGCAAGACAATAACCCCAAGCTCATGTGAACATCCACAAATAAAGAGTTATTTGCCCCCCGAATCTACATCTTGCAATGGCCACTTCCTGTTTCTGGAGATGGTTTGAATGGAATAGAGTGGTCCTTATGCGCAGGCAAAAGAAAATCAATGATCTGTAGGGATTCTGTATGAAGGAATGGTCTAAGATCACTCCCAATGTGTTCTCTGATTCATGAGACATTTTAGGAAATGCTGTTATCCTCACAAGTCAATGTTTTGAAAACAGAGGCTTCCATCATTTTGATCTCAGAGTTTTTGGGAAATGTTTTCTTGTTAAACAAAATATTTTACTCTGAGCAATTTGATTTATTTAAATTATGTATTTTATACAGTAGTTCTAATTTTTATCAGTGAAGCCAGCAGAATTTCTCGTCTGTTCGTGTAGGTATTTTTTATAATGATCTACTTTGCCAGTGCATAAGGACAAACGATGGAGTTTTTCCCAACTGGGGAATCAAACTTGGGGCCAATGTGTTGGGGCCAATGTGTTGGGGCCAATGTGTTGGGGCCAATGTAACTCACTGACTCTGACCTCACTGCTTTAGACGATTTACACCAACAATTAATGCCAGCAGTATGGAATAAATCACAGCTATATGAAAAGGCCAAACATCTACTTTAAATACACTAGTATACATTTACATAATGCATCATCAGCGCCTTGATGTGTGCTAAACAGATCCACCAAATCCACCTATAAAAAAAGTCATGTTCTAGAGGTATGTAGGGGTTTTAACTGTATCCGATGTTTCTCCACTATGTTTGTCTTTCCCTTGGCAGTGTCTGAGCAGGCTAGCACGCTACACCGTCCCCAGCCCCTGCCCCCTTCCTCAGGCCACCAGGGCTCAGTTGGGGGAGGGCAGGACGGAGGGTCGGCCTACTGTCTGGCCTCCGGAAGGCACGGCTTCTCAGGCTACTCCGACAGTTTCGTAACGTCAGGAGGCCCGCCCAACGCAATGAACCCCGCCATCAGCAATGGCCTCTCTTCCCAGGTGAGTCCAGGGGAGCAACGGATCCAACCACTCACACAAAAACATACACACATGCACGAACACACACCCACACACACATGCACACACACGCACACACGCACACACACATGCTCACACGCAGCACACCCCCCCCACACACACACACACACATATGCACACACACTGCACACACACACACACACACACATACATACAGAGTACCACTGTGAAACTATATGGGAAGGCCAGGACAGGAGGAGGTTGGTGAAAGGGGAAGTACTGGTGACTGGAAAAGGAGAGAGGAAGGACACAGAAGAAGAGAAACGAATGAGAAGATTAAAACTGAAAAGACAATTATGGCCAATTATACAGGCATGATGTACTATCGTCTCTTTATCTAAACATTAAGGGCTGTTCTAACATGCAGAAAATGAGATTTCAGCTGCTCAGAGAATATTGCACAGGGACAGCGTGCGCACTCACACCCACACATGCTTACATATGCACAAACACATGCACCCACCTACCCCCCTCCCCACACCCACCCACACACACACACACACACAGTGCTTCAGGGTCACTTTTGACTGTGGGAGAATATGGAGAGGCTGATTGACAGGAGAGCCAGCCATGGTTAAGATGAATGCTGGTTTCATGGAGAGAGATAATACGTTCATAATATGGGAATTCATCTCACCATATTAATATAACATTTCCATATTAATAAAAGGAGCCTACTAGATATCATTTATGCATATAAAGACACAACCCATAGTTAATCCTTGCTGGATTTATTTAAATTTGAAAAGTTCCTGTAATTGTCTTTCACTTGTTAAATGTGATGTATTTTGTAGTCTCTCAATTAAATTATTGTTTTAAATATATATATATTTTGTTCAGCATTGCGGTGTATCTTTTGGCAAGACCATCTACAAATGCTAGTATTACTCATGCCATTGACTGAGGCAGCCAAAGAAGTAAAGGAATATTTTTGATCTAAAAAACTCTCTGGGTGATGTTACAACACTGAAAATAACTGGAAATAAAGTACATGCAAAAAACATTCAAAAAACTATCCTTGTAAATTAGTTTGGTCTTTAATTTAATAAAATCTAATGAAGGCTGTATATTGAAAACATATTTGAAATCACCAGGTCAACTCTGCAAACTATTTGGCAACTACAACCCCGTTTCCAAAAAAGTTGGGACGCTGCATAAAATGTAGTTAAAAACAGAATGCAATGATGTGCAAATCATCTAAACCCTATATTCAATAGCAAATAGTACAAAGACAACATATCAAATATTGAAACTGAGACATCTTATTGTTTCTTGAAAAATGCATGCCCGTTTCAAATGTTATGCCAGCAACATGTTTCAAAAAAGTTGGCACAGAGGCAACAAAAGATTGGGAAAGTGGTGTAATGCTAAATAAATTAAACTTGGTGGAATATCACATAACTAATTAGGTCAATTGGCAACAGGTAACATGATTGGGTATTAAAAGATCATTCCAGGGAGGATGAGTCTGTCAGAAGTGAGGATAGGGCAGGGGTTCAACACTCTATGAAAGACTGTGTAGGGCAACAATTTAAGAATAAAATGTCTTAACATATAAAGGCAAAGAGTTTGGGGATCTCATCATCTACGGTACATAATCTCATTAAACGATTCAAAGAATCCAGAGAAATCTCTGTATGCAAGGGATAACCAATATTAGATGGCCGTGATCTTTGGGCCCTTAGGCGGCACTGCATTAAAAACAGACACGATCCTTTAGCGGAAATCACTACAAGGGCTCAGAACATTTCCAAAAACAATTGTCTGCATCCACAAATGCATCCACAAATGTAAGTTAAAACTCTACCATGCAAAGAAATAACACATTAACAAGATCCAGAACCGCTGCCGCCGCCTTCTTTGGACTTGAGCTCCTTTAAGATGGACTGAGGCAAAGAGGAAAACTGTTTTGTAGGCAGATTAATCAACATTTGAAATTATTATTGTATAAATTACTATATTATAATTAGAAATTATTTTGGGGACTAGTAGACACTGCGTCCTTGGGACTAAAGTGGAGAGGAACCATCTGGCTTCTTATTAGTTAGAATCCGTGATGGTATGGGGGTGCATTAGTACATTCTGTGAAGGCACCATTAATGCTGAACACTACAGCTCCAGAAAAAAATGAAGGGACCACTGCACCTTTTTATTTCCTTTCCAAAAAAGTTGAAAAGGAAAGTTTTGTGTGAGGAACAGAAGCGTTCAATTTGCAGTGGTCTCTTAATTTTAACCCTTCTGTTCCTCACACAAAACCTTCTTGTTTTAATTTTTTGGAAAGGATAGACAAAGGTGCAGTGGTCTCTTAATTCTTTCCAGAGCTGTATATACAGGTTTTGGAACAACTTATTTTTCAGGGAGCCCTTGCTTATATCAGCAAGACAATGCCAAACCACATTCTGCACCTATTACAACAGCATGGCTCCGTAATAAAATAGTCTGGGTGCTAAACTGACCTGCCTGCAATCCAGATCTGTCACCCATTGAAAACATTTGGTGCATTATGAAATGACAAAGGAGACCCCAAACTGTTGAGCAGCTGAAATCCTCTATCAAGCAAGAATGGGAAAACACTTCACTTTCAAAACTACAGCAAATGGTTTACTCAGTTCCCCAATGCTTACAGACTGTTGTTAAAAGCAGAGGGGATGCAACACAGTGGTAAATGGGCCCCTGTCCCAACTTTTTTGAAACGTGTCTCTGGCATTAAATTCAAAATGGGTATGTATTTTTCCGAAATCAAAAATATTTCTACATTTTATTTGTTGTGTTTGTACTATTTTCAATTAAATGTAGGGAAAAGTGATGTGGACATCATTGCGTTCTGTATTTATTTGCATTTTACACAGTGTCGGGGTTGTAGAAATAAGGTTGATCGAAGATATTTTGTTTGCATGCAATATGTGGAGAAAGTTGGCTGGATGGCACTACACACAATTGTATAAATCAAACACCCCTTACCTTCTCTCCCTCCTGCTCTCTCTCTTTCTGATAAATGGGGTGTCTGACCCCCACATGTTTTCCATTTGTAAGGAACACACCATGTCCTCTTCAAGGGTGTTTGTCAGGATTCCACTGACAGAGCTTCTGTCTGATGACCATGATATGTGTGGGTGTCTTGTGGTGCATGGGAAACAACCCATTCCGTGAATGTCTGTTGCTTCTACACCTTCCTCTCTTACACACTCCATATACAGCTGTCTTGGACAGGGAATCCCCCACCCCCAAACACACACACACACACACACACACTACGTAAAGCGTTAACCCCAAAGGCAGCGCTGTCATGACTGCATTTTTAAAATGTTTGTCTCCACATTCCTCTGTTTAAAAGTTAAATCCTCATTTATTTGTGTTCGTCTATGAGAGGAGGAATGTCCAGTATGTCTCAGACTTCCGTCATTCCAACATTCTTCCCCTGCTCTTCTGCTCCTCCTGGACACGCTGATTTGGTGCCGTTGGCCACTGGAAAGCCCAGCCAGGGGCCATGTCACACAACAAACAAAGAGAGAGAGAGAGAGAGAGAGAGAGAGTGAGATGGAGAGTGAGAGAGTGAGAGGCGGGAAAGGAAAAGAGAACATAAATATTTTTTGGAAAGACATAGTTTCTCTGAAGAAGCACTCATGCCAGCCATATGCATTTTTCTGTTTAAACAGAGTGTTCCCAATGTAGGTAATTTTTTAGAAAAATGTTTCTGGGGTCGGGAAACACAACTCCTCTCTCAAAATCAACATGGGCTCCTCGGTCCCCTGCCTGGGAAATGACTTAAGCGGGACCATCTGTGTGTGTGGATGTCGAATAATATGTCACTTATAGGGCCAGAACAGTCCAAAGTGCAGCATACCTGCTTTTCATTAGGGCACCAGCAGAGGCCAGAGTGCCTGTTTAGAGAGAATTGATGTGAGTATGAAGTGTTCATGTTGGGTTCGGACATATCTTGAGTGAGTTGATCTTGAGTAATAGCAATTATCTGTTAGTAAGACACTTTTGATGAGCTCGTTCTTATCAATTTAGGTGGAGTAGTGTCAGTTTTGTTATGGGTTGTTTTGTCTGAACCGCCTCTACAACAACACTCAAACCCCTGCGGCTCTTTTCCATCCTTTGCTCGCCAAGAAATATTCCTCCAAATTCAATTATCTGTTGGCTAATCAGCAACAGGTCAAAGCCTAGTCTGTTCCCCTGTCTGCAGCTTGTCTGCTGTGGTCTCGAGGCTTTTCTCTGTGCTTCCAGAGGTTTTGAACGTTATCTGTGTCGGTACATCTATGGCGATAAGTCTTTATCTCAGCCTATGCTTTCCAGGGAAGCAGTGAGGGAGATTTTCCAAATAAGTGTATTTGAGGTTCTGAGACAAATTGGTTAATTTTTCCTCTTTGGGCCTATCTCTGCCTGTCTGGAAAGGCCTGGTGGAAGTCTTTTGATGTCTTTAGAGGGGAGCTTCCTGTCTGAGTGAGGCAGGGTTGCAATGTGTTACTGCTTGGGGTTTGGATGGGGGTAGGGTAGAAAAACATACACAACTAAAAGCTTCACCACCATCTTAGTCACATGCATCCCATGTAATCTACAGATTTGGGACTGACCCTCTTTTCTCTCTCTCTCTCTCTTCTCTTCCCTCTCTCTCTCCAGGTGATGGGTCTTTTGAATCCAGGCGGGGTGCCTCACCAGCCCCAGAGTGACTATGCCATCTCCCCCCTGACAGGCGGCCTGGAGCCCCCCGGGGGAATGGGGGCCAGCTGCTCCCAGCGTCTGGAACACATGAAAGGTCTGGAGGGCCTGTCCGGTGTCCCCAACATCCCCAGTCTCCCGTCGCTGCCCAACACCCAGTCCTACTGCCCGTCCTCCTACAGCTCCCCGGCCTACAGCGTGGACCCCGTGAGCTCCTACCAGTATGGGCAGTACCACGGACAAAGTAAGGTCAATACCTCTCACTTCTGTTACGCACTCGAACACTTGGCGATACGGCCCTCAAATCCTATTCCGTCAAGATTTTGGCGCTCTTCAGTGTACCGCTCTGATACTTTAACACAGGGGGGAAGTACGTTAGCATCTAAAGAAAACATTGGGGATTTACTGTAAGAGTGGTATGGAGCTGTTCGATGCTATCTCCGAAATAACAATGTGTGTTTTGAATTGTGTCCGTCCTTTGGTTTACTGCTGCCGGCTCCGCTTCGCCTGTCAGCAATTGAGTTAATTCCTGTCAAGCTGTGCTGATAGTGTTAGATAGGCTCTCCTGGAAGGTTTCCTTTACGGGAGGCTTGTTGAGCAGCCAGGAGGCCTTTCGGTTGGCATTAACATTGGGTTAACTCTCACATCAAACAAACGTTCAGCGACCTCATTGAAAGCGACGTCATCCGCATGCACTCAGCCGTGATTAGAGCAGCCCGCAGTTTTCAGTTTCCCTCTGCGGGGGTAAGGGTGGGGGGGGCGACCTGCACGAGTCGCCCAATCAGGCCAGTCCGTCGACCTGGCGGCGACCTCTCATTTCAAAGTTATGGCAACCATCCGTGTAGCTTACTGCCACGGCTTTGAAAAGGAGGGCAGGTATCCAGTGAGTATCTAACTTAATATCCGAAGACAAAGAAATGCTTAATTAAATATCTTGAAGAAATGTCTAAGTGGACGGAAACACGACGTGCACGCACCCACCCACGTGCTTGCAGGCACGCACCACACGCACACATATCCAGACACACACACACACATATGCAGAGACAGACAGACACACAAACACTGTTTTTTCGAGCTTTGAGGGGACCTGAGACATGACATTGACCCAGAAATCCATGTCCCCTATTCCCTAGCCCTAACCCTACTCTAATCTTAAACTCAATAACTTAACTTTTATGCCTAAACTTAGCCATAATGCCTAACTCAAAACCTAAACCTAACTGGTAACGCCTAAACCTGAAACTAACCCCAATTCCAACACTGTCCAATTGGAGGTTTTTCAGTAACCCATTCAGTAACTCATGTTCTATCTCTGTGGGGACATCTGGTCCCCTTCGAGTACACATAAAGGTGTATCACATATACACACAGACACAAACACACACAGCCATCAGAAGGAGCACATCTTGATGTCATTAATCAGAGAGACTCTGTGTGCGGTTAGGTCTGTAGAATGGGAAAAGGTCTGTTCTTGGGGTGGAAGGATACTAACATCCACTGGCAGGGCAGCGATTAGAAACAGGTGCGTTAGCTGTGCCTGTGGAGGTCAGCTGGGGAAGCAGGATGAATCCTCGTTCTAGAGTCCCCTGTACCGGACCGTGGGTCAAGCCTAACCCTCTAACACAGCCTGGTCTGATATCTAGTCCAACTCTTTAAAGCTCTCTCGCGCACAATCACGCACGCACACATGCGCATGCATGCACGTGGTTCAAACCCTCTTTGTCTCCGTCATCGCATATATAACTCATTACATTCTCTTCTGCGTTTCCTTCCAGGTGCCCTTCATTATCTGAGACCAGAGATCACCTGAGAACCTGCTTCCCTTGAATTGACCCTTCAACTGCGACCTGGCCCAGTCCATCCCTGACCTGGGCACCTCAACTCAACAATGATCTGTTCCTGTAGACCAAGAAAGTACATTGTTAGAGAGGAATTTAAGGCCAAAAACCCCCCCACAAAAAAAACCCACACAAACGTAGAATGATGTGTGTTGACTGACCTGGGTTCCACTGGATGAAGTCTGCCCCACATTGGGCACCAGCTGTAACCAGAAGGGCCATGGAGGACTCCGCCACAGAGCAGCCTTTGAGCAGACAAGCCTGGACGCGATGGGCCGTCATCACGTCACTGTGTATTTAGACACCAGTAGCCTTAGAGCAGAGAAAAGCCTTTATACTTGTTAGCCATAGGGCCAAATGAATCCATATTCTTCCTATTCATTTCTGAACGAAAAAAGAATGTGATTTTCACTTTTGCGTACAATTCTTGCTGCGGCAGATTCTGTTCCGCTACGGAGAAGAAGGAGCACAATATTCCAGCTGTATGTGGGAAAAACAATGGTAGAAAAGAAAATTGTTAAAAAAACGATTTGTTCCATCAAGTGGAAGGATTTGAGACATCATACATAAACTGATAATGTATACACTGTAGAAAAAATATTCTGTTTCGTTAAACTTACAATTATAAGTCAACCAGTGAGAATAGGATTGTTAGTGAATCATACTGGAGCAGGTTGACTTTTGTAAGTTAAAGTGTTTTATTTCATTTAAAAAAAAAAAGTTTTACAGTGCACAGTTGTCCTGTTCCCTGGATCATGTCAAACAATGAATGTTTTAAAATATTTTTCACAACTCTCACTGTGTTTTGTTGAAGACTCAGATCTTTTGTAGCTTTAGAGGGTTTCCAAGGGGTCATGGGTGACTTTGGGGAAAGTGACAGATGAAGGAAGAGGAGGAGGAGATGGAGGAGGGGGGACTCAGTAGCTCTGAAAGGTAAAAAGGCTGATCAGTCGAGGGATAGAGAATCCCCCCCAATGGAGACCTAGTTGTTTACGAAACTCACAACCCGGAGACACTTGAGAAGTCCAGGAAAACTTCACCACAGACTAGCCCAGCTGACTAGCAGTGCAATATAATACGCAGTACAACTCTTTGACTGGTTCTGTACCTCAGTCAGCCAATGCATCGACCTATCTCGTGTCTTAAGCTAGAAACCTTTTCATTACAACTGAGTGCTTTTTTTATGACACGTGCCTTTAAGACTTCGAGGTACAAAACAAATAATAATGACAGCCACCAACGTCGATAGCAGCCACTGTGATTGCGAATCGCCTGGGAAAGATGGGACACACATTGTAAAAAAGACACCGAAGTCATTCCAGGCAAGTGTGGAGAGTATTGCTTTAAGGGAAAAAAAAAAGGAAGTCGAGATTTTTTTCTTAAATACTGCAAAGCCAAATGATTTAATTTGATTTCATTTGCTTTTGTGTTTTTTTGTTGTGTTTTGCAGCGACAAAGGTCAATAGTGCAGTGTTTTTGTCACAGCCTTATTTATTATCCGGGTAAACTGATCAGTAACATCATTCTTCAACGTTCTGCAACGTTTTAGTGCCGTTAACTGCAACACACAGGAACTTTGCGTGGTAGATGGATGCGTAAACACATCCTAGTTCAAAGGTTGCTAAAACACTCAGTGATCAATTGTACATTTGCCTGTAACATTGCTTTTTTCTTTCTTTCCGATGGTTTCTTACATTTTTATATATTTTTTGTATAATTTGACAGAATGATGATGTAATGTCTTGTGTACAAGCACATTATTATTACTATTTATAATTAAAAAAACAAAGAAAATACAGTCTAATTGTTTTCATTTTCTCTGTCATTTCGGAGTAATTGTCGTCTGAACATGGTCATTTCGTATGACATCGTTGTTGTCAGTAATTGTCCAATGACAATGACTCAGATGATTGCATGATAAATATGTATGTTTGATTTAAAGCCCTGGGTAAAAATAGAACCGCTATGAGGGGTTCCTGACACCAAATTGGACTTGAACACAACAGCCTTTCTCAGTGGTACTGGAGACATTCAAACATCTGCACGACCTATTAATACCCCCTGGCCCTGCGTACTGTTAACAAACACACTTTTGTTCCACAAATTCAAAATGAGGAGAACAACCCTCAGAGCGTTTGGACAAACAGAACCCCCCCCCACCATTGCCTCACCCTCGCTAGCCCTTACTCCCCTCTCAGACCTGGGTCACACACACAGGGCCCGTCTCTGTGTTTCTCTGTGTGTGTATACAGTGTATGTGTTTGTGTCTGTGTGTGTGGTACCCTGAGGACATTAGCCCTGATTAAAACACTTGTCTGATTAATCGAGTCTGGTCTCAGCCCTCAGAGGGGCAAACGCTGAGCAGCCTGGGCCGAACCGCACGCTTTATAAATAAAGACAGTGTCAACAGAACTGCTGGTCCACTTTGGATCAGCCCTACGAATGCCGTTTGGATCCAAATAATTAGGCCAATATCAGCACACAAACTTAAAAAAAAAACAACACTCACACACATTTATACGCACACACTCACACACATTTATACGCACACACTCACATACATTTATACGCACACACTCACACACATTTATACGCACACACTCACACACATTTATACACACACACTCACACACATTTATACGCACACACTCACACACATTTATACACGCACACACTCACACACATTTATACACACACACTCACACGCATTTATACACACACACTCACACACATTTATACACACATACTCACACGCATTTATACACACACACTCACACACATTTATACGCACACACTCACACACATTTATACGCACACACTCACACACATTTATACACACACACTCACACACATTTATACGCACACACTCACACATTACCGCAGACAATCACGTACAGTATTACCCCAAAGACTGTTTGCTTTCCTAATCAGGCACTACCATCAAATATTAAGATAAATCACGGTCGTTGGGGAAGTCCCGAGCAAAGCTACGGCCACAGAAATGAGTTTGACCAACGTAACCTCCTCCTCGTCAACTGGAAAAAGGTTTATTGCTTTAATACACCCCAGAGTCTACTTAAAACATACACGATGTTAATGCACGTTACAACTGGTAATGAAAGGCAGGGATAATGACATGTTGCTCGGTATAAAACCCCTGTTTTGTTGCACCGCGGTGTGAGTGTGGTGAATATGGCCGTGTAGATGATTACCAGGGGCCCATCGTAACCCTCCGTTCCAGACGGGTCGTGTCAACTTAGTCCGGCCAACCTGGGATCCCGGAACTCTCTTCACAGACTTCCCTGCTTTCTTAAATCTTTGGGTTTTACTGTGAGCTGACGCGACCCACAGGCCACACCTGCAGCTGTCTCTGTCACTCCCACTGCATGTGTGTGTGTGTTTTTTGTCTTTTCAGCATGCGTGTAGAACCACAATTTGAGACCTCTGCGTGGCTGGGAGTTGTGTGAGTTGTGTTTATGTACCTGTGAGTCGTGTGTATGTACCTGGGAGCACTTGCTGTTTACCTGGGAGTCGTGTGCATGTATCTGGGAGTCTTGTATTTTCCTGGGAGTTGTATTTATGTACCTGGGAGTCGTGTGTATGTATCTGGGAGTCTTGTGTATACTTGGGAGTCGTATTTATGCACCTGGGAGTCATGTGTATTTATCTGGGTCTCTTGTGCGTATCTAGGAGTCGTGTTTATGTACCTGGGAGTCATATTTATGTATCTAGGAGTCGTTGTGTCTGGGAGTCATATTTATGAATGTGGGAGTCATGTGTATTCATTTGGTAGTCATGTCTATGAATGTGGGTGTTGTGTATGAATGTAAGATGGCAGTCCTCAATTTGAGTGAGTGGATACATTTTTTCATCATGTGATTCTATTAGTTAAGCAGTGGATATGTTTCGGTGTTGTTTTTACGCCTGAGTTAAAACTCCTCTGTCCAGGCACTTAACCCCGACCTGGAAAACAGGCAGAGTCTCTCATCATGGCCTTCCACTGGACCTGACTGAAGATCTCCTCTCTTCTCCCACATGCTGAGGACAACTTAACCCCACAACCCCAAGGATGTTAGGGCCCAAAAAAGCAATCAGAGGTTTGTGGGAAAGCTGAAAGAGAGAGAGAGGAGAGGAAAGAGTGTGCAAAGAGAGAAAAAAGAGAGAAAGAAAGAGAGACCGAGTTTGGTTTGAAGGCAGAAACAAACAGATGCTCAAAACCTAAGAGGGAGACACTCTTCTCTGTTCTACGCTCAAATACTGTTTGCATGAGATATCTCTTTTATTGATTATTCAAAATAAAGGGGCTGTGTCCCACTGGAATTTTTTTATGCGGGGTTTGCTCACAGCTCTCTGTGCAACTTTGAAAGAGAAAGAGTCATTAGAGTAAATCTTAGCTGTTATGCCATTTCATATAGTAAATATATTTTTTCTTCCTCCTAGGACTGATTTTGCTAATAGCTACTTCATTAAGTAAATAGAGGTTAATATTACAGGGTTTTGTCGGTGATCCCATCTTGCTGTATTATGATGATTGCACTGTGAGTCGCTCTGGATAAAAGCGTCTACCAAATTATTTAAATGTGAAACTTTAGTTATTTCATCCTATGAAAAGTTGGGCTTCAGAGGTTTTGGGAAAATGCTCAGGTACTCAGAGGTCTTAGCTTCATGGTTAAGTCAGTTCCACTATTAGTGTTCCAAGACAGAGGAGAGTTTTGACTGAGCTAGGGGAAAGATGCCCTCCCCTTGGGGTTGAGACCGCAAAGAGACCTCAGGTGGCAGAACATAGAGCTCAGGAAAAAATGCGGTGTTTCAGCACATTCTGAAGGTGGGAAGAGGCTCTTCCACTTGCTGCTTTGTAGGCAAGCACCACAGTCTCAGTTAATGCAAGCTTCAACTGGAATGTGTGGAATCTATAGATTTTTAACTGGAATGTGTGCTAATCTGTAGATACCTAAACTGTATCTCATTAGATTAACACAAATTCCATTAGCTCATATTCTCACTAGTCCAAAATGTTATGTATACTTCATGTTATGTATACTTCACTCACCTAAAGGATTATTAGGAACACCTGTTCAATTTCTCATTAATGCAATTATCTAATGAACCAATCACATGGCAGTTACTTCAATGCATTTAGGGGTGTGGTCCTGGTCAAGACAATCTCCTGAACTCCAAACTGAAAGTCAGAATGGGAAAGAAAGGTGATTTAAGAAATTTTGAGCGTGGCATGGTTGTTGGTGCCAGACGGGCCGGTCTGAGTATTTCACAATCTGCTCAGTTATTGGGATTTTCACGCACAACCATTTCTAGGATTTACAAAGAATGGTGTGAAAAGGGAAAAACATCCAGTATATGGCAGTCCTGTGGGCGAAAATGCCTTTTGATGCTAGAGGTCAGAGGAGAATGGGCCGACTGATTCAAGCTGATAGAAGAGCAACTTTGACTGAAATAACCACTCGTTACAACCGAGGTATGCAGCAAAGCATTTGTGAAGCCACAACACGCACAACCTTGAGGCGGATGGGCTACAACAGCAGAAGACCCCACCGGGTACCACTCATCTCCACTACAAATAGGAAAAAGAGGCTACAATTTGCACAAGCTCACCAAAATTGGACAGTTGAATACTGGAAGAATGTTGTCTGGTCTGATGAGTCTCGATTTCTGTTGAGACATAAAGATGGTAGAGTCAGAATTTGGCATAAACAGAATGAGAACATGGATCCATCATGCCTTGTTACCACTGTGCAGGCTGGTGGTGGTGGTGTAATGGTGTGGGGGATGTTTTCTCGGCACACTTTAGGCACCTTAGTTTGGGCATCGTTTAAATGCCACGGCCTCCTGAGCATTGTTTCTGACCATGTCCATCCCTTTATGACCACCATGTACCCATCCTCTGATGGCTACTTCCAGCAGGATAATGCACCATGTCACAAAGCTCGAATCATTTCAAATTGGTTTCTTGAACATGACAATGAGTTCACTGTACTGAAATGGCCCCCACAGTCACCAGATCTCAACCCAATAGAGCATCTTTGGGATGTGGTGGAATGGGAGCTTCGTGCCCTGGATGTGCATCCCACAAATCCCCATCAACTGCAAGATGCTATCCTATCAATATGGGCCAACATTTCTAAAGAATGCTTTCAGCACCTTGTTGAATCAATGCCACGTAGAATTAAGGCAGTTCTGAAGGCGAAAGGGGGTTAAACACAGTATTAGTATTGTGTTCCTAATAATCCTTTAGGTGAGTGTATATTTTGTGTATGATGTCTCTATAGGGTGCCGAACATAATCATTGCCAATAAAACATGTCTAATGGAACCGAGTGGCAGAAGATTGAGGGCAGGGGTGTCAGTTTGTGTTGAAAAGTGGTGGGGACAAAAGACCAGATGAAAAAAACATTACAGCAGGATGGGAAAAATATTGAATAACGGCGCCACGCATCAAAAATGGGCATAGCGTTGGCCAGTCAACAACACGAAAATACTCAGCATGAGAAATGACTGTTATGGTCGCATGTATGGGATTTTTACTTCTGTGCCCCTGAGAGTACAGTCCCACATTGTATTTAGAATGTTCAGTGACGTCGCTTAACTGCCAGATTCAAACTGTGCTTTCCCACAATATCACAGTTCACCAGCCACTTTCTTGTATGTATTTCGGGAGAAACTAATGAATTATGTGCTCAAAATCCGACTGACAGGACAACATTGTGGCACCCAAAAGAAACAGTGTCAAGAATTTGTTCAAGTTACTGATCGGCGCATGCATGTTTTTGGGTCATTTTAGAATCAGTAATAGTTTATTTTGTTTAAGTTACTTTTTTTGGACAATGTACATTGTTTCTTTCTGTATCTAAACTGCATTGCATGTTTTATTTTGTGCAAATAAACCTTTAACATTTATTGGTTCGCTTGATTTTTCAGAACATTTTCACCAAATACTTTCAAAAAGTTGTGGGGACAAAATTAGCCATTTCAAGAAGTGGTGGGGACAAAATCAGCCATTTCAAGAAGTGGTGGGGACAAAATCAGCCATTTCAAAAAGTGGTCCCCAGCGTCCCCCAGTGTGAATGACACCTATGATTGAGGGTAACTTGGGCAGCGTACAAAACCTCAGTGACACAGAGGAGAGTGGTCTCGGCTTCAAATGGTTAGCTGATATAATAAAAACAGATATTCAGCTTACCATAATTACAAATAAAAGAGCATTTCAGATGAAAATATCACTGATAGAAACAAGCTTTACACAAAGAAAAAACTGTTCTACCTAGCCCACAAAAGGGTTGTAGCTTTAGCAGAACCAGCTGTTGGTGCTGTACAGATTTTTTTTTTTTATGAACTTTATGAAAGGCACTGTACAGGTTCCCTGTAGAAACATATGAGCATGGTTCATTAATTAAACAATTAGAAAAGGGTTAGATGTATCTTCGAAAAGGCTGCTACAGTGAAAAGCCAAAAGACCCCATTCTATAGTGTGTATATATTATGGGATCCATAGATCTGTTGTAGTGGATGGGAGTTATCTGATCCAGGCTGTTACTGCAGGCTAATGGGATGGACAGCAGGCTGCTTTGATGAGGCAGTGCATTGGTTCTCCATAGGCAGACAGGCAGAGATGTTTTGACAGTCCTGGAGCCAGGGAAAATAGAAATACCCCGGGGGGGGGGGGGGGGGGGGGGGGGGGGGGGCTTGGTTCATTCCTTCCCTCATACACTGTACACCCCTCACATGATCGGGACATCATGCGTGTGTGTTTGTGGAATGGAGTGACGCAAATGAAGGGGAGGGGGAGACTTTGTACAGATACAAAGACGAGAGTAACATGACTACAAGAAACCATGAGTCCCCCCTAAAGGCAGGAGGATATTGTTTTGTTCCGTTTTCATCAGTGCTCTTGTGGTGTGAGGCATCGGTTTTCTTTCATATTGCAGCAGGCAACTGAGCAAAACAAGGCTTGTGAAAACGTGTGGTCTAAGTGAGAGCTGACCAACTGCAACTAAAATATACAGTCCACTCACACCGAACAAGTGAAAATGAATGCTGCGTTTCTTACTCCATGGTCTTAACTTGTGGGTAGCTTTAAATGTTCAACACTGTGTCATATTACGGTGTATGTCTTACAATCACATCATATCATAACCCAGTGACATTACAATCCGAGGAACTATACAATGTCTGTGCACCTTAGAGGTAAGCCTATCACCACGACGATGCCGAACATTCAGATGTAAGATCTTTACTGTACCACTAGCATGGATGACCAGAAGACATCAGCTGTTAATGTTTTAAGATCTTTACTGTACCACTAGCATGGATGACCAGAAGACATCAGCTGTTAATGTTTTAAGATCTTTACTGTACCACTAGCATGGATGAACAGAAGATCAGTTATTAATGTTTTAAGTTAATGTTTTTCTTAAATATTGTTCAGAGTGTCTGAGATATTCTGTATTTAAACTTTCTAGCCGGTCCGTCTACTAGTTTGCACTGACACGTATACTCGCATTAGATACCCCTCCGTAAACTACTCAGGACGAGCTGCTACTATTCAGGTCTCATTTGGTAAGTATAGAGGATGTGACAAGTCATGTTATCATTTAAATTCAGTCTTATAATCGTAAAAAGCAGTATTAAATACTGTGATCCTTAAAAAAATGGCTGATAATACAACATTTAAAATAATGGATTTGTCATCAACCCCAACACTGTAATTGATGATCACTGCGATCTTAAAAAGCATTTACTAATTGTCAATTCAGTCTTTAGTGTGTTCGAACCCTTTGGACTAGATTTGCACAACATTTTTAAAAGCTGGCCAAGACGTAAGCACCAATTTTAACATTATGTGATACCAAAAAGAGCACAAAATTACCCGAAAATAATACAGACACAAATAATGTTTTATCATTTAATTTCCTTTGTCAATTTTGTCATATTCAATGGTATAAATAGCCTTATTGCTATCCAACAACTCTCAATGGATTCAGGAGTGAATAAAATGTTTAAGCATTCAAGTATCGCCATTCAGTTTTTTGATGAGTGTGAAGGTCACTTTGTTCAACAAGTGTCCAAGTTGCTAGAGTGCCATCACATCAGGAAATCCCTGCTGACAACACCTCCCCATACCACAGGCGATTCTGGCCAGGTTGCATCACCAATATGGAATCCCAGCAACTTGTCAGCTAACAGGCCAGTAAAGTCTAAAATTTTGTGGTCAGCAAGATATAAAATGACGAATGTTTAAGTAAACCAGACTTTCTCGTTGCATCATTCTTTAAAACAACTGAAAAACAGATTTCTAGAGCATAATCACTTTTATTTTCATCCTGTGTGTGCTACAAGACCATCAACTTGTCTTTGGAGTTGGAAATGGTAATTGTGTATTTGCTTTTATCAAATCTTTGGCCAGTGTCAGGGGATAGAAAATCTGTTGCCTATAGAAATCTGAATGCCAGCGTGTTTGCGACACAATGTACAGTACCAGTGCAGTCAAAGCAGACATGGCAATAAAGGACAAGGTCAAGGCATACAAGGGATTTGGAGGACTGTGTTTTGGCTCTAGGCTATTTCAATGCTACAGTGAGAAAGCGACAAAGGGGGGATTCAGTGACATAAATAAACCTCTTTAGGCGTTGGATCTATGTAGCACACATGAAATAACTGAGAGGATTACATCTTTTCAGTTTCAAATGACCACTGGAGACAAAAATACTGCTGGCTGTATAACTGTCTTTAACTTTCACCTTGTTCACAATAACAGAACATGTAAAGATTCTAGGAAATTATGTGAAGGGTGGAGTGGTTTTGAGTAGGCCTATATTAGAGTTGTCACTAGCTTCTGTAGTCATGAACTGATATTTTATAGCCACACAGCCAGATTCCACAGTCTAAATTCGAAAGTAACATTTTCTTTTTTGCCTTAATATAAGATTAGGGTAACGTGGTTACAATGTGGTTAAGGTAAACATCCAAACATGCAACATGACTTACCAATTGCATTGTGGGATCATTGACGTGCTGTATGCTTCCTGCTGTTACCCATAGACATAATAAAGAGGTAAAGCTCTTTATTATGTCTATGGCTGTTACCTACCTGCCAAACTTTTTTCGAATTTACTCTATATAAACTAATTGGTCAAATTCTACTTTAAGAGTTTACCAACGCCATATGTTTCATCTGTTGACCTCTTACCCAACTTTACTACACAAATGTCAGGCAAGGATTATGTTAGTGTAAAAATTAGAAAAACTGCATCTGTGCCACCAGGTAGAAACAATAGTCTTGTTAGCCCCGCCTGCACAGCTCCTGCAGCCGGGCAAGAACTTTCTCTTGCCACTGGGAAGAAATGCAGTTGACCAGTTAAACCTGAGTTGTTGCTAAATCCACTTTCAACAGGTTTTCCCCACTGGAGTCGGAGTCAAGGCCCGAGCCATCTTCGGAGGGGAATGATCGACAGGCATGTTCTACCGGTGGCCTTGAAAAACTAAAAACTTTAGTCATCTGCGATTCCATTACCCGCAGTATTAGACTAAAGAAACACTGTTAACCGGGGGGCAGAGCCACCGACGTAGCCGCAAATCTGGGCCTGGTGCTAGCGAAAGTCTAAAACTGGCAAGCATAGAGAGCACAGAGATATTCTTATTCACGTTGGCTCCAACGACATTAGGATGAAACAGTCAGAGGTTACAAAGCAGAACATAGCATCAGCGTGTAAACTAGCTAGAAAGATGTATCGCCATAGACTCTGTGCACCAGCGTAGTGAGGAACTTCCGCTTTTGTCTAGAAGTCTGCATTGCAGTTTCCGGTTTGCTTACTAATACTCATCCGCATTAGTAAACAGGTAATCTCACAACAAGATGAGTGATGCTGTTGTACGGAAAAAAAAGAAATATAATGTACGTGACTCATTTAAATTTCAAGGTACAAGTGGGGCATCATTTTAATCAGGAGAATGTCCTCTTTTTAATAAAATATGGCTTGCGCCATTCAATGACTTCAAACGCTAGACTAGATATAGTCAGAAAAGACGATTTTTTATATACTTCCACGTAATGCAGGTTTAAGCGCAATTAATACCATATAGGACCAGATGTTTACTTCCTATGCCAGTTGTTATTTTTCATTTTCGTTGTGAAATGAGGTTACCTGATTGAGGTGAACAAAAACAATCAAAAATGTATCTTCGATACAGTTGCAAAGTTAACAAAAAAGCAAAGCTCCACAAGTGAAGTGGGTCTTCACATTAGTTGTAATGAATACATGAACTACTTTGATGAAAAGATCATCACCATTAGAACATTTTTTACTGACTCCTCCTTAAATACAGTAGTTATGGTCCTTAAAATCTGTTGTCCTAAAAATGTCCTGAACCTCCCTGAGCAGGGGTCAATGGGGACACTTGAAATTTTTTGATACCGTATCGATCGACACATTCACTAAATTTGTAATGAGTTCTAAACCCACAAACTGTCAGCTAGACCCGATTCCAACAAAATTACTTAAGGAGCTATTTCCTGTGCTAGGTCAGCCAATGTTGAACATAATTGCACCCTTTCCTCCGGATGTGTACCAAACTCATTAAAATAGGGGAAATTATGCCTCTTCAAAACAAATCTGATCTGGATACCGACAAATTAAATAATTATAGGCCAATATTGAACCTCCCATTCCTCTCAAAAATCTTAGAAAATTTTTTCCTAACAACTGAATGCCTTCCAGAAGACAAATAACATTTATGAAATGCTCCTGTCCGGTTTCAGACCCCATCATAGCACTGAGACTGCACTCGTGAAGGTAGCAAATGACCTTCTAATGGCCTCAGACAAAGATTCCGCATCCGTCCTGTTGCTTCTTGATCTTAGTGCTGCTTTTGACACTATTGATCACTCCCTTCTCTTAGAGAGACTGGAAACCCATATTGGGCTACGTGGACATATTCTAGCCTGGTTTAAGTCTTATTTATCTGAAAGATATAAGTTTGATAATGTGGATGGCATATCCTCTGACAAGTCAAAGGTATGCTTTGGTGTTCCTCAAGGCTTGGTTCTGGGCCCATTATTGTTCTCACTATATAATAATAATAATAATACATTTTATTTATAATGCACTTTATATCAATTAAATGACCTCAAAGTGCTACAATGCACTAGCCTAAAAGCATAGAACAGCGACATTAAAATAACACAATTAAACAAAAAAGGCTTTTCTAAAAAGATGGGTTTTCAGGCCCATTTTAAAAGAGTCCACAGTCTGTGGGGCCCTTAGATGAACAGGGAGAGCATTCCACAAAGCTGGTGCAACTGAGCAGAAGGCACGGTCACCCATTGTTCGCTGCCTCTTGGCGATGTAATCCGAAATCACAATGTACATTTTCACTGTTATGCTGAGGAAACACAGTTATATATTTCAATGAAGCATGGAAACATGCGTTTCAGATATTAGGAAGTGGATGACAGAGAACTTCTTGCTCTTAAACTCAAGAAAAACAGAAATGCTTGTTTTAGGACCCAAGAAACAAAGAGCCTTGTTAGCAGATCTCACTGTGAACCTCGACGGCTGCATGGTCGTATCCCAAAAAACTGTAAGAAACCTCTGTGTTACCCTTGACCCTGACCTCTCCTTTGAAGAACATATAAAATATGTTCAAGAGTCTCAATAGTTGCTTATTTTCATCTTCGAAACATGGCAAAAATCTGAAACTTTCTATCAAAAACTGATGCAGAAAAATGAATCCATGCTTTCGACTTGATTCTAGACTTGATTACTGCAATGCTCTTCTCTCTGGTTACCCTGACAAATCAATAAATAAACTTCAATTAGTGCTGAACACATTACTCCTGTACTAGCATCCTTACACTGGCTGCCTGTTAGGGTTAGGGCTGATTTTAAGGTTTTACTGTTAACCTATAAATCAATACATGGACTTGCTCCTACTTACCTTGCTGAAATGATCCAGCCATACATACCTACACGTAACCTACAATCGGAAGATGCAGGCCTTTTAATTGTACCTCCAATTTCTAAACAAACAGCCGGAGGCAGGGCCTTTTCTCATAGAGCTCCACTACTGGGGGCTGGGGGTTAGGGACTAGGGGTTAGGAATTAGGGGCTAGGCGTTAAGATTAGGGTTTGGGGGCTAGGGGTTAGGGTTAGGGATTGGGGCTAGGGATAAAGGTTAGGATTAGGGGTTAGGACTAGGGCTAGGGTTAAGATTTGATGTATGGGACATCTGTCCCAGGGCGACCTATATCTAAGACTTGTAAATGACACACTAAAGAGAACCAGGTTGCCCTAGGGTTAAGGTATAGGCCGATAAATAAATGAATACTATATACAACAGAAGTACTACTAATAAAAAATAAATAATCAACACGCCACACTAAAACATAAAATATAAGTGCCATCAACTCAAGGTAAGTGCTATGAAGACACAAACAATAAATAAGACAAATGTACACATCACACTAAAAGATGAATAGTAAGTGCCATCAGAAGGTTAGAATCCCAGGATGAAGGTTGGAATCCCATTTAAAATCGCCATTTCAGAACACAACTTGTAGAACTTGGCAGGGTTTATCAGACAACCTCATGTTAGGAGGCACAGCATCTTCACCATGGCAAAGGTGCACCCTTTAGAGTGATGTGATCTGAAATGCACAAGACAGCATTACATAGCATTAAATGACAGTGAGCCTTTGCCTAATGACTGATCTACAAATCGCTCGCCATCATAACTAACAACTTAGTATTATTTTATAATGTATCCATAATACATGGCAGTTTTGATCCACTCAAAAAAGGCCATTATGTTTTCCATTTCCTTCAGTTTTGGATGTGAGGGGTCCACTTGAGGCTAGACATTTCATATCAGTATAAACAAGATATCTGGAGTTTGTCTTCAGTATTTAACTGGCACAAAAGACAATCAATGAGGCATCCTCTGTCTCTGTGAGACTGTTATATCAGAAAGTACCTCTTTCTCAAAAACTTCATACATGTTACATCATTTGGAATATTGAACATCTCTCTGTATATGGGTTGTGGACTCAAAGTTGTGTAGAAGCGGCAGAAAAATGCCATATTATTATTTTTTTACCCTAACTCTAACCCTATCTTCTTGTCTGCTGAAGCTAAAACATCACGCAGACTCAAAAAATGATAAGTAAATGAGTTGTAAGGGTCCCTGTTACTAAGAAACTATAGTATCAGAAGTCTGGATGTGAATATTTATCAAGTAGTTTGTCAACCATTTAATAATTCACTATAAAGTGTTGTTGTATCTCATTGTGTCATTATATAGCGCCCACACAGTATATATGAAATATGCAGCGAAAGGGACAGGTGCACCCTTCACCACGAAATCCTTCCTCTCTCCCCACCAGACAAAATAATGAAGAATAAGCACGACGGCAACGAAGCAGCGAACACAGTAGAACAGCGAGGCGATGCTCTCACACTACTGATGTCAAAAAACAGCAAACACGGGAATCCGTAGCAGGGAAGGGAGGGGTAAAAGTCAACCATGCCTTTTGACGGGCTATCTAATAGTGGCTTTAAGGTAGAAGCTGTCATGGGTCAGGCTGGTTCCGGACTTGATGCCCTGCCACAGGTTGTAACGGAAGCAGAGAGAACGGATGAATGCTTGGATGGCTGGAGGCCTTCCTCTGAGAGCGCCTGGCGTGGACGCATTGGATGAAAGGGAGCCCTGTGATCCACCGGGCCGACACCGACGCCCACTGTCCTGCCTTGTGATCGGAGTCGTCACAGCTGCTTTAGCGGTGATGGAGCGGTCAGCATGCAGTCATCGGCGCAGCTGTAGGCCTCTCTGAGGTTATGGGTCCCGTATCGCTACAGCCCCCTGGAGGGGGAAGATGCTCTGTGTGTCTGCGGATGATGCTCGTTTCTCAGTGGTCAATAACGCCCCCAGTGCTCTCGACACGCTCCAGCCTCCTCGATGTAAAGGCCATGATCAGCCCCGTTCTCTTTGTGAAGAGGGACTGTCAGTGCTGGGGGGGCAGGGGGGGGGGCAAAGGCAGTAGGAGTCGGTGGAAGTAAATACATTGGTGAGAGTAGAGGTGAGAGAGAGATTTTGGGAGGTATGTGAAGTAAAATGGCTGAAGTGGAATACCAGCTGAGGGATAGCAGGCCCATGAATCAGGCTGAAGGACCGTGAAGCAGGAGCCATCATACGAGCCAGATGTGCCCCCAGATGAGACCCCAGTGAAGGAACACACACACACAGACTAGTAGGGAAGTGCAAGAATGGACATTTTATGGAATGACAAAATGGATTTGCATTGCAAATACTATTCCCTGACCTTGTCCTAACCCTAATATTTATTCCAGAATCCCTACCCTAAACTCAACTCACACACCTAACCTTTGACCAGAATTCTAATCCTACCCTTTTTTACTACGGTATGAAAAAGAAATTGAACATTTAGCATCCTTTAGCAAATGGAACTGTGGTAGTACCCCTAATGGTCCTTTGAGGAGAAATGTCTCAAACGAATTAGAAATTAAGTCATTTTAATGGTACCTTATAGAGCCATATGAAGAAACTACTGCCTCAAAAAGTTATTTGAGGAATCATCAAATTGGAGTTAATTGAAAAACTCTATCAAAAGGGTTCTTCAAAGAACTTATAGGTCTCATTTTGAAGAACCTCCAAATATATGTTTTTTAGGTTTACATGAAGTAGTATGAGGCTTTGTTATTTTATAATTAATATTAAGTAATGAAGAAATACAGTATTCAATATAAGAAACATATGAAATAGCAAATAAAAAAAAAAAGCAGAAAGATTTGTCTGCATTTCATCTTTCATTACTTTAGCATCATTACTGTTTAATCTGGCTTTGAAATGAGAGCTGTCTGGTGAAGAGTTCCCTGAGCCTCCATTCAGACTGGTGCTCAATATACTGAGTCCCATTCATCCTAGTTTACGACCCTAATAAAATGATTATAGTACAGTATTATACAGTAAAAACATTTTGTGTAGTTGGATAATTCCAAAAATCCAGCAACTGATTGGTTTATTGACACGAATAATTGATGAAAAGAAGTCTAAATTCTTTACAGTTTTTAAATCTTTTCCATCTCAATATATGTTTTCAAAACTGGTGTTTCTTTTTTTTTAGGACTGCATGCAAAATGTTATTGAAATATTCTTCAACTTGGATAAATATGAACTAAGTTGTTTCGGTCAATTATCAATCTATAAATACTATATATATATATATATATATATATATATATATATTCTATCATATTTTCTTAGCCTATAGAAACAGGTTATTTAACAATGGCTTTGGCAAAAATATTACAAAGTTACCTTGAAAGATTTACATAAAATGGATGAGATTTAAAGACCAGACACAGATGGGGAGTTATTTAGATCAGACACAGATTGGACAAATACAATGTGCATGGTCTAATTTGCATCATTTTATACAGCTGTTCACTGCGGAATGATTTTTAAATATTGAACAAACAGCATCAAATCATAGAAGTAATTGAAGTTTCTCACATGGTCTCCATAATCTTTCAGGAAAAAATACAAAAAACCGCCTTTTCAAATTAGTTAACCCCGCCTGTACACACACAATGTATGACCCAATATATTCATATGGATGTTTGAAATTCTTTTACACTTGAATCACATTGGGCATCAAACCAGCCGGTCCAGACCCGACGACATAACTGAATGTCCCCAATAGCATTCTGTCTCGTCTGTTCATGCTGAGCTCTGTGAGAAACAACTTCCCCAAAGGGATTTTACTAATGTTGTCATTACACATGGAGTGATCAGTGGTCCTTCAGATGGAAGGCCTCATCTGTGGATCTGCACCATTTCAGTGTCTTCGCCGGTGTGGGTAGCATCACTGTGTCCATCTCCATGTTGAAGTTGTCAATTTCAGTAGAATTCACTGGTTGAAACTTCCCCCGTGACTCAGAGATATGATCGGTGATCACATGACCAACAGGGGAGGAACCAACCAATGAATTTGGAAGTGCCACAACATTTTTGAAAATAAAATGGCGGATGCATTCAATGGCGATGTCCACGCTGGAATACATTTTCTTCCAGTGAGGTCTTTTATCTGTCTGTCATGTGCGCACTGATCAACAGGCAATTTGACAGTTCGTGACTAACCACTGACCTCTGCAGGAATGCTTGAGTTACTGCACAATAAAAGTTTATTTCCAGTTTCTTTCACTATTTCATTTGGGGCCACTAGGTGGGAGCATAACACCACATTTGGATCCCAACTGCGACTCAGAGTGAGTACTCAGATTCTCCTCAAAAGCCGGTGGGTGGCAGTTATGAGTTGAGCGGATGATGTTTTAATTCTGATACTGATACGCTATGGTCACTGACTGGTGTGTAGCCTTACTGTAAGTGTCTATAAGGTTCTGTAGTGTGGTATGGAGATGTGGAAGAAAGACAGGGAAACAGTCCATCCGGTTGCCCGTCTCACTCTTTTGCTCGGCCGCCACCACCACATCGCCCTCCCTCCTCCCAGCATCCACCTGCATGTTCCTCTCCTCTCTTTCCTCTTCTCTGGTTCCCTGCCATGACTACTAATACCACCTTTTTCCTCATTAGAATGTCCCATTTGACTCTGACCATCTGTGCCAGTGGCGGTGCTTGCCAGCCGTTTGATGTCATTGGACTCTCAGGCTGAAGACCAGCGCTTGGTTGATGTACACCTGCAGCACGGCAGACTTGGACTGGTCTTTTTTTTCCCCTGTCATTTTTTGGAGGGATGTTGCTCTGTCACCGTGTGAGAATTACATGGGGTCCAAGCCGTTTCTTGCTGTAGGCATGAGTTGGAAGCTTGTCTGTTGTTGGTGAGATGTTTTGCTTATTTTGTACGCATACACACAAATGTGTTTGTTTTTCTATCCTTGCGGGGTACCCAATCACAGAAATGTTTCCTATACCCTGAGCCCTAACCCTAACCTTAACACTAACACAAATTCTAACACTATGCAAAGCTGACGTTTCTCACAAAACCTCGCACCTAACCTCAGACTTTTGGAGACTGAAATGTCAAGTTTTACTATCTTTGTGGGGACACGTGTCCCCGAGTTTACACATAGATCTGGATCTCACACTCAGAGACACGCACACACACACACACGCACACAGATGCACTAAGACAGGAGAAGTAAACAAACCCATGATCAAATGATCCGCGGCTTATGTATTAGTGAAACATGCAATTGGAAGGGAAACAGTGAACAGTAATGGCAACACTTCGTCATGTGTAGCCTTTAAAGACTCAAGGCTTTGAGGCACTCGTTCCCCACGGAAACATAGCACAACTAAATAAATCATTGACTTTCTCCTCTGCCTTTTTCACTCAGTCTATTCCTCTTCTCCTCTCTCCATGTTTCCTCACCCATCCTGTCTGTCTGTTTCTCTCTTTGTCTTCCTCTCCTCCTCTCTCTATTTTGTGTTACCCCACCCATTTTGTGTCTGTTTCTCTATCTATTATTGTCGCCTGTCGGTCTTTGTCCACCTGCTTCGCCTCCATCTTCTCCATTGGTCTCCTTCCTAATCCTTTTTAACTTAGCACCATTTGACCTCCTAGTTCTCTCGTCCCCCTTCTTCGTTCCCTCCCTTTCCCTCACTTCCTTCTTTTGTGTTTTGTGGTCAGTGGTGACCCAGTTTGGTGGAGTTGAGGGGGCGTTCAGAGAGGCAGCTTTCTTCATGTGTCACATTGTTCTGGGGCTCAGACAGGGGCTCCCTCCTTGCTCCTCCCTCCTTGCTCCTCGGCTCTGCTCTCATGTTCCACAGTGTTCTGTTTAAGGTAAATATTTTTACAGCCCTGCTGATCACAACGACTGTCGGGATGGCACCTCCCCCTACAAGATGAAATATTAATGCGCCATGCTTCTCGCTCTCTATCTCTCACTTTGTCTCTCGCTCTCTCTCTCTATCTCTCTATCTATCTCTCTTTCTCTCTCTCCATTTATCTCTTTCTCCTTTATGCATCGTATTTCTACTTTACTCAGCTTCTTTTACTCCTTAACTCCCCTCTCGCATTTTTACTCCCATTTCGTTTCTCTATGCTTCAGTCCACCTACTCTTTCTCCTTTAAAGTCCTCTGTCTCTCCTTCACAGATCTCTCGCTCCTTGCCTTTCTAATCTTTTTTGGCCATTTGCTTCAGTATTGTTGGTCCGATCTGAGTTCTGTTGTTCCAGAAGTCTATCAGCAGATTGATGTATATTTCAAACCAGGTGTATAAGTATTTCACCAAGGTAGCAAACGTTAACCTTTACCTTAATGTCTAACATTTACCTTAACGCTAAACCAGACTATCCTTAGTGCAGGCGCCTACTCATTTGTTACATTACATATAGATGTTTGATTTCAATTCAACCCATTCACAAGAAAATAATTATGTTCAGACAAATGTTAAAAACTTTGTTGCAACTTCGCAGTGTGACTTTGATGATGATGACTACAATGAGGGTGTGTAAGATGATGACAGTGATGATTATGACAACAATGATTACTACGATGATAATAAGGATGATGATGATGATGATGAATAGAATGTCGATGATGATGATTATAACAATGATGATTAAGACCACAATGATTATGACCATGATGAATATGATGCTTATGAGGATTATGACTATCATGATGATGATTACGACGATGATGACGTTGATGATTATGAGGATTATGACTATCATGATGATGATTACGACAATGATGACCATGATGATTATGAGGATTATGACTATCATGATGATGATTACGACGATGATGACGTTGATGATTATGAGGATTATGACTATCATGATGATGATTACGACAATGATGACCATGATGATTATGAGGATTATGACTATCATGATGATGATTACGACGATGATGACCATAATGATCATGATGATTCTGACCATGTTGAGAATGTATATGATGACCATAATGATTATGACAATGGTGATAATTATGAGGATTATAAAGATAACAATGAAGATTATGATGAGGATGATTATGACAATGATAATGCTGATGATTATGACCATGAGGATTATAAAGTTAACGATGATGATTGTGATGAGGATGATTATGACATTGACTGTGGTTATTATGATGACAATTATGATGCGTGTTTGTGTGTTGTGATCCCTAGGTGTTTTTCCAATTATATTCAGCCACAGTGGCATGAAGAAAGAAGAAAGTACCATAGCGCTAGTCAGTTTCAGTTCAATATTCACACAACAACAGGATATCTCAGACATGGCCTAGTGAGATGCAGAGGAGGGAGATGGGATGATGTGGTGTAAATACATAACCTGCTTCTCTTCCCTTTTGTTTCCATGTCTTATCTTCATTCACTGTTCGACCCTGGCCTCAACACCACTGATATAAATAAGTGAGGAGAGAGACTAGGTGAGATGACAGAGAGAGGAGAGAGAGACTGGGTGAGATGACAGAGGGAGGAGAGAGACTGGGTGAGATGACAGAGGGAGGAGAGAGACTGGGTGAGATGACAGAGGGAGGAGAGAGACTGGGTGAGATGACAGAGGGAGGAGAGAGACTGGGTGAGATGACAGGGAGGAGAGAGAGACTAGGTGAGATGACAGAGAGAGGAGAGAGAGACTGGGTGAGATGACAGAGGGAGGAGAGAGACTGGGTGAGATGACAGAGAGAGGAGAGAAAGACTGGGTGAGATGACAGAGGGAGGAGAGAGACTGGGTGAGATGACAGAGGGAGGAGAGAGACTAGGTGAGATGACAGAGAGAGGAGAGAGAGACTGGGTGAGATGACAGAGAGTGGAGAGAGAGACTGTGTGAGATGACAGAGGGAGGAGAGAGAGACTGGGTGAGATGACAGAGGGAGGAGAGGGACTGGGTGAGATGACAGAGGGAGGAGATAGAGGGTGGGCTGAGGGTGGGGGGGCTGAGGCTGTGACAGGGGGCACTGAGGGTATGAAAAGTGGGGCTGAGGTTATCAAAGGGGAGGCTGAGTTTATGTAAAGGGGTGCTGATATTATGTAAGGGGGGGCTGAGTGTAGGAAAGGGGGGCCTGAGGGTATGAAAGTTGGGGCTGAGGGTATGAAAGGAGGGACTGAGGGTATGATGGGGGGGCTGAGGGTATGACGGGGGGGCTGAGGTTATGGGGACTGAGGGTATGACGGGGGGCTGAGGGTATGACGGGGGGGCTGAGGTTATGGGGACTGAGGGTATGACGGGGGGCTGAGGGTATGACGGGGGGCTGAGGGTATGACGGGGGGGCTGAGGTTATGGGGACTGAGGGTATGACGGGGGGGCTGAGGTTATGGGGACTGAGGGTATGACGGGGGGCTGAGGGTATGACGGGGGGGCTGAGGTTATGGGGGCTGAGGGTATGACGGGGGGCTGAGGGTATGAAAGGGGGGGCTGCAGCACACCCAGCTCCCCTTCTTGAACAAGTCATATAAGGGAAAGTATCCTGTAGTTCAGCACAACCAAATCATAAGAAAACTCAAAGATAAATATTCAACACCTTGAAAAGAATCAACTAAAAACCTGCCTAAATCTACAGTCTACAGGGCAGAATATCTAACCACTATGACTCCAACCTCCTAATATCTAACCACTTGTTCCAAACAAGAACCTGGACTACGTATCTTAGGCAGACCGGACTCCTGAGAGAAAGCAAGCTATTTGCAAACTGACCAAAAAAAAAGTTGCAAACAGAGCTGCCAAATCTCCTGCCAAATACAGTGGAAGTCTACACACCCCTGTTAAAATGCCAGGTTCTTGTGATGTAAAAGAATAATAAATCATGTCAGAACTGTTTCCAACCTTTAATGTGACCTATAAACAATTCAATTGAAAAACTAACTGAAATCTTTGAGGGAAAAAATTTTTAAATTAAAAACTCACAATAACCTGGTTGCATAAGTGTGCACACCCTAAAACTAATACTTTGTTGAAGCATCTTTTGATTTTATTACAGCACTCAGTCTTTTTGGGTAGGAGTCTATTAGCATGGCACATCTTGACGTGACAATATTTGTCCACTCTTCGTTGCAAAAGCACTCCAAATCTGTCAGATTGTGAGGACATCTCCTGTGCACAGCCCTCTTCAGATCACCCCCCAGATGTTCAACTGGATTCAGGTCTGAGCTCTGGCTGGGCCATTCTAAAACGTTAACGTTTCCATTTTACATTATTTACAATTAATACAGAAACATTACTGGTGGTTCAGCTATTGGTATACAGGGTTATAAAGGCTGTCATTTCAAGAGATCCAGATCCAGAGGTACTCTCATATCATTGCTTCTGGTGAAGCCATGCTTTTGTGGATTTGGATGTGTGCTTTGGGTTGTTGTTGTGTTGAAAGGTGAAATTCCTCTTCATCTTCAGCTTTCTAACGGACACCTGAAGGTTTTGTGCCAAAATTGCCAGGTATTTGGAACTGCTCATAATTCCCTCCACCCTGACTAAGGCCCCGGTTCCAGCTGAAGAAAAAGAGCCCCAAAGCATGATGCTGCCACCACCATGCTTATGAAGAATATGGGAGATAGCACACAGCCAGTACTTGCCAGAAATCCCTGCAGGTCCTTTAATGTTGCTGTAGGCCTCGTGGAAACCTCCCTGACCAGTTTTCTTCTCATCTTTTCATCAATTTTGGAAGGACGTCAAGTTCTTGGTGTCTGTTGTGCCATATTTTCTCCACTTGATGATGACTGTCTTCACTGTGTTTCATGGTATATCTAATGCTTTGGAAATTGTTTTGTACCCTTCTCCTGACTGATATCTTTCAACAATGAGATCCCTCTGATGCTTTGGAAGCTATCTGCGGACATGGCTTTTGCTCTGAGATGCTACTAAGAAAATGTCAGGAAACTCCTGCTAGAACAGCTGAACTTTATTTGTGATTAATCAAAGTCACTTTAAATGATGGCAGGTGTTTAATGACTTCTATTTAACATGAGCTTGAAGGTGATTGGTTAATTCTGAACACAGCCACATCCCCAGTTATAAGAGGGTGTGCACACTTATGCAACCAGGTTATTGTAAGGTTTTTATTTTTCATTTTTCCATTTTTCCAGGTTTGTTTTTCCATTGAATTCTTCACATTATAGGTCCCATGAAAAGTGGAAACAGTTCTGACATGATTTATCTTTGTCTTATTCTTTTACATCACAAAAACCTGGCATTTTAACAGGGGTGTGTAGACATTTTATATCCACTGTATATGACCACATTAGAGACATATTTCCCTTCTATCAGCCACACCCACAAAGAAATCAAAAACTAACACTGGTAAACTCCCGTATCTGTGAAATAGCACAATGTGCCATCACAGCAGTAAAAGCTGAGACCCATTTCCATGAAGAAAGTGTAACCAGTGGAGCACAGATAACACTGCATGTTTTAAAATATAATGTTTTCTTAAACGGTCTGTAATTTATTCATTTTATTTCATTTCAAATGTTCTATTTGCATTGGCAATGTGAACAAATGTTTTCAATGTCAATGAACCCATTAAACTACATTTGAGTGAGTGAGAAAGAGAATGAGAGCAGGACAGTGACAGACAGAGAGAGAGAGAGAGAGATAGGGTGAGAGAGAAAGAGAGAGGGTGAGAGAGAAAACCTGCTGACCCTTCCTTGTCTTCTCTCTGAATATTTGATGGTGTGACGACAAAAACACTGTGGTGAAAAAGTGTGACAGTGCCGTTGCTCAGAGAGGAGAGGGTTAACATTAGCGCATGCACCAGCAACAAGAGAAGTGGGGGGATTTAGGGAATAGCAGAACATACAGTACACGGAAATGCAGACTAAACATTGTTTTCATCCAGCTACAACACCTACTCAGAGAGAAGAAACACCTACTCAGAGAGGGAGAGAGAGAGAGAGAAAGAGAGGGGAAAACAGACAGTGAGAAATTTCATTCATCTCTTATTTGCTGCTCCATTGTTTGATTTTTGGTGAATCATTTTCCATGTCAATTCCCATGTTATTTATGGTCCCTTTTGTAGACAGTGTTCAATTGTAGTTTGTTAAACATGATTATTTTGGCAAACATTCATTGCGAGTAATCAAAACAGTGCAAAAGAGACACTATGTTGCTACTAAACGAAACACTCACACACACACATGCACGCGCGCATATACACCCACGCACACCGACACGCCAACACATTCTCACAGGGGCCCCTGAGTCATTCCGAAGCAGCACGGCGACGCAGCACGGCGACGCAGCACGGCGACGCAGCACGGCGACGCAGCACGGCGACGCAGCACGGCGACGCAGCACGGCGACGCAGCACGGCGACGCAGCACGGCGACGCAGCACCCATCTCACCAGCCTATTGTGTCTGCTGTGAGACCCCAGTGAACACACACACACCTCAAATGGCCACAGTGAAATATTGATGGAGGCTTTTTCCCTGGCTTGATTAATCCCCCCCCGTGATAAATGTTTCATAATTCCCGATGCATCACTTCCCATTTGGAAAATACCAAGCAGTTGCCGAGGTCACACAAACACTGTCAGAATTTGTTCAACTAGCTGAGAAAAAGAGAAAAATGGTGAAAGACAAAAAGAGAGAGGAAAGTCTTTGTGTTTATCTCTCTGACAGAGTTATATGTCCCTCGTCTTGCCCCTTCACTCTTCTGTTAGATATGAACATATTACATATATCTTTTCTTTAGATACAGATTGCATTAGTAAATCCCTCCCATCGTAACAGCATGATAGAGATGTTAATTAGATATCTGGGAATACGACCAAGTTGAAGGGCATGCTCTCACCCCGGAGATTCATCTGGATAACAGCGATTGCTAAATTACTAAAATATTCATTTACTTCATCTCCAAGAGAAATGACATCTTCTTCTAGAGTGAGCATGCTGGGAAAGGGGAGGTTTTTAAGGGGTCTTTTGGCTTTCATAGATCACTTTAATCACTTGGTAAACATGAATGCTCTGCACATTAATAAGCATGTATCTAACACGACTTCTAGATACAACCAGAAGTCAATAACAGAAGATCCATGCTGGCATATATTACATGTATAGAATTTGTGACTAATCATTACTAAACATTGGCAATAATAAATGGTATTAAAGGTTCAGCAGGCAGATAAAGTCCATGCTAACTGCTCCTACCGGTTATGTCATGTTACAGCTTTCCTCCTTCCAATTTAAAGACCTTTATATGAACATCAACTTAACCCAACTGACCCTGAGGGAATACTGTCAGTCAGGCCGGAAGACCAGGCTGTTTTACACGAGGACATGACGGGAAAGCAAAAGACCTGCAACCGACCAAGAGGGACATTATAAATAGAATGGAAATATGCAATGTCATGAGAATTTGTGGAGTGAGCTGCTCCTGCTATCCATAGAGGCTGTCTTTCTGACCGAGGCCTATCAGTGGGTTTAGCGTGTAAAAGGACATTTTGACACGCGAGTGACGACATTGAATTTTTTGGCTAACGTGACCTGGACTTGAATCTTTTTCGTCAAAATGACCGTTTTATTTTGATGCCAAGGTTCACGTTGGGGTCACGTGACCTGTCTGAAACACAGGGCCAGTCAGCAAGATGCATACAAAGCCAAACTCAGGGATATCTGTTGAGAAGATGTACTGAAGATGTATTGACATGAACCTGGACTCCTTTGGTGTGTGTGAATTTGCAAAAGCACAGGGCCCTGAGGACATCCGATGCTGACCCGCTAACGTCTTGTTTCAATGCCTCAACAGAACCCGACACGATGCCTGCATACAGCTGTAACTACATTTAAATTCCACAGCCTGTGGGCTGTTCTGCATGTCTTAGCCTCTCCATTGGATCAGGTGGACTTTAGATGGTAGCAACGGCCTATCTCCAAATGATGGTGATTTTTATCCAAGTTGCGGGTGGACTCTGTCCGAGAGTCGTGCAAATTCCGTTAATCTTGGATGAAAACAAGCAAAATAATGGACTTTCGTGAGACAAGATTCTGTTGATCGTGGTAGGAAATAACAGGAGTGGTGAAAATTGGAGAGCAGGGAAGCGGAAAGCAGGTATCCACTTATATCTGATAGGGAAAATAGAGAGACATTTTGATGTGTTTCAGTGTCTACTCTGTTATGGCTCTAACACCACCCTGTCTCACCTGGTCCTGGTTATTGCTGGTTATGGACTGGTCACACTCAAAAAGTGACACTGGCATCATTCATGTACAGTCCAGAATGTCTGGTTATGAGGGTCGTTGGAGCCGGTTTGAAATGAAACAGGGATGAAAAGATCCTTTCCCATCTACACAAACATGCAGGCACACACTCACACACACACACACACACACCAACACAGTTAGTCAGTGTCAATCAGATAACTAAGAAAACACACAGCCTTGAGACCTCGTTTGTGACCTTTCCTCCCTTTCTTGTTAGTCTGTAAACGACTGCAACTTGATTAATTGTCCGCTCTATGTGTGTGTCTTCTGTAAGCACGGGAGGGCATGTTTCTGCACAGAATCATTCGTTTCCTTCGAATTGTTCTTCATCAGGCGTCAGGGATTTTATTGGTCTCATTTATAAAGTATCTTCATTCTCCTTGAGCTACAAAACCACAAGAGATTTGGCAGAGCTGCAGCATGAAAAACGACAACTCTATTGATATTCTCTTTGCCTTACACAGTAAATACCATAGTCAAGCGGTCTCAAGTCTCATTTTGAAATTAAAGATGAAAACGTCCCCTGATACAGGCAGACTTTCTTTTCTCCCTGTCCCAGCTGTGGTTGATGCAATAGCAGAAGTCACATGGAGGACTGCAGCTAAATACACTTCTCAGTGATTTTGGAAATATTTGGGAAAATATGTGCATTTTGTAATTCTTAATAAAAGAATCCAAACTGGTCAGGCTTGTAACAAAGCCAATAATTTCAGCAGACCTTTTATTATGGATTCATTTTATAAACATCTATTGAAATAACCATTGTTCTGAAAAATATGTTTACTGTGGAATGTGAGTATATTGAGTATATATCACCCAACCAAGACATGATATGTTCACGTTCAAGAGCTCTATGGGATATAAACATTTCTTCTCATGAAAGCAATGTGTTGTTTATAACGATGCACATTTTCACCCGATGTCCTCATAGATAGCACCAATCCAGTCAAAATGAGAAAATGAAATATCTAGAGACGGCAACAGACTGACAAGTGTCATGTATTTGCATATCGTTTTCATTTTTGCCCTGGTGTCTATATCCAAAATAGCCTCTGGGTGGTGACAAAGCAACAGGCTGCTGAGGAGGTTACGCACAGGGGGTTAACAAATGACAAATATCCACCTGACAGAGACATCATCAAATAGGGATTGAGGTCACAGGTCGTCTCCGGGCAGAGCAGGGCTCTGTGTGAGGGAGGGACTGTGTGGGAGATAAAGGTATAGAGCCCCGAATGGACCCAACTGCCAGAAATCTTCCCACCCTCCCATTTCTCTCACCCTGTCACCTCTCTCTGATTGCCTCCACCCTCTGTCCTGAGCTGCCCTCAGCCTCCGTTCAGGATCCACAGGTTGTTCCAGACAACTGGGGTGGGGGGGGTGGGGGGGGGTGTAGTGCTCACAACCTGCCGTGTGCCTGGCCACACTTTTCCTCTTGGGGGTGAATTTGACAACAGCACACGGAGGAGCGACAACAGAGACGAAAACAGAGTGGAACGCGTCCCTCGTCCGTCTGTCGTTCGTCTGTTTGTATCAATGATTTCTACCACTGAGAAGTAGCTGCCTAAACATCTTTTTGAGTGTAGTAACCACTATTACAGTACATCAAACACCTTCACCAAAGGTAACATCTCGATACCAACACTGGTGATTTCGTCCAATTGAGCCCATAACCCAAACCTTTTGAGCCAGTTCATTTCGCTGTTCATCCGGCCACCGCAGTATCTCACATCAGGGACCGTTAAGGAGCATCACGGGAAACACCAGTGCCAGTCACCGGTCTGTACGAAAAGCCCTGAACCAGCAGGCCATCATCATCATCATCATCATCATCATCAAACACTGTAATCCAACCGGCAACACAGGCACCAGAATCACAGCGGTAGGAATGATAGTTGGCACAGTGGCCATGTACACACACAGTCACTGAGCTGGCAGACGTCAGCGTGCCATGTGCTTAGAGCTGCCACGGCAGCCTGGGGTATAGAGCTGTGCGTGTGTGTGTGTGTGTGTGTGTGTGTGTTTGTGTGTTTGTGTGTAGCTCTGCATTGCTTGGCATTTATAGTGTTGTTGTAATGACTGTGTGATTGATTGGCTCCACAATAGGGACTCATGTTCGGAACACATACGTTTCATCCAGGAATCCGGGCGGCCCCCACGGTGGGACGGCTAGCTGCTAGCTGTTACCGGATTACATCTCCCCAGGGCACAGAGCCACTTTAAAGGGTTCCATTAAACAGTGTGAATAAAATATTCCAATTATTCTCTTCGGATCATGCCCAGAGGATAGGGATTTTAGAGGGGTTTGGAGAGCGTGGCAGCCGGCGTGGCTTTTGGGAGGGTTGGGGGGGTTGTGCAGGTGTTGGGGAACCTGTTGTTGGTGACCGGGTTGGTGATGTGGTGATGTCAGGGTGGGGTCCGGGTGACGTGAGGGCGGTGTCGAAGCTGTCTCTTGTTGATGTGTATTTTTTGTTTAAGTGTTCAAGTGTAATAGGAATTTAAATGTTGGTTAAAGGCCAGGTGTGTCCTAATGAAACAGTATGGACTAAACATTATGCAGACATTACCTGTCGCCTCAGAGTTCAGCTCATTATACTACCAACTGCTTGAGGCCTGGTGTCCTTGAAAATAGCTGGCATTTGTACTTTAATGTTATCCTCATTTAATGGAGACATTTGGGCCTTGGTCAACATACCTTTGCTTAAAACATGAGAGGAGGGATAGCTGGGGGCCACGTTTATGATTTTAATCTTTCTAATTGTCATTTTGGTTCATGCACTAATGCAATGAGAGAGGATGGGCCTTCTTAATCAGCTCAAGGACTGTATGCCGGTGAGGTGGTTGGGTATGTCACTGGGGGTTCAACCCACCGCTATTTCATTCCCAACTCTCTGCCCACTTAACCAAATGAATAGTCTGCTTGCATTCCGTCACGACAACAATATTTCACACGTTTTTTCCCTTTCTCTAGCTCCATAAATATTACAGCCATTTCCTTCTCTGCCACGCCGGGCTAATTATTTATTTATAAACATTTGCGGCTTAAGCAATGTTTTACAGTTTCTTTACAATGCTTCGTACCTGCAGTTGCCAAGGCCGAAAAAAACCACCACAGGAAACAAAAGTGATTTAACTGGAGAGCTTTGGGACGTAAAGTAATTAGATTTATGACAAACACTGGAGCGTATGGAGATAAAGTACTCATCCTCACCATCTGAAACACAAATATATTGAACTGTCTTTTATTGATCTGTGATTTATAATTCAGAAGGAAGGCATTGGGCCAGTACATCCAAATCTAGCCCTGGGTCAGAATTAGATAATGAGACTCACATAATCAATCCTAGATAATCCTTGGAATTCACAACCTATTGACATCTGGCGTTTTCTCTACCTCCTTCCATCTATTGTAGTGGCTCGATGAAGCAATGTTCTAATGACTAGAGAGCTCCTTACAGTTGGCCAGGAAGATCTGCTGGCTGTTCCAATGGGACGGTCAGGTGAGAGAGTTAAAGACCTGGGTTTAGGGTGTGATTGCAGTGTTGGTTTTTATTTGAAGAGTTGTCTTTTTTAAACGAGGTACTTGGATTGTGTTGCGATGCTGCATTGAACACCTTACATCCCCCTGTCCAGTATTAGGGGCTTGTGGTTATTCTCTTCACTGTGTGTTGACTAAACGTTCTCATCACAAGCACTCCTGAACATTTTCACATCTCACACATGAAAGCAGAACTTCAAAAATGCATGTTAACGGAAAGGCATATACACACCGTAACCAACCAAAACATACACGCGGCTGGGAATTCATTTTACGTGAAGGCCAGAGCTGGCAAGGGAGTCAGGGCTCCACTACACCACCACAGTGACCCCTGGGCCGAAAGTCACTGGGGGCAGACAACATGTTTCACATTCAAGGAGAAATGTGTATGTTCCTTCCACTAGTGTCCATACAACATCCATGCCCGACTTGAGTGCTATTTACTGAAGAAAAAAAGCCTATCCATTAGAAAGGAGACATCTGTTCCGGTCGAAATGCGATAACATAATAAGTAATGTAGGGTAATGTAGAAATACTTTTAATGACTTTGTTTTATGTAACCTCAATCAGAAACGTCCTGGATTGATGCACGCCATGCCCTATATCTGTGATGTCATTGTCTGACATGATGTGGACCTGATCAAGATCAGATGTCCAGTCATGAGGCTTGATATCTCCTCTCTGAGTCAATATTGAACATGGCAAATCATTTTTCTAGTATGCATGCCAAGGGAAATCATTCTCCCACTGTTACAACAAACCCAGCTCTTTAGCTACTTGTTATGCTATCGACATGCTCTGTGGTCCTCTTTGTGGTGCTTCGACCATCTCCTCCGACGTGACTGCATCGGCGCACACAGAATTACATCGATCAATCTTCCAAAGACAACATAGCGCAAATGTTCATTAGCCTCACAGCATCAGTGACTAGGTTAACAACGCCTGCCAATGCTGGAACTGACTTTACCGTTCATCCGTCAGAGTTAGCTCTATCTTTCCTGTCTGGAACTTATCTGTGGGACATTGTGCACCTGGACACTGGCGCTAGGGGTGTGTGTGTCATAGGTCAAAGGTTGGAGGGGGGGGGGGTTAAATGAAGTGACAGCCACATGTAGCCTACCGTCCCCTTTCTCCCTCTCCTCCCTCCTTCCTGCCGAGGGGAGCGGGAGGAATGTCATTTTTCACCCCTGTCCGTACAATGTTCCTGTTTGAGTTAGTGGTGCAAACATGGCCCTTGTGTGATAGATGGTGTTTATACAGACCCAGAGGATCAAGGTGACTGTCATGAGGTGGCAATTAATGAGAGAGGGAAGGAGAGAGAGAGACAGAGAGAAGAGTGGAAGAGCAGGGGTGAGGGAGAGAAAAGGCTTCCAGGGACCGGGGAAGATTTAGAGGTTGAGGCGTGTTATGAGTAACTGGGGGTCTGAATCTGATGTGAACCCCCTAAATGCTACATAACTCTCCAAATGTTGATCATTTAATCACTCTCATTTATGTAAAATGTGAAAAAAACATTTTATCACGGTGAATACAAAAATGAAATTACAGTATTTATCGATCGCATGCAAGCATTCTTTTCATCCTAGTATTGCACATAGATTCTCCTGTGGTGATTTACGTCAGTCCAGAAAAGGCAACCTCGGTCACACAACATATTTTCCCGAGCTGGATAATGTCATCCGAGCCTGGCAGTCCTCAGAGCTTATGTCATCACAGGCTGCCTCCAGGATGTCAGCGAGGAAAGTCTGACCACGGGGACGACGGTCAAATACTGCCAGGAGGACAAAGATTGTTTGGAGGCTTTGAGGAATGAGGCATTTGGTGATTTGGTGAGTTATGTCTGGAACCATTCTTATACCCGGACCCTGTGGTGGAGCCTCACATTGTCAGTGTGACGGACTGAGGCACTGAGGCTGCTGGGTCATCTGCTCCTCTGGTGTAAAAACCCTCTAACTGGCTTTGATTGGACACATTGTTCTTCTACAGTAGGTTACAGTAGGTTGACAGTTTCTGGAGATTCTTTTCATGCAATTGAGAAGAAAACGCCAAGGAACATCTCACCTTCTGTTGTGGTTTGAATAGTGAATTTCTCACTGTTTGCACTGGTTAACTGCTTGGTTGCAGGGAGGCGCAAAAAACAAAGTGTTAATGTTGATCAGAGAGCATCTGTGTAGCTCTGTGATCAACATTCACACATTTGTGGTTTTGGTTCTACACAGCTACTGGGTGCTCATTGATACCGTAACATTCAGTAATGAATTAAGTAGAATCATAATATCACCATGCAATTCATTATCGACTCTGAACATTTGTTTTACTGCCTTATGCTGCCTCATAGAGAGTTATTGGTTTGAGCTAGTCTTTAGTCAGAGCATGCCTCCAGCACCAGAGTAACTCATATTCTTCCTGCTGTGGAATTAATTGCAGGCCAGCAGGTCAAAATAACGACGAAAATGAACCAGGCACTCTGGGAAAACGAGTCATGACTCTAGAGTTAATTAAAAAATTTGTACAAAAAGAAGGAATTGTTCGCAAACTGAGTCACTGTTCTCTGATTCGCAATCTGGGAACAAGAATGTTGGGTTCTCTCTGTGTGTGTGTGTGTGTGTGTGTGTGTCTGTGAGAGTGCATAGTCTACTGATTCACTTTATAGATGCTGGTATTGTTTCTTGCCCACTTTTTTAAGGTGATTTGTTTGAAGAACAAATAAAAATAAATCATGGCAGTTTGTGTTCATGCCACTTTATAAGTCTTAAAGTCTCCTAACTCTTTTGCTCATAATAAAATGTCTACATCTCTATTCACAATAGAGACCCCCCTGGATGTCGCTTTGTCATTCACACACTGAGGTGCAGGACTAAACCAGAGAAAGAGGACAGAGATTTAGGGACATTTTGGGGACCATTCTAATCTCGGTGAATGAAGAGAATCCCCAGTAAGCTGCAGACGTGCGCTGGAGAGGAAGGAACGACAAATAAATTGGCAGGTTTGGTCTCCCCTCTTGTTTTTGGGGATAAAGGGGCTTTTGGGCTGGGCTATACTGACCCTGGTGACCTTATAGAATTCACCCCGGCACTGAGCTCTGTGGCCTGGGGGTGCCAGCGTTAAACTCGCCCTCCCCCCCTTCTCTCATACCTAGCTGGGCATGTCCACCCACACCCCACTGTTCTCCTTTCAGCTGGGGGTTGATTTGTGTGGGTGTACCTGGAGGAGTGGAGCCAGAATGGGGCTGGTATGCTAATGCCAGCTGGTGCGGCTTGGTAATCTGAATGCCTTCTGAATGAAGGAAATCTCTGAGGGCCTCTGAGCAGTTTAAAGTTATCCTGAAGGGAACCTTCAAGCCTCAGGGCCTACCCAGGAGCTTCCTCACAGAAGATTGAAAAGAAAACAAAGAGACGTGATTGAACGGGGATACAATCCCCGTAGAGATTTGTTTTATCAAATACTTAGAACTGCCATCAATACTGGCCTAGGCTGAATAAATATTGATTACAGCACATATATAAGTTGGTGTTGAAAGTGTTTCAGAAAACGTGTGTTTTTGCAGTATTTGATGACATACAGAACATTGTTTTTTTTTACATTAGTTGTAGAAATCTGTGGGATGAATGGCTGAATTGATGAATTGCTGTTTGGGATTTATTCAGAGCCCTTCCTGGAGCTGATTTTGTGTACAGACTGTTATTTTTTTGACACACACACACACACACACTCAAACACAGACACACACACACTTCTTGGCTGAATAGTGCTCTCTGGTCCTTTATCGTCGTCCATCAGCAATTAGCGTCTGCTTCCTGGGTGACCAGAGGCGCTGTGAAAACAGCGTTTCAGGAAAATAACAATAAATAATAATCATGCTGAACCAATTATGACTGATCACCATAAGCACGACATATACCGCCCGCTCTTTTGTCCACTAATACAGAGAGTCACAAACCCACAACCTGTCCATCACATGAACGTAGTGACCCTTGGAGTCGGTCCAGAAGGGTTTTAGACGCCCTGCCTCCAAGTAGCGGTGACTCACATTTAGGTTGAGGGTTTTAGACGCCCTGCCTCCAAGTAGCGGTGACTCACATTTAGGTTGAGGGTTTTAGACGCCCTGCCTCCAAGTAGCGGTGACTCACATTTAGGTTGAGGGTTTTAGACGCCCTGCCTCCAAGTAGCGGTGACTCACATTTAGGTTGAGGGTTTTAGACGCCCTGCCTCCAAGTAGCGGTGACTCACATTTAGGTTGAGGGTTTTAGACGCCCTGCCTCCAAGTAGCGGTGACTCACATTTAGGTTGAGGGTTTTAGACGCCCTGCCTCCAAGTAGCGGTGACTCACATTTAGGTTGAGGGTTTTAGACGCCCTGCCTCCAAGTAGCGGTGACTCACATTTTAGGTTGAGGGTTTTAGACGCCCTGCCTCCAAGTAGCGGTGACGCACATTTAGGTTGAGGGTTTTAGACGCCCTGCCTCCAAGTAGCGGTGACGCACATTTAGGTTGAGGGTTTTAGACGCCCTGCCTCCAAGTAGCGGTGACGCACATTTAGGAGGATTAGGGACGGTGACTGTGGGATGACATCCTGCATTGTGTGATAGAAACATTCCTGGGAAGATATCGGGTCCTTTCTGATGCTAAACGAGACAGGGAGGTCAGGACTAGATCATGACAGCAGTGGACGCCTGGTAACTGACAAGGAGAATGTCGGCCTTCATCCGTGCAGCCGGATGGGGGTAATAAAAACATTTTTGCATGCACGTACTTATGCGTGCGCACACACTCACACTCACATCCACACACCCACACACACGCACGAACACACACATGCTGAGTCAATGGGTTGCTGTGGCGTGTAATTGTCATCTGCCAGTGTCCAAACGGTTGCTTGTCCCCGGCGGCTGTCGTCCTGGGATGAGGACATGTGCGAGTGACACCCACAGCCCGACCATATGGGCCACGCTGTTCAGACCACGCCGGAAAATCCATAAAGCTCCTTAGAGCCCTGGACACCTACATGGGGAAAGAAATACAATGGAGGACCAAGTCAGCTCATTACAATACAGAACGCGTGTGTGTGTGTGTGTGTATGTGTGTGTGTGTGTGTGTGTGGGAGGGGGGGGGTGGGGTAGGTCTGAGGGGGATGTAGTGGCGGGTGGCTACCTGTCTGAGATGATGAACTTCTCCTCAATCTCCGTCCATCTGTCTTAATACTTTTTACAGCGGGCCCCCTCGACCGTATCTCCTTCAGCGTTTCTCTCACAATAATAACCATCCTTTTCCCCAGGCGGCAGAACCGGGACGGCACGTGCGAAAGTTGTGTCCATTAAAGACCTCCATTGCCATCGCCTGTCTAGACCACCGATACACCTCTGAAGGTTTTCAAGGACCCATATGTCACACCCCTGTTACACAGACCGCGGCGTTGCCGGCCATTGAGTCAGCGTTTCCTTTAACTCAGTGAAAGTTGCCATATTCCCTGTGATCCGTTGCGTCTAATGGCTGCGTCAGGGTAACCGTCAGGGTTTGATTCGTCATAATTCCTTAATGTGAATTAAAACAATGAGGGATTGACATGTAAAAATATTTGATTATTAGATTGACATATTAAATATTTGATCATTAGATTGACATATTAAATATTTGATCATTAGATTGACATATTAAATATTTGATCATTAGATTGACATATTAAATATTAGAACACAGTAGATTTAGACCAGCACCCTCAATATAATCATCCAAAACAAAAATGTCATTATCATCCAAGCAAATAAAACAGGAGACAGCAGTCGTATAACGTTGGACACAGCCTACCTGTGTATTATGCATTACGATTGAATCAGTACTAGAAATATGTTATTGTTTGCATCATCGGTGCCCAAGTTAGGGGATGAGGTCTTCCTTTCAAAACCTTAAGTTTTGGATTTATTATATAATGGATGTGACATGGCAAGTACATCTACACTTCTTTAGGGTATAAACAAGCGGTTCATTCCAGTGGAGGAGACAATGCTGATACATATGTGAATATGTTTGGTTTGTCTAGGTCATTGGGAAGCTAAGCTGCAAGTCCTTCTAAAGAAAACAAATGAAATGCTGACTTAGCTTGGAAAATAATTTTCTTATTAGTATAAGTGACTGTTGACTATCATTGGATCTGATCTCTTTCTATAACATAGAATCTGTACAATTCCACTGAGGTTTCATTTTATCATACAAAACATATTTGGAAGTTAGGGGAAATTGGGTATATTATTCTTCTTATGAAACAGCCTATAGAAAACATGTCCAGACTGTTGTTAATCTATGTTGAATTGCGGGACATTGTTTGAAACAACATTGTTTATGTTACTCAATTAAAAAAATCAATAAGCTGGTGGTGGATGTAATTATAAAAAAAACTATAAACATTCGAAAAAGGAGAAAAAATAGGGAACCACTTTAGTGGAAGTTCCAGAAAAACAGAAAAACGAATGTTCATCTTATTCTGATAACTTCCTGCTCTGTTGATGAACTCTGTGGAGATGATGCAAAGTTTGGAAAACTGCAAAGTCTGCAGCGTCTGTTGCAGCACATTCATTGCTTTGTCCACACTGAAATGAATGAGATTAGTTTCCTGCAATGGAATACCTAAATGTACATTTCAACTAGGCTTCAGGGTCTGATCTAGCCTCACCAGACATACAGAACTCAAGGAACATCCAGGCTGCAGAAGGAAAGAAAGTGAGAGAGTGTTCCTGGCCAGTCATTTAGTCTGGACTCTAGTTGATAAACGACCTTGTCTTATTGACTGTGGATTATGGGTGTTTGAGGGATGGAGTCAGAGCTCCACAGCTACAGCGCTGAGGAATGAGCTCTGGAGAACGGCCCCAGCAAATGACTTTAACCCTGGGAGCAGGATGGATTCATCATTAACTAGACCACTGTAGCGTCACAATGCAGACTCTGAGACCTACCAGACAAGGACAAAGCCAGTACTGAACAAGTTGCTTCACCAACCTCTGATTGTCTCTCTCCTCTCTCTCACTGATTATCTTTCTCCTCTCTCCTCCTCTGATTGTCTTTCTCCTCTCTTTTTGATTATCTCCCTCCTCTCTCCCCCCACTGATTATCTTTCTCCTCTCTCCTCCTCTGATTGTCTTTCTCCTCTCCTTTGATTATCTCCCTCCTCTCTCCCCCCATTGATTATCGCTCCACCTCCCAACTGATTATCTCTTTCTCCTCTCTCTCCCACTCTGATTATCTTGCTCGTCTCTCATCCTCTGATTATCTTTCTCCTCTCTTTGATTACCCCCCCCCCCCCACTGATTATCTCTTTCTCCTCACTCTCCTTCACTGATTATCTTGCTCGTCTCTCGTCCTCTGATTATCTTTCTCCTCTCTTTGATTATCTCTCTCCTCTCTCTCCCCCATTGATTATCTCTTCTTTCTCGCCCCCTCTGATTATCTCTCTGCCTGATTATCTCTCTCTCCTCTCTCTCCCCCACTGATTATCTCTCTCCTCTCCCCCCCACTGATTATCTCTCTCTCCTCTCTCTCCCCCACTGATTATCTCTCTCCTCTCCCCCCCACTGATTATCTCTCTCTCCTCTCTCTCCCCCACTGATTATCTCTCTCCTCCCCCCCCCCACTGATTATCTCTCTCTCCTCTCTCTCCCCCACTGATTATCACTCTCCTCTCTCACCCCCACTGATTATCTCTCTCCTCTCTAACTCCCTCTGATTATCTCTCTCTCCTCTCTCACCCCCTCTGATTATCTTTCTCCTCTCTTTCTGATTATCTCTCTCCTCTCTCCCCCACTGATTATATCTCTCTCTGATTATCTCTCTCCTCTCTCCCCCACTGATTTTCTCTTTCCTCTCTCTCTCTATATCCGTCCTTGTTGCCTGTCCCTGTGTTCCCATCTCTCTATTGTCTCTGTGTTGTTGTCTGTCCCTGTGTTCCCATCTCTCTATTGTCTCTGTGTTGTTGTCTGTCTCTCTTCCTCCCTTTGTCTCTCTGTTCCTGCCCCCCCATCTCTCTTCTGGCCTGTCAGTCAGGTTTTATTTTCCAATAAGCTAATGAGAGGAGGCATTGTTAATGATTTCATACATGTCATGCAACACAATGATCTTAATGATTTCATGACTGTGTTTTCACATAGATGCCATCTGATGTGTTTGGCAACTGTTTGGTACTATTGAAAAGCTGTCACTTTTGTTTGGCACTAGTAGGGGAAGCTGTTGTTGAAGGAAAAGCAAAGAAAAATATAGTAACAGGGTAATCAGTTATTAAGCACAACTTCTTCATTAAAGCAACATCATGGTTTGTATACTCTGTGCCTCCCGAGTGGTGTGGCGTTCTAAGTCATATACTGTACATAAGGGGGTGTGGTCTAAGGCCAATATACCCCATGACTAAGAGCTGTTGTTAGGCACAACATATTGCTATCAGACAATCAGCATTCAGGATTTGAAACACAGGGTTTATATGTGAGTGTAAATATAACAGTGTATATTTGCTGTCCCCTCAAAATAACTCAACACACAGCCATTAATGTCTAAACCGCTGTCAACAAAAGTGAGTACACCCCTAAGTGAAAATTTCCAAATTGGGCCATATTAGCAATTTTCCCTCCCCGGTGTCATGTGACTCGTTAGTGTTACAAGGTCTCAGGTGTGAATGGGGAGCAGGTGTGTTAAATTTGGTGTTATTGTTCTCACATACTGGTCACTGGAAGTTCAACATGGTACCTCATGGCAAAGAACTCTCTGAGGATATGAAAAAAAGAATTGTTGCTCTACATAAAGATGGTCTAGGCTACAAGCCAAGACCCTGAAACTGAGCTGCAGCACGGTGGCCTAGACCATTTAGTGGTTTAACAGGACAGGTTCCACTCAGAACAGGCCTCGCCATGGTCGACCAAAGAAGTTGAGTACACATGCTCAGCGTCATATCCAGAGGTTGTCTTTGGGAAATAGACGTATGAGTGCTGCCAGCATTGTTGCAGAGGTTGAAGGGGTGGGGAGTCAGCCTGTCAGTGCTCAGATCGTACGTCGCACACTACATCAAATTGGTCTGCATGGCTGTCGTCCCAGAAGGAAGCTTCTTCTAAAGATGATGCATAAGAAAGCCTGCAAACAGTTTGCTGAAGACAAGCAGACTAAGGACATGGATTACTGGAAACATGTCCTGTGGTCTGATGAGACCAAGATAAACGTATTTGGTTCAGATGGTGTCAAGTGTGTGTGGCGGCAACCAGGTGAGTACAAAGACAAGTGTGTCTTGCCTAGAGTCAAGCATGGTGGGGGGAGTGTCATGGTCTGGGGCTGCATGAGTGCTGCCGGCACTGGGAAGCTACAGTTCATTGAGGGAACCATGAATGCCAACATGTACTGTGACATACTGAAGCAGAGCATGATCCCCTCCCTTCGGAGTGGGCCGCAGGGCAGTATTCCAACATGATAACACCCCCAAACACACCTCCAAGATGACCACTGCTTTGCTAAAGAAGCTGAGGGTAAATGTGATGGACTGGCCAAGCATGCCTTCAGACCTAAACCCTATTGAGCATCTGTGAGGCATCCTCAAACGGAAGGTGGAGGAGTGCAAGGTCTCTAACATCCTTCAGCTCTGTGATGTCTCCAGTGGCAACCTGTGAAGCTCTTGTGAACTCCATGCCCAAGAGGGTTAAGGCAGTGCTGGAAAATAATGGTGGCCACACAAAATATTGACACTTTGGGCCCAATTTGGACATTTTCACTTAGGGGTGTACTCACTTTTGTTGCCAGCGGTTTAGACATTAATGACTGTGTGTTGTGTTATTTTACACCGTTATACATTTACACTATTATACAAGCTGTAAACTCACTACTTTACATTGTAGCAAAGTGTCATTTCCTCAGTGTTGTCACATGAAAAGGTATAATCAAATATTAGCAAGAATGTGAGCGGTGTACTCACTTCTGTGATATACTGTACATGCTGTATATTAAACAAATATGAATACCTTTCTGTAGGGATGCATTTCGGTATTTATTTGCTATTTCCTGTCTGATGATAGGACGGGAGGGTCAAGGTGGAGTCTGGATTGGTTCCAGGAAAAGGTCTCTGGACCCACTGTAGTTACAGTAATTCACTGTTTCCATCCCCGTCCTCACCTCATCCCCTCCCTGGTCAAAGGCACTCAGTCGGGGGACACAACAGGGGTACTCAATTAAATGGAGGGTGGGAGTGATGGCAAAAGTAAATGGTACGCCCCTTCCATTGAACAAGAAAGTTAAAGATTGTGCATATGTATGATGAGAGTGAGTGCATGACTGTGTGTGTGTGTGTGTATGGTGAGAGTTAGACCATGAGTGTGTGTGTATGGTGAGAGTGAGTGCATGAATGTTTGTGTGTGTATGGTGAGAGTGTGTGCATGAGTGTGTGTTTGTGTGTGTGTGTGTGTGTGTGTATGGTTTTCCATGGTTTGAGGTGGCATGTGATCCTATCCCCTCATTCCCACTCCCCTCATCCCCACTTCCCTCATCCCCACTCCCTCATCTCCACTCCCCTCATCCCCACTTCCCTCATCCCCACTCCCCTCATCCCCACTTCCCTCATCCCCACTCCCTCATCCCCACTCCCTCATCCCCACTCCCCTCATTCCTACTCCCCTCATCCCCACTCCCCTCATTCCTACTCCCCTCATCCCCACTCCCCTCATCCCCACTCCCCTCATCCCCACTCCCCTCATCCCTGGTGTCTGGGATGTTTTGGGTGGGCTACTACAACACAGGAGAACTCATGTAACTCACATCAACACATGAACACACTCCTCCTCAACTGGATTGGGCCAGGGTGAGTTTCGTGTCAGTTTGTTATCAGATTCATGACAACACACCAGTGTCCTAACACAGCTGTTTCAGATGACAACCTTATATCGAAGAAATTATTCTCCAAACATGCATGTGTGAATGGAAACACACACACGTACACTTACACACATATAGACCCACAGACAGCTAGTTGGAGAGAGAAAGACAGAGACTCAGGAGACAGAACAGCTCATAGTTGGAGCGTGACTTGCATGATTGAATGAATGAAGCATCTGTTCTCCCTATGGTCTCTGCAATAACAAAGCTTGATTTGACAATCCACAAAGCCATAGAGTACAAGATCCTAAAACGTCAATGACTGGAGCTCTGCCCTCGGCCGTAAAAACCTAAAGCCTCGCCATGTTCATTTTGTTTATAGAGCATTACTATTTAACATTCACAACCTTACATTTCTCATGATATGTTTGTCTGTTCTGGAATGGAGGGAGAATTCCATAAAGAAATTCTCCAAAGTAATTCATGTCATTCCAAAACAATGTTTCTGTGTTGATATTTGAGGTCTGTGTGTTTCTCTTCTGCGGTCAAGATAATGTACTAGAATAGACCAAACAAAGAGTCCGCTGTCATTGAAGGCGTTAAGAAAGGACATTGAGATTCATCAGTGAAGACAAAGAGCGAAGGTCTGGAAGTTTGACAAGGGCAAAAGGGGTTGGGTGGGCTGTAGTTTGCATGTCTGTGTGAGTTTTAGTGTGTGTGGGTGTGTGTATGTGTGTGTGTGTGTGGGTGTGTGTGTGAGTGGGTGTGTGTGCCACAACTTGAGCCAAGGGGACAAATTCCTAAAAAGACTGTGCAAACAGCAGCAACTACGACTACAGCCCAGAGGAAGAGAGAGGAACAAATGTGTTTGTGCGAGTGTTTGTGTGAGTGTTTGTGTGTTGTGCGTTTGTGAGTGTGTGTGTTTGTGTGTGTGTGTGTGTGACACCCCCCCTCTCCCAGCCAGCCAAATTGATTTCAGACCCTCCATATCTGATCCTATTGAATGTATTCTGGTCTCCTCATTCAGCATGGATCACAGTTTGAGAATTATGTAAACTGGATTAATTGTAGGGTCACCAAGTCTCCATAAACAACCTATTTTATCAAGCGATGAACATTAGTGCCAGGTATTTGGTTTCTTAATCTTGGGGTTTAATTCATCTCCATGTGTATTAACCCAGGATGGTCTACACCTCCAGTGTTACCCTGAGATAGCGCTTCCTCTCTGCTGCACAGAAGGCAACACCAGCCTCTCTCAGGCTGACCCCTCAGCTCGTTACAAAGCTGTTGGCTCCCACTGATCTTCAAAAGACCAGGCTTAACGTCCCCCCACTCCCCACTCCTAACCTAATAAACACACTCCAGGTTGTAGTCGTCTGTAAGCGCAGATCTAAGAGCATTTTACCTCTCGAAATCCCACCACGAATCCTTAGAGTGTTAAATGTAAACCTGACTTTCGATCAGTGAACGGGGAAATCTTGATCCTCCTCCAAATAACACCCTCCAATCAACAAGCTAATGGTGGGATTCGTAAGTGTGGAGACGCTAAAGAGAAGCAATCTGTAGCTCATGCAAGACAAAGGCCTGACGGACCAAAATGAGTGGGGCCAATAAAGGGGGTGAAATGTGACGGCACCCTGAAACAGACATAACACTCTGTCCTACTCAAAGGAGTCCGCAGTGTTAGCTCTTTATTTGTTATTATTTATATGGCTGTGTGATGAGGAGGGTCAGAAGAAAGGATGAGCACGGACTAGAAGGTATCGTTGACAGGTACTTACTCATAGGGACAAACAGGAAGTTACACATGAGGGAAAGTGACATGGACATCATGCATTACCGTTCGGGAGGGGCAGTTTGGGGTCCTTTGAAGAGCCATCTGTATAGTACAATATAAGTGTACTGTGAGTTAGTAAGGACTTGTGCGATATGTAGTACTTATAGGAATCACTTGACGTGTGTTTAAAACCTGCTTGGTCTTTTCTAGAATGATTCAGCAGAAGTACTTGCCAGAAGTGAAAAAACATGTCAGGAAGTTTCTGGTTTTCATTATCATATTTGAATAGGACCATACTCATGGTTTTCATAAGCAGTTTTAAGCAGAGTTGCTCCCCTAGATATTATTTATTATACAGTAAATACATTAGTGCAACCAACGTAACATAGCTAAATGTAGCATTCCTTTTCTTTAGTAGCGAGTGGCAATGATTGCTGGCATCTCTGGCCTGCTGGACAACCCAAATCATCTCCATTATTTCCTGGCAAATGATTGTTCAATCCAAATAAACACATATGCCACTTTAGAGCTATTTTAACAACGAATGATTAAGTAGGGCACTTAAATAAAAGTAATAGGGCAGCAGGGCTTGTTTGGGATTCACCAGAGCACGCCTTCATTCTGTTAATAAACATTGCCCACATTGTATTTGTATATGGGTGGTGTTAATAGTGGTCGTTAAAATAAGCAGAGAAACTTTTATTTTGTCAACGATAGTTAATAGTAAATTAACATCTAAATACATGTTCTGTTTGAATGATTTCGGAATCATTTCAAAACAGATTTAGTAATTATTCACCTCTGAATAAAGTCATGAAACATTAATGGATTATGCACATTATTGCAAAGAGATATCAAATTGCAGTTTTCTTTTTGAGAAGGTATGTTCACCAGTGTAAAAGGCTACAGCTGTTTTGTCCTTCATTGTTCACTGCAATGGATCTATCTAGTATTGAAGTCTGTACATACTGTATAGGCTGTATAATAAGCCTGGCCTGAAAATGTGGAGGCCCTAATAGATAATTTATTGATTTAAGAGATGATTTATTAGTGGAGGCACTAATAAATAATTTATTGATTCAAGAGATTCTTGATTAAAGAACTAAATGCAAATATTCTTTGTCATTATTGTATATGATTACATGCGATAATAGGATTAGTCACTCTTGCTGTATAATGATTGATAATGTTACATGCTACTGAGTGACCCTGACTATGTAATACCTGACTGCGTAACTATACGACATCCCATTAAATGTCTGCCTTCTGGGAACAAGTGACCAACACGTGAATATAGAATCAAAGGACTGATCTTTAAGTAATGGCTAAGTAGCTTAACGCCTACTTTCTACAGAGTGTAACTAAGCAACGTAACTAGTTACTTTATGGAAACCTTCCCCAACACGTCTTACGTCCTGAATTGTGTTATAGGCTAAATAGAACAACCTTCTATTGAGATTTACATGGGCTACAAATAAATGCTGTCAGTTATTGAGGTCGGGGAGAAATCTTAGGGCTCTGACATATTCTTGTTTAATGGACCAACCTGGAAAAAGACAGCTTCTGCACTTGTAAATATACAGTACCAGTCAAGTTTGTGCACACTTACTCATTCAAGACTATGTATTCATTTAGACTATTTTCCTCATTGTAGAATAACAGTGAAGTTGTCAAAACTATGAAATAACACAAATCATGTAGTAAAAAAGGTAAACAAATCAAAATACCTATATATTTGAGATTCTTCAAAGTTGCCACCCTTTGCCTTGATGAAATCGTCATGAGGTAGTCACCTGGAATGCTTTTCCAACATTTGAAGGAGTTCCCACGTATGTGGAACGCTTGTTGGCTGCTTTTCCTTCACTCTGCGGTCCAACTCGTCCCAAACCATCTCAGTTGGGTTGATGTTGGGTGGTTGTGGAGGCCTGGTCATCTGAAGCAGCACCCCTCATTCTCCTTTTTGGTTCATTGTCCAGTTGAAAAACAAATTATAGACCAACCAAGCACTAACCATATGGGATGCTGTACAGCTGGAGGATGCTGTGGTGGCCATGAAGGTTGAGTGTGCCTTGAATTCTGAAGAAATCCCAGACTGTCACCAGCACCGCACCGTCACACCTCCTCCTCCATGCTTCACGGTGGGAACCCCATCCGTCCACACATTCTGAATCTCAGAAATACATGATGGCTGGATCCCAAAATCTCAAATTTGGGTTAGTCAGACCATCAGATGATTTCTCTTGTTTCTTGGCCCAAGCCCGTCTCTTCTTATGATTGATATCCTTCAGTAGTGTTTTTTTGCAGCAATTCGACCATAAAGACCGGATTCCGCAGTCTCCTCTGAACAGTTGATGTCGAGATGTGTCTGTTATTTGAACTCTGTGAAGATTTTATTTGGGCTACAATCTGAGTTGCAGTTAATTGCCAATTTCTGGGGCTGTTAACTCATATGAATTTATACTCTGCAGCAGTGCTAACTCTGGGTCTGCCTTTCCTGTGGGGGAAATGGTTTCATCATAGTGCATGGGGATTTTCACAACTAGACTTGAAGACATGTTAAAGTTCATGACATTTTCTGAATTGACTGACCTTCAGGTCTTAAAGTAATGATGGACTGTTGTTTGTTTTTGCTTATTTGAGCTGTTGATGAAGATGTTCTTCTATATACCAACCCTACATTATTTTGAAGTTAAGAAATTACACAAATTAACTTTTAAACAGGCACACCTGTTAACTTAAATGCATTCCAGGTGACTACCTCATGATGCTGATTGAAAGAATGCAAAGAGGGTGGAAAGCTGCCGCCAAGGCAAAGGGTGGCTACTTTGAGGAATCTATAATACGAAATGTATTTTTATCTGTTGAAAACTTTTTTGGTTGCTTCATTGTTTCATATGGGCTATTATTATTGTTATTATTATTGTATATGTTCCATATTATTGTACAATATGTAAATAGTAAAACTAAAGAAATACCCTTGAATGAGTAGATGTGTCCAAACTTATTTTCTGGTACTGTATGTCTTTAATATAATTAACTGCCGGGACAAATGTGAAAGCTTTCTAAAATTGTGATTAATCACGATTCATTTTATTTTAATCGTTGGACATCACTAATAAATATACACATATGCACATTCGTCTTTCCTCGCTGACCTTGAGTGGGTGCTTCGTGGGTTTCCTGACTATAGAGTTGATTTAGTACATACTGAAAGCTCCTCCATTGAAATCCAATCTGTGGCCCATATTACAGAGTCATGAGTGAAACAGTCAACGGCTCTGTCTCAGGAAACCAGTGGAGCTATAACACCTAGAGGCTGCCTGTTTCCTGCACTGGATTACATCTACTTACAGAATGTTACACACACCCGCACCCACACACCCCCTCCCCCACCCACACACACACACAAACATTCACACACACGCATTCACATGTGCTTGCACACACAGTTACAGGCAATTACAAACACACACAGACCTACACGCAGACACATGTACAGACAGCAACACACCTACCATTTCCTTGGCTATATCTCGTGGTTGTAATCCCTGAGAGCTGGCTAGTGTTATGATAATGACAGGGAGCAAAAAAAAACATACCACTCTGAAAAACTGTCAAGACCTTGCTAAGCACCATCCGATCACACACAGTTAGGTGAAGGCTTTTACAGATCTCATATTATGCGTGGGCAGAGCCAAACTGCGCTTACAGCAGCCAGCACCTTTGTTGTTTTCCGTCCAGAGCGGCAATCCTCCGTCGCGGCTTTCCACCATCGGTGTCGGATGAGCCTACCAAAAGGCCTGAGGCCCTCGTTATCAGCTAAAATGACTGTCATTGGCTACCCTTTGTTTATATAATAGTAAGTCTGAGGACTCTAATATCCCCATACCAAATAATCTAATTATTTTTGATGGGCCTTATATTCTTATAGTAACTGGTGTAACCTAGCACATTATAAAGAATGAGTTCATTCTGATTCAAACTAAAAATGGAACGTAATCATGTTTTTTTTCCGCAGACAGCAAGAGCACTAGCTGGTTCGCTACAGCAGCTTTTACCACAATAGTCTGTAATCACTAGTTGTTAGCACTCAGCGAAATACTTTGGATGGTTTCTTGTTGTTTGGTTGACTGTTTGGTTATTAACCCCTACCGCTTCCTAAGGAATGACATATAGCACGTTCCAGGCTGCACAAACGTGCGTATATCAACGTGATGTCTCCTTTTCTCTGAGAGTCTCCTTTTCTCTGAGGGAAATCGACAATACTGCATTACGTTTTCTATCTTGACCCTTCAGGCCTGTCTCTGCCTTAAGCACCCATACAGTAGCTGGATTCATTTACAATTAAGACTGCTCAGTTAAAAGCTATGAGCGTGTGTTTATGGGGGGGGGGGCAGGGTGTAGTCCCGTGATCCTGTGTGTTTGTCACGCTGACCACTTATCCTGCTGAAGAGATTCCCACGTTTCCCCAGTGCAGCTTGGCCATGCCTCAGCCCCGGGCAGTCCCTCCACTCAGCACACTCCCTCAGAGACAAAGAGGGCCTATGTGCCACAGTGTACGTCCCTCAGTGGTCCGCAGCATGCAGGGTTTCCTGAGAAACCCCCTTTACACACACACACACGCGCGCGCACGCATGCACTCACGAGGACATACATGAGCGCACCCGAAACTTCACGCAGCACTTGAATTTTTCACAGGCTCAGACACGTGCACGCGCACCCCCGATTTAACACGCGTGTGTGCGTACATACGCATGCACGCCAGCACACACAAGCAAGCTCGTGCGGAGTAGAGCGAGCGGCGCAGGCACAAAGGTGGCGGTGGGTGGCACTCTTCGGTGACTTTAAGTAATAGAAGTGGACTCACTGTGAAAAGGTCTATTGTGCCTCACTCAGTTGTTCCACGAAGGGAGCATTCCTTCCAAATTGGACAAAAGAATTTTAATGGAGCGGCTAATGGACTGTGATTAGATAGGGAGAGGTAGAGAGAGAGAGGGGGAGAGAAGTGGGGTGTAGAGAGGGGAGAGACTGAGAGAGAGGTAGAGAGGGAAGGTCGTGAGACAGGAGATGTAGAGTGGGGGAGGTAGGGAGACAGAGGATGTAGAGAGGGAAGGTAGAGAGAGAGGAGAGGTAGGGAGGAGAGGTAGAGAGGGGAGGTAGAGAAGGGGAGGTAGAGAAGGGGCAGTCTGAAACCTAGCTGTGCCATGGGAGTAGGGTTAGGGGGCTACCCTGCATCAGGGGGTAGAGTTTCACCAGAGAGAAACGGCCATTGATTACATATTTACCTGCAAACTTTAAGGGGAAAATAGAAGCCAGGTTTGGAGGGAGAGAGACACAGGAGACCAGTCGTATCCATACATTAAACCAGAGAGGGCGTGGGGGTGGGGGGTTCAGTTAGGTAGGTATGGTGGGTAGGAGGGTTTTGCCTTTGACCTGGCTGCAAACAGCCAACATAGACCCATACTATCTGTCAGTCCTACAGCCATATGCAGACAGTAGTCAAGCTAGTCAATGAGCCCTGGTGATTTCCCCAGGAAACCCCAGATAAACTGCCTGGGCCAGTAGCCCCATTTACTGGTCTAAAAGTCCACACATCACACAGGAAAGTCTCACAGAAGGACGGCGCCCGCGCGTTTGGCTGCACACCTCTCATTCCCATGGTGGAGTTCCATGTGTGGGGTCGTTGGGTCAGGGCTTATGTGGGAGGGATTCCTGTCTTATCAGTGCGTTATCTCTAACACCTTTGGGTGCTGACGCTGGACTTGTCAATCATTATCTGAGAAAAAGTTTCTAGTTTAGCTTCTGTTTCCCACCCACCCTGCCTGCTCTTTTTCTCACTCTCTCCCTTTATCTCTCACTCTCTTTTTCTCACTCTCTCCCTTCTCTCTCACTCTCTTTTTCTCACTCTCTCCCTTCTCTCTCACTCTCTTTTTCTCACTCTCTCCCTTCTCTCTCACTCTTTTTCTCACTCTCTCCCTTCCTCTCTCCCTCTCTTTTTCTCACTGATCAGAAAGGGAACCTACTATATTAATTGGAAGAAGTTGCAATCTTCAGAGGCAAACTAATTTAGGTCATGCTGTTTTGTATTCAACAACTAGGCGCTGAACACTTATTTCCATCTTTAACTAACCTAGAATATATACACATATTTATAGTTTTTATCTAAAAACAACAGCCTCCAGTTTCTGAGCTCCATTAAAGAGAGGTTATTTTTCTCTCCATGATGTACTTCCTGTAGCATGTTTAGTTCTCTATCAAGACCAGAGCAATGCCATCTAACCAGCTATCTCCCTCTGCCTTCCAGTTTTACTGGAGTAAAATGACTTCCATGAACCCATGCCACTTCTACACACACATACACACACATTCAGTCATTCTTCTCTAAATTGGATGGAGACACTGTCATGCGATATTTACATAAGTAATACCAGGCTGGTACTCCTGAGAGTAGTCAGTCAACAGAGTGGCTCCTATCTCACTGCACGGCCTGCTGGGTAATTGCTATTTTGGCACTGAGGAGCTACCTGTGTGTGTATTTGTGTGTGACAGAGTATGTTTGTAAGTGTGTGTATGTGTATGCCCTGGACAAACTGCTATTCTATTTGCAGCACACGTCTGGAAAGCTGTTGTGTTTATTTAGATCCAGTGGAGACAGCATCTGTCCAACAGGGCTCTACACTTTCGTGTTGAGGCTGCCCTTGTTTTTCCGTATTTTTCCACCATAAAAGTGTAGGTGTGAGCATGTATGTATTGTTCTCGGACCCCGACACTTTTTGTTGTGTTATAGAAATGCATATTGAGGAAATAAACATATTTTGCCATCAATCTACACACAATGCCCGTAATGATAAATTGGTGTCAGTATGTTGGAAAATCTCATACTCATAAATATTCAGACCCTTTTTTTCATTACTGGACAGATTCTCCCATTCTTCCTTGCAGATCCTCTCAAGCTCTGTCAGACTGGATGAGAAGCGTCAGTGAACCGGAATCTTCATGTCTCCTCACAGATGTTCAATTGGGTTCAGTAGGTGTATGTGTATGTATAGGTCTGCATGTGTGTGTGTATGGGTCTACGTGTGTGTGTGTGTTTATATAGGCCTATGTGTTTGTGAGTGTGGGGGGGGGCCTTCGTTCTAAGCTAGTTGATGAGATTCTCAGTGTGTGCGTATGTGTGTCCATCTGAATAGGTTTATTTCCAGAAACTGTGCTTGATTAAATATGTATGCAGGTGTTTTTAGTACCGACTTGCCTGGGCGTACGTGTGTGTGTGTGTGAATTTGTTTATTTTGATGAAATGTCATTGCCTGTGTTTTTGTGCTGGTTTGAGTGAAGGAGAGAGGGGAAAACGAGGGAGAGCCTGTGTATGTGTGTGTGTGTGTGTGTGTCTCCCTGGGTGCTGTACACAACTCTCTCCTCCACTCTGCAACTCAATAAGACCTGACTGCTGTCATGGTGCAGTGGGACGCCATGGCAACGCCTGCTAAATTTCAATCAGCTCACCTCTGGCCATTACCATGCACAGCACAATCTCACCCCCCCCCCCCCCCTGCCCTCAGGTTCCACCCACACCCAGACAGAGGGAGAGCAAAAAACAGAAAGAGAGAGAAGGATAGAAAGAAAGAGAGGGACCGAAAAAGAAGTTCACGGTTCAGATACTTCCAGGCAGCAGACTTCCTTCCACCACCATTCCAAGGCATTATCAGACTGGCCAGCTATCCACAAACACTTAGGTTACATCCAGGTGAAGGGGTGCTTAAACAATCGAGCAATGGGAACCACCTTAATCCAGTTTAGATCAACACTCTTACCAAATCACACCTCGGTCAACCACACTCACCCATTAATCCGTCTGTCTTCTCGGTCTCATCCGTGTCAAACGTGCCATAGTGTAATTTACTCGCTATCCCTGTGAGCTCTCATTGCAGGTGAGCCTTGTTAAGGGCAAAGCGGGGCGAAGATTTCAATGACTTAAACTCCTTTTCCGACACCCCTGGTTTCCTGATAGAAACTGTATCTGGGACAGACTAAAGATCTAATAATCTTGTCTCCTCTGTCTGCTTCTGTGATTCCCTGGGAGCAAACTGGATCTTTGGGACAAGAGAGCTGTGCAGTATTTGACATCACGCCATAAAAAGACTCACCGACGCCTTAAATCATTTCCTGCAGGGTGGATATTCCTGGCCGCAAATGCCAAACATCTATTTTCTGTCTAATCTTTTAGGTAAAACCTGCCCAAAGTTAAGGCTGATTTGTAGGACTGTGTTGATGGTTAGGCGTTGAATGAATGTGCTGTACTTATGTTTAAACACGTTCCTGACAGGAAATTTTCTCTAGCTGACACCAGATTTACTGGGTCATTAACCTGCTCTTAAAACCACAACGTGATACTTCTACAACAAAATAGGACAGATTAGTTTGATCTTCAATATAGACAAGGATGGGGGGCTGGACTTGTGGCAGAGACACTTCACTGGCAGAATTGATAGCCTACCCTACAGCGTGAGATGGAGATTTTACTTCTCAATATAAACGGTTCTTAAAACTGTCAAGCATCGAACACGAAATATATTAAAAGCAATACAGTTTCAAAGACAAACCATCGACAGTATTGGTCCGGAGTAGCTTAGTTTGTAGAGCACGTAAGGTTGTAGGTTCCATTTCCACGGATGGCGAGTACTTAAATCTGTGCACTCACTACTGTGAGTCTCTATGGATAAGAGCATCTGCTGAATGACTCCAGTGTCGATGTAGAAATGAATTAGGGCTATGAAAGAAGCATCTCCCAGCCTTATGGAGGTTTTGCTTCATCCCTGATGCTGGTAGAGGGGGGGTGAGTGGGTGGTGGGGGGTACAGGGTGATAAAGGGACAAGTCAAGGTGGAATGTAAAGCGCATTCATTCCATGTCCTTCAACAACAGGATAGTACATCTGGTATTGCTGTTTCAACATTGAAATGTGTCTATGCTTTAGTTAAACTTTAAACAGATATTTTGACTGGAAACCACAGCATCTGTGGAATTTGATGACTTGTGTGACTGCCAACACATGAAATGGGTTTGAAGTTTTTATTGAGGAAGGAAATGATTGGAAATAGAATTCACTTCAGGAGATGAGATTAAGGACCGAATGAGACAGGGAGATGCAGATGAAGGATAAGAGTCTGGACCATTAAAACCAGAGTTGGACTGAAGAAGTTGGCTAGGAGTCTCAGAAGATATCATCTTTGGGCTTTAGGAGTAAGGCCAATGTGACAATGAATCTCCCCCAGTTTGAGAAAGAGGATGACCGTATGTTTTAAATAGGTTGGAGATTATGCTTGTTGATTGGCCAATGTTATTTGGTGTTATTCAAGTCTGCTCCTCTCTAAAGACGGTCATTCTTGAGTAACAGCTTAAAGATGCATTCCGGAATTTTCGGCCACTGGATGTAACAGGTCCTTGAAAGTTTTGTTATGGAATTCACTGTATCTGCCAATATGTGTCCAATGTCATCAGAACCACTTCCAGTCAAAGTTAGAATTTCATGGTTAACTGAGATATGATAGTGATTTTATGTCTAGGTCTTATACAGACATAAACAACATACTACACATTCAGCTTAAATCGAATATTTTGAAAAAAGGTCCCAGACTGCATCTTTAAAAGACATGTTGAGTTTATTCTAAACACCATAACATTGTGTTGAGTAAAAGAAAACATATTGACTTCATTCAAAACACCCTGTTGTGTGAAATAAGACATATTGACTGAGATCCAGAGATGTGAGGATCTTCTTCTGTCTACTCTGACACACTGGTTGTTTGGTGGTTAAACACTCTCATACAGCTTCTTTCAACCACTCCACATTTCCTTCTTCTTCTCGAACTCCCACACACCCTGACCTTCAAGGGCTGTCTCTGACAGAATGCCCAGAGAAAACCGCATGAGGCTGGGGTTCGGAGGCGGTAGGCAGGGCCTTTACCCTGGAGGTCAGTTCTCCACAGGGCTCAGGGCTTCAGCACTGCATCAGTAAGTTACGCTCAGCCAGGAATCAGCTAAAAAAAATGACCAAAGCTGTTTCAGCCCAGGGACTGATGGACAAGGGGCAGATGATTTGGGAGTTTTTTCTCAGTTGGAAATTTAAGGAAACTGCTACACACCACTATGGGTTGACAACAGGATTGACTAAGAGTTGAGGTGTGTATGTGTGTGTATCTGTGATTGGCAGACAATGCAGATGTGTAGGCAGTAGGTGCCATCTGGAGAAAACAGAGTGGGCTGAGGAGGGAGAGGGGGAGGGCTACCACCTTTTAAAAAGCGCCTCAGTGTTTCATGAGAGTTTAAAGGAAATTATCAGAGTGTAATCAATCAAGGAACCTGTGACACACATGAACGAAGACCACAAACTTACGCCTCCCCCTCATGTCAGCGACAACCACGCCCGTTCGTCAATAGGCCCCTTCGTTGGCAGCCCCCTCAACTTCGCTGCCATTGCTCGAGCTTGTGAAAAGCGGTTCATTAGGACTCTTTCAAGCTTTATAATCGCTTGGCATGTAGTCAGGGAATACGGAAAAACCGCCATTCAGCTTTTGACGGGTGTTGGACGATCAATGTTGGAACTTAGTAAGTGGCCAATCTCGAGGAATGCCAGATGCTACGCTGACTTTACATTATGTTGATTGAGATGTTTTTCACAAAGCAACCATACCCCAAAGCAAAGACCCAGCAGGACCTCCATGGAGATCCAACATCATATGACCAATATTCTGGCCCATCCACACCATGATCCATCCCGATCCATCCTCTTATCTAATGTCAGTAGTCTTCCTGGTTGCTAGTGGTAAAAATACCCTCACCCTCTCCCGAGACATGAGCTAAACCAAAGCCACACAAGTGGATCAATCTAAACATTGGGGACAAAAACTGGTTTGTACAGAATGAGCTCATCCATAATGAAAAAAACTCACGAGCGATCCAAAACTGCCATTCCAAGCCTTATGGAACTCTGGGGTGGTGTTACAGTTCAAAAGGTGAGATTGTTTTTGTCAAAACAAGTCAGACAATTGCAAAAATGTGTAATTCAGTGAAGAACTAGGTGGGTTGATGAACAGGTAGTGTCTGATGTGTTATTAAAGCTTTCCCACACAGAAAAATGATTGATGATGTAATAGCCCAAGTGAAGGTAATATCTGCTACCCAGAAGGAACATTCTCTCTTGTAATGTCCATGGGAGAACAAGGCGATGGTAGAAAAGGGATTCCGTATTTACCTACTGTTCAAGTCTAAGGTTGTTTTCACACTCAAGGTCTGGGCTATTGTTCGAATCAGTGTTTGATTATTATTAACATTATATTAAAATGTCTCGACTGAAGCATGTGTTCATTTATTTATTGGATAGATTTGTGTCCTTGTGTCCACCCATGATTATCAAGAAGAATAATGTGTAAATAAAATGTCTTATTGTTGTTTTCGCTTTGGTCTCTTATCTACATGAGGGAGGAAATGCTTTAATAACAGTTCTAGTAACACATCAATAGCCAATATTCAGTAGCATAAATTCCCTGTGTATCTGTCTTCCTTTACACTTCCCTAACACAGAGATATCAATTTATGGTATTGCGTGTGTTTCATCAAGTCCTTGTAGTCAAACAATCAATAATATTCAATTTCTCTGGTTGTTAAGCTTTGTTTTGTCTGGTCTGAGTTCTTAGCTGCAGCAAAGCACAGGTAATAAGGGAAAAGGGGGAAATCATACCAAATTTCGGGAACCGCTCCAAACTATTCTGTTGTGAAAACCACCTACGACTAGTCCTGGGGTAATGATTCAGTTTAAGTTATTCTCCCCATTCTGAGTCGTTATGGGCAGCCTTACACAGACAGTGGAGTTGAGGCTAACAGAGTGCTTTTACACTCGTTTACATTTCCCAAAATCTACGAAGAGTACTTGTGCCAACAATACTTTACCAATACTACCAATACTTTCTGATTGGTAAAGTATATAGACAACAGACAGATATGTTACAAGAGATGTAATTAATTTCTTTCTCATCCATCACCAAAACCATCTCCCTCTCTTTTTTATATCTCTTGCATTCACAACGTTTATGTGTATCTTTCCATTTTCTTCTGAATAAGTCAAGAAAGGAAACTCAGGTTCTATTGCTGTATTGATATAAAGGGAGGTCTTTCACAAAATATAATTTCACCCTTGTAATTTACTGGCATACAGTCAAGCAGGGTGGAGCAATGTAGTAGGTAAATTGGTACATTCAAATACTCAAAACAACTTGCAAAAATTATAAATTGTGCTTCCCGCATCAAACTCACTCCTGCAAACTACAACCCCATTTTCAAAAGAGTTGGGATGCTTCATTAAATGCCAATAAAACAGAATGCAATCATGTGCAAATGCTTTTTTCCCCCCATATTTAATTGAAAATAGTTCAAAGACAACATATCAAATGTTGAAACTGAGAAATGTTATTGTTTCTGGAAAAATACATGCCCATTTTGAATTTGAGACCAGCAACACATTTCAAAAAAGTTAGGACAGAGGCATGTTTACCACTGTCTTGCATCGCCTCTTCTTTTAACAATTCTCTCTGTAAGTGTTTAAGAACTGAGACCAATTGCTGTAGTTTTGAAAGTGAAATGTTTTCTTATTCTTGCTTGATATAAGGTTTCAGCTGCTCAACAGTTTGGGGTCTCCTTTGTCGTATATTTTGTTTCTTAATGCTCCAAATGTCTTCAGTGGGTGACAGGTCTGGACTGCAGGCAGGCCAGTTTAGCACCCAAACTCTTTTACTACAGAGCCATTCTGTTGTAATACGTGAGAATGTGCTTTGACATTGTTTGGCTGAAATAAGCAAGGCGTCCATGAAAAAGACTTTGTCTGGATGCCAACATGTTGCTCCAAAACCTTTATATATTGTTCAGCATTAATGTTGCTCAAAATAATTTTACATTTTGATTCGTCAGACCACAGGACAGCTTTCCACTTTGCCTCAGTCCATCTTATATGAGCTCGGCCCAGAGAAGGCGGTGGGGCGTTTCTGTATCTTATATATGTATGGTTTCTTCTTTGCATGATATTTGTGTATGCAGCAACATACTGTGTTCACAGACAATGGTTTTCGAAAGTGTTCCTGAGCCCATATGGTGATTTCCAGTACAGAATTGTGCGTTTTTAACGTTTTTAATGCTGTGCTGCCTGAGGGACCGAAGATCACTGCCATCCAATATTGGTTTTTGGCCTTGTCCCTTTCATACAGAGATTTTTACTGGATTCTCTGAATCTTTTAATTATATTATGTACCGTAAATGATGAGAAACCGAAACGTGATTTTACATTGAGAATTGTTATTCTTAAATTGTTGCACTATTTGCCCACGTGGTCTTTCACAGAGTGGTGAACCCCTCCCCATCCTCACTTCTAACAGACCCATCCTCTCTGGAAGGATCTTTTAATACCTAGGCTAAAACTGAATCATGTTACTGACCTGTTGCAAATTGACCTAATTAATTGAGTGATATTCCACAAAGTTACATTTTTTAGCATTAGGCTACTTTTCCAGTCTTGTGTTGCCTCTGTTCCTACTTTTTTTATTTTTTTATTTCAAGAATTTGATATGTTGTTCTTGTAGTATTTTCTATTGAATACAGGGTTTTAATTGTTGGCACATCATTGAATTATGTTCTTATTTAGCTACATTTTATGCAGCATCCCAAAATTTTTGGAAAAAGGGTTATACATATAGTCAACAGTGAAAAATTTGATTGAGGCTCAACGTAAATTCACGTGTAGTTACGCTAAAATGTAACAAGTTAATTATCACCACTGTCAACTCTAGCTAGTTTTGTGTTGCTTAAATAGCCAGGGTCCTGATTATTTTGACATTAGGAAATGAAACGTTAACACGTGTTAACAACCCTAACGTGTATACAACCCAGCGGTGTCCAAAGAGTTCCATTAGGTACATCTGCTACCAAGCAAACCAGCCAGCCAAGCAAGCAAGGTTCGAAGATACAAAAAATATCGCCGTAGTTTAAATAATATCTAGAGATAAACAACATTTTCCTGGCTACACAACGATTATTATAAAATAACAAAAAATCGTTGATTACTCTAGCTACCTACCATACTTGTCTTCTTTATCGGCAGTCATTGATACATTTTACAAAAAATCTCCCGCACAGCAGCTATGACTCTGTACCCATAGCAACAATGGCAACCGATGACCAACTGTGCGTGACCCTGTTCATTCTACCAGGACCTGGATTCGTTTCTAGCACATGACACACACTGCATGTGATAGAAGTCAACGGAGAATGAGGCGGACAAAGAAAAAATGCATTGATAAAATGTGTAAACGTCACATGTAAGGTCCCATGTTTAATGCGCTGATTGATGTTTAAAGTCCATGTACACATCTTATTTCTCTCAAATTATGCGAACACATTTGTTTCCCCATTCTTTTAAGTGAGCCAAGATAATTTTGCCAAGATAATCTGTGCACCAGATAATGCTTAATGCTTTGCTAAAATAATCTATACACTTGACAGTTGGGGAACCTATGTATAAAAAATTATATTATGTTATGATCATGCAGATTACACAGCATGACCATAACACAAGTGAACATTGTTCTGAGGACAATGGAAGGCCACTCCAAAAGGTCCAGTTACAGCTGTGCTCATAAGTTTGCATACCCTGGCAGAAAATGTGAAATGTTGGCATTGATTTTGAAAATATGACTGATCATGCAAAAAAAATCATATTTTATTTAAGGATAGTGATCATATGAAGCCATTTATTATCACATAGTTGTTTTGCTCCATTTTAAATCATAAAGATAACAGATATCACCCAAATGGCTGTGGTGAAAAGTTTGCATACCCTTGAATGTTGAAAATGGCAATTCAAGGTGAATTTCCCAAACCTGTGTCTTTTTAAATTGCCATTAGTGTCTGTGTATAAATAGTCAATGAGGTTGTTAGCTCTCATGTGGATGCACTGAGCAGGCTGGACACTGAGCCATGGGGAGCAGAAAATAACTGTCAAAAGACCTGCGTAACAAGGTAATGGAACTTTATAAAGATAGAAACGGATATGAAAATATATCCAAAGCCTTGCAAATGCCAGTCAGTGCTGGTCAATCGTTTATTAAGAATAAACATTCTGGGATCTGTTGATACCAAGACAAGGTCAGGTAGACCAAGAAAGATTTCAGCCAAAACTGCCAGAAGAATTGTTCCGGATACAAAAAAAACCCACAGGTAACCTCAGGAGAAATAAGACTGCTCTGGAAAAAAAAACAGTGTGGTTATTTCAAGGAGTACAATACAATGATACTTGAACAAATATGAGCTGCATGGTCGAATTGCCAGAAAGAAACCTTTACTGTGCCAATGCCACAAAAAAGCACGGATACAATAAGCCTGACAACACCTAGACATGCCTCAAACCTTCTGGCACACTGTAATCTGGAATGATGAGACCAAAATAGAGCTTTATGGTTACAACCATGTTTGGAGAGGGGTCAACAAGGCCGATAGTGAACAGAATACCATCCCCACTGTGAAGCATGGTAGTGGCTCACTGATTGTTTGGGGGTGTGTGAGCTCTAAAGGCACCGTGAATCTTGTGAAAATTGATGGCAAAATTAATGCAGTATGTAATCAGAAAATACTGGCAGACAATTTGCATTCTTCTTCATGAAAGATGCGCTTGGGACGCTCTTGGACTTTCCAGCACGACAATGACCCTAAGCACAAGGCCAAGTTGACCCTCCAGTGGTTACAGAAGAAAAGGGTAAAGGTTCTGGAGCAGCCATCACAGTCTCCTGACCTTCATATCAATCGAGCCACTCTGGGGAGATCTCAAATGTGCGGTTCATGCAAGACAACCAGACTTTGCATGACCTGGAGGCATTTTGCCAAGACGAATGGGCAGCTATACCATCTGTACTATTACAAAATACTGCAAGCTGTCATTGATGCTAATGTAGGTATGCAGACTTTTGAACAGGGGTCAGTTAATTTTTTTCTTTGTTGTAGGTATATTAATTAGTTGGAAAAAAGAAACGCGTGAACTACACTACGACGATGGCTTTACGCGGCTCGCAAGAACCTTCCTTGCCATTGTAAAACTTGGCTCATCCCGCGGAAGCATGGGGAAAGATATTGCTTGCGTAGGAGGACGTGAAGGAGTGTGAACTCGTAGAGACAGACGAACAGGCATAACCAAAATACGAGAGACAGCTGGGATTTTTCCAAACAGAATAATGCCTCCATTGTTAGAGGACAAAACACCAAAGGAAAACATTAGACTACTCTTCATCGATTTCTTTCTTCAAAACTGTTGCCTTTTATACTTTATATACTAAATACATAGGCTTTATATTAATGTTTGTTATCACGGCTCCTATTAACTTTAATGAAACACTGACAACAGGGTATTACGAGAATTATATGATCCAATAACACGGGAATATTGCCCACCATTTAACACAAAACTGTTATGATCAATTTCCCAAAGTGGAATTTCGTGTACTGTTATCGGGTCATGGGTTTACTTGTTTCAAAATCCAATAGTCTATCTTAGATTGTATCCGCTAGGTGGCGACCTTGGTCTAGAACGGTTCAGCTTGGACAACGCTGCGCATCACTGGAGACGACATTCGTCAAGGGATCACTACTTGTCCAATGACGAGTAGGCAACGGCGGATAATTATAACATTACAACCAAAATTACATCATATTTGTCAACAGAAATATACTGTTTTGCTTCATATGTATCTGCCTAAACATGACAATAACTTTCGCAACAATTTTTATTTTTTATTTCTAGGATTCTTTGAGTAAGTAAATTTGATGCGAGATCTACACCTAAGACAACAAATGCTGAAAAATAACGCATTTTAGATTAGGCCCAAACTGTAGCAAATGTAATATTCTTTATGAAGAACAATGTGATTACATTATATTGGAAGTTTATTGGTTCTCTGCAACAACATCTCTGAAATGCACAAATACTCCAGTAACAACTTGTCCATTTCCCACTTTTGCACGAATCAGTGTTCACTGGTGTCACTGAAGTGGACAGGGGTCAGTTAACGATTATTTGCCCCTTTTTTCCCGTCCACTGCGTTTCCCATTTGGATTGACTGCGGCGTCAGAGCGCACAGACCCGCCTCCTGGCTGTGTTCGGAGAGTCGCTCTTTCCCTGCTTCAAACACATTATTCCACAGGGAGAGAGAGAGCAAGACCTGTGAGGAGCGAACGAACGACGAGAAAAACCGCAAACGACAAATGGCACTCATGGCCGGGATTTTGTTTACGGTGATCTCTGTACTGCTTGGAATGTCTACGCTGGTTTCTTCGGCACGGATTTACCCCCCAAATGAAGGTAAGACTTGGAATAACAGCGGAGCCGCGTCTTGGACTTTTTCCTTTGCGAGTTTTTACTCCGTGTGAAACGGACCTCCAGCCCGCCGTCCCGTAGTTTACAGCTTTTTTGGAGAATAGCAACGACCTGCAGTCCGCAGAGAAGTAGATAGCACCAATAATTTGCGCAGTATGATATTCTTCTCTGAGAGTGGAATGAGAACAGTTTTTTCTTATGCGTCAAACCCATCGACAGTGTTGTTCGGAAGAGGTCTTCTTGCTATCCAAGTTGCAGAAAGCGCTCGCCAGAAAGCCGGAGCGAATAAAGTCTATATAGGGTACAGCAGGGTTCGAGTGGAATGCTTTTAAAGACGTCTTAACAGGTCTAGGTCAATAAGGTTACATCAGCCAACGTCTTCATCAAAATGTAATTTAGACGAATTCAAATACTATACTTTATACATACAATCATAATTGATTTATAGGGCATGCCTGTGTCTGGTTTGATACAAGGCCGTTGTACAAATGCCCCCTGGGCCATGTTATTTTAGCTCAGAATCATGCTTCGAAAATCGCAATTATGTAGGCCAAAAAAAAGTAATACATTATTTATAATTGTTGATATATATTTCACATCTTCCATTTTCTCGTGCAAAATTTCTATATCAAAAGCTTTCAAATGAAAACAATTGCTGAACAATTAGGCAAGCCCATTTAGATAAATGCACACATTTTAAATTAAATGCACTTCATCACTATCTCCAATGGATATTTAAGCGCATGCAATCATACAATTAGATTTTTCCTTTACTGCGCACAATGGTGGGGGGAAATATAAGGGGCTATTGAAATCGCATTACGGATTATTTTTCCTTTCTCTCTGACGCAAGTTCATTTAGATGTACTTGTTCCACTAATTGAATTCGATTGATCATCATCCAACCCCAGGAGCCGAGTTTAAACAAAACGACTCTCCAATATGTATTTCATAATCAAACATTCAATGGGTTACAATATCAATAGTTGTTTCTGTTTATAAATAAAAATCCATCCAATTGAAATGGAGCGCCACTAAATGTTTTAATCGTCCAGGAAAAATGTATTCACATCATGCATTCGCTTAGTACGCAAATATGACAGCTTTCATGGATTAATACGCGTTGATACAGGACCATGTATTAGTTACTAGATGTAACTTCTGACAGGGTTTTCGTTTAGCTTATTGTACAAAATAGATGGTAAAATACATAGGTCTACCTAGAAACACATCGCTGTACCTGTGTTAGGCAAACCGCATACTTTTCCAGACAACACTATGTCTAATTATTTTGCTATTTGTCGATTAGGCGCTATGAACAGCTTTTAACAGCTCTCTTCTCTCTCCCATTTTTCAGTGACGTTACTGGACTCCAGATCCGTAGCGGGGGAGTTGGGCTGGGTCGCCAACCCGACAGAAGGAGGGGTAAGTGCCCCTCGTTAGGATGCGAGTCCCCGGTTCAGTCAAAATGGAAAGATGATGTCCTCAACACCACCCGCACCGGCCCCCACCCTCCTATTCCTCATTCTCTTCCTCTACTCACCATAATGGTCAGATGCGAGGCCGATACTGCAGCGGGCATCGGGTTTCCTGAATAGACGGCGGATTGAATCGGTCTTTGTGGAGAAACTTTATATCCTTTTCCCCCATTGAGGGGGGAGAGGAACTTGGCAGCGCAGACAGGGCCCTCTGGAATGGATGAATGAAGGAAGGGAAAGGGCAAGCGGGTTACAGTCCTCCCTATGAGGGCTAGATTGGGCCATAAAGCGATAGGGAATGTTATCAGACTAAATACGGTCTAATTGGAATAGGCCTAGGCGTATCTATTAGTGGCGCTGATAAGGTAACAGCGTGCGACTCGTTGGATATGGCGGTGAGGGGCCCCGTAGTACACTCGGCTGTGTCGGGTCTGGAACACCCTCCCGTGTCAGTTGTTCCCTGAAAAATAGAAGCATCGCAGACGTCTGAATAATTGCACGATGTTGCCACCCTGTTGATTAAGTTTAATTCGACTTAACCAATGGAATGGACGCGCTTTATTCTATTCTGGCATATCAACATGTATTACAAAAAGTTGATGGGATACTCTATTTGTGTAAATGAAACGTTCGCCTTTAGTCTTAGCCTCCAACTCATATATTTTGCCTTGTTCACCAGTGGGTTATGTTGGCTCGTGTGAGTTGCTGTGGGTTGCACTCCGATCTTCCTTTATCCGTTCCTCCGAGAGGAGTGGTTGACAGGGTGCTGGCAGCGCCGACAGGCCTGCATTCAGCCTCTCATTAAGACCAATTGCCCCATTCTACCTCTCCACTGCTATCGCAAAAGGTGCGGCCTTATCTGTCGAGCTGCTTGATTTCAACAATAAAGGGCCAAGCATAGGGAAGAAAGCGGTGGAATAGAGCAGCAGGCGTGATGGACACTTTCTCAAATCGAAGCCTCAGCCGTGTTTAGCGTTATCTCCACATCTCCAGGGAATAGGGCTTTAAACGAGATTATTTATGATAACGCGTTAAATCAAATTCAGCGCAGCCTTCCCCGTTGTAATAGCTGTTTAGACGCATTTCTGTTAACGGCTAAACCTCAACAGATACAAGGAGAAGGCTGGTTTGTCTGATTTCGATTTCAAATGCAATAGGCATTAATTCGAAAACGACTATTATTGTGAAAGTATGAGCATAGGGCCATATACTTTCAAAATATCGTCATTTTGTAGTGGATACTTTAGTAAAATAAACATTCTTCCTACAAAAACATACCACAACGTGTTTGATAACGTAATCCACGCACCCAACTGATACACGTAATATACCAATTAGTTCATTTAAATAACATCCGGATGGCACGTGTGCTGTCAAAAACTCTCCTTTCCAAAATCATATATAGCCTTTAGAACACATGCACAGTTTTAGTTTTTTTTCTAATCACTATAAGGCAATCTATAAACCAATACAGACCTGGGTCCCTCATACATTTTAAGGTCATTCTCTCTCTTTAAATGTCTCCCTCTTCTCTCTTTTTAATTCTCTGCATTTGGTAACCTTTAAATTAGTCATGGGGGATTTACATTTACATCATCATTATTTGACACTAAAATAATCATTTTAATTTCCCTTGTTCCCCAAGGATTGGGTTGGTTACCTTTTATGAGGAGTTAACCCCTTCTCGTCATGCTTGAATAGAGCAGGCCTATGTGCACTTATTTCAAACAGGCTAACATGTCCCCAGTATTTATGTTAGCCCTTGTCATACATATTAATTTAATGGCAATTTGGCCATTAAATAGTTGTTCTACTGAGCTATATTATTTCTAAATGTACCTTACCTGAACGTTACTTTTTGTACACGTGGCCTACCTTTGACAAAACATTAATTCAGGGGATTTCCTAATGTTGTCTCTGTGTTTCCCCTCAGTGGGAGGAGGTGAGCATCATGGACGAGAAGAACACTCCCATCAGGACGTATCAGGTCTGCAACGTCATGGAACCCAACCAGAACAATTGGCTTCGAACGGACTGGATCCCCAGGGGCGGTGCTCAGCGCGTATACATCGAGATCAAGTTCACCCTGCGGGACTGCAACAGCCTCCCGGGCGTCATGGGAACCTGCAAGGAGACCTTCAACCTCTACTACTACGAGTCCAACAACGATAAGGAGCGCTACATCCGAGAGAATCAGTTCGGCAAGATTGACACGGTGGCGGCCGACGAGAGTTTCACCCAAGTGGACATTGGAGACCGTATCATGAAGCTGAACACGGAGGTCAGGGACGTCGGCGCCTTGACCCGGAAAGGTTTCTATCTGGCCTTCCAGGATGTTGGAGCCTGCATCGCCTTGGTCTCGGTACGGGTGTTCTACAAGAAATGTCCCCTGGCTGTGAGGAACCTCGCACAGTTCCCCGACACCATCACTGGGGCTGACACCTCTTCCCTGGTGGAGGTCAGAGGATCCTGCGTAGACAACTCAGAGGAGCGTGACGTTCCCAAAATGTACTGCGGGGCGGACGGAGAGTGGCTGGTGCCTATTGGGAACTGCCTGTGTAACCCAGGCTTCGAGGAGAGGAACGCCGAATGCCAGGGTACGTTGAGGAGAAATTGCCCGGTTCCGATTCAATATGTGTGTGTGTGTGTGTGTTTGTTCCCGTTGCCATGGGCAGCGGCACCACGCTGGTCAGTGGGTATTTTTACTCTTCTTTCACCTGACACCTTCATCTTCAAACTCCAGCCTACTTCTTCATCATGTCTCTCGCTCTGTCATTCTCTTTCTCAATGTCTCTCTCTCGTCTCTCTCCCTGGGTCCATTCTCTCTCTCAACGGATCTCTCCTCTGTGCTATCAGACTAATAGAAGTGGTCATGATTGTGAGAGGCGTAATTAGACGGTCCTCAGGGATGTGTTAGAGAGACCAGGGAACAGGCCTGATTGCTGTGCGTCTGGGCTGGATAAAGAGCTCAGGAGAGATCAGGCCATATTGCTCCCAGTCTTTCTCTTTCCTCCCGAGCCCAGTTGATTCCCTGTAGGACAAGAATCAGACCAGGGCTGCTGAAAGAGATAGGCATTCACTCCCTTGGTTTATCATTCTGATGCAGGTGGATGAGAGGTGGAACCAAAAATATACACACACGCTCACACACACCATATAAATGAAACAAAAGCAGAGATACTTGGTGTTGAAAAGATGGTATGGTTGAATAAAAATCAAATTCGGAAACAGTAGGATTTATAAGATTCTAAGTTGTACTGAGAAGGCAGAGCAAAATAAGATGTGTTTTAGAAATATTTTTGGATACTTGCAATGGCTGTTTCTATGTTTATAAGTACGTGGTGTGTGGCCAGTGCATTGTGTTAATTCAACTGTCAGCTGCCCAAAAAGGCAGTTTATTGAACACCCACCCCCCAGTACTTCCCCGTTAAAGGGCAGTGAGCCGCTCCAGCTTGGGGTCAGAGGCTGGCCAGGGTGATTAACGGGGACGGGCCGCTCCACCTCGCTTAATTTACGGGGGAGCCTTTAAGCGCTATCTCAGAGGACTAATTGCATGACAAACAGGCCTGGTGATTTAGGGGCGGTGGGTTTGGCGGCTGAGCAGAACTTACTGAGGTACAACTGATCACAGACGGGGTGTGAGGGTGTGTGTGTGTGTTAGGGTAGGGGAGTATTGTTTTGGGGCAAGAATGTTCCTTGGAATGTTGCCGGGCTCCCCCTGTTGGTTGCTGCGGCTGGGTTTTTTTTTCTCCGGGTCATCTTCAGAGAAAAAGAAGGAAGCGATGGAGGGATGGATGAAAGAAAGACAATTATGCTGGTAGTTACATTGGCAGCAGTCGTTCGGTCCGTTCATGGGATTACTTGCGCGAGTCCGTTCTGGTTTAGTCCTCTCTCCTATCAAACCCCTTAGCGACAACACTTTCAACAGCCGGGTTGCAGCATGACATCGGCGCTGTCCACGGTATTGCTGGCCAGCCAATCACACAGTCCCGTGCTTGCAGTCCCGAGTTTCCATGGCTGCCGGGGCGTCAATCCAGGGTCCACCTCACTATAGCTGGGTTAAAGGTGGAGCTCACTGTCTGCCTTCAAGTGCACCGATGAGCTGGTTCATTGTCCCCTGTGTGAAGACGCAGCAGAGAGCGGGTTCTGACCTTAATATAACCAGGGTGACAAAAATACTAAAGAGGGCCAGAAAGTGTGTGTGTGTCTGTGTGTCTGTGTGTCTGTGTGTGTGCGTGTATGAAGGTTATGGGGGTACCTTGGCCTCTGGTTCCCAGCCAGGATGAGTGAATGGGACCCCTCCATCATTGTTGGAGCAGCGAGGTTAGGGTGTGTGCATGTTGGGTGGGGGGGGGGGGGGGGTTCAGGGGATTGTGAAAACTGGCCGAGGGGTCAAAGGTCACTTAGTTGTTCATCCATCTTGCAAGTGAGTGTGACAGGGTCGCGGGCCACGATTGATTAAGACGTCAGTGTCCTGACAGCTGGATGCTCAAGACCGCCAAGACTCACACACAGCACAGGGGCCAAGAGGTGCCAGGGACAGGGGCCCCTAGCCGGACAAGGGGTAAAGGCTCTGTTTGCTTTCCGGCTCCTTTCTTTTCTTTTCTCATTCCCTCGGTTTCCATGGGTTTGGGTGGCGGGGCAGTGCTCTCTCCCGCTAGTCATCTGCTGAGGGGCCTATTCTCCGGCTGGGGAGGGGGGCGGGGTGGTGTGGCGGAGAAATTTGGGAATTGTTTAACTGTGGGATCAATGTGTGGTTGTGTTTTATGTGTAATTGCGTGTACGTGGATGTGTGTGTGTCAGTTTGCTACATCGCACGTGTCAGTTTTCTGCGTCGTATGTGTCAGTTTACTGCATCCATCTGTCAGGCTGTCGGGGTGTTGTGTTCGTGTGAAGGGATGTGGTGGAGGGGAGATTGGGGAAACAGCACTGCCGTAATGTGAGAAAACACAGAGCTGGTTAAATACCAGTGTCAGACCTGGCATCCACTTAACGTGTGTGTGCTTGGTAGATGAGTGTGTCCCTGCAAAGAAAGCTGAGCCGTCTGTTAGTGCAAAGAAATGCCGTTTTCTGGGAGGGGGTTCTGTATTGAATCCTCTCTAAAGAATGCTCTTCTTGACTGGAATGAACTGCAAAAGAGCCTTAAAATCGACACATTCTTCTCACCTTACTACTTCAAAAATAAATAAATGGGTTGATGTCGAACAACTTCATCTGCTGAATCACTTACTGTCCCAGTGGATGTATGTGAATGTAATGTTCATTGGCGTATTACTACTTCTACTGTATTTTGTCTTGCATTTGAATGTATTTGGCCTGGTCAAATCAATAAAAACAAAGATCTAACACGTGATAATCCTACCCGCAAAAATAAGTAGGCCCGTTCCAGAAAATATTCTAACTTCTAACAAGTGTGCTGTTTAGTGGCCTGAAGTCAGATCGAAGCTACACATCTCGCGCAATGTTCAGCATATTAACAATAAATTACTATTTTACCAGAAAACAAAAGCATACAGAAGCGATGCAGTTTGTCCTTCAATACTGACAACAACGATGACCTATTCAACCGGAGACTTGGTCAGTTCCAGGGAACAAACTTAAAACGATAAATGACGACGCCATCATTTTTGAAGGGGGTGATATTTACTGAACTACTACTCCGGTCTTGCATGTGGATGAGTGTGTGTATGTACTGGAGGCAGGGGAATGGGGAAGTGATCTGTGAAGACCGGAGGACAGAGGGCCAGGAGAGGTGAAGGTGGTGGGGGGGTTGCAGGGCGGCTGAACCGTGAAGGTGGCAGACGCTTTTGACGCCTCTCACTGGGGACGGGGGGGAGGGACGGGGGAGTCAGACTCGGAGCTGACGGTAGAGCTGCGAAACCTTCCCACAATCCCCTCCTTCCCTCACTCCCTAGCTCCTATACAAACGCTTGACCAAAACCACCGCTGCTCTTTCCAGTCAGCCTGCCGGCCGGCCCTCCTGCCCCATGGCGGTAGAAGTAGGTGTGCATGAATTAACGTGTTTGCCGGAGTATCGACCCATTAGCCTCAAACAGAGGAAGGATTTTGGCCAAAGTGTCTTTTTTTATTTATTTTTGCTTCGCTGTAACCTGTTGATCCTAATCGGCTTCACCTGAACTCAGCGTGCTGGATGTTATGGGATTATACCACAAAGCCTTTTTGGTATTATTTTATAAGGATTAGGCCTCTCTCTTTCGTTCTCTCGCTCTGTCGACATTGTTACATATGCGCTAGGGAGACCTTTTTAAATTCACCAGCCAATTCTCTTTAGTCCCTCTCTAAATACTTCACGCAGTGAAAAGCACTGCACGAGGAGTCTCTGTCTTCCTCCTCTCTTCCTGCTCTCTTCTTTTCTTCCACCTATCCCTCTGTCCTTTCCTCTCTCCCTCCCGCTCTCCCTCTGTCCTTTCCTCTCTCTCTCCCTCCCGCTCTCCCTCTGTCCCTGACTGTCTCTCCACACTGGGGGTCGTTAGTGCTCGTCAGGCGGTCTCTGGTGACAGCAGCAGGAAGCGGGTTGAATAATGAGATTATTGTCGCTGTCGTGAGGGTGAGCACCGCGCTGAACATTGTCGCTTGTCTTTATTCCGACGCGCACGCACGGGCTCACACAACAGCGCACGCACGCGCGCAGACGGACAAGCGCGTACGCGGTAAAATTGAAGCATGCCACTTTTTGTGCCTCTCCTGAGATGCTCGTTTCGTGTCATTGAACGGAGTGGCGGGGAATCCATTACCACCTGGGAAAAGAAAAGAAAAAGGATGATAAAGAGGACAAAGCGTCTCGCGAGGATGATGCTTTTACCTCCAAAATAATGGGCGTACCTTGAGGAGGCCTCGTACACGGCGCTTGTTTAGCTTTACCTCTGCGCTTCGCCCCCCCCCCCCAGCCCGCCCTCAGTTGCAGGGTCATTCGGCTATCATTACAGGAGGTGCTGAAAGTCTCTTCCTGCTCCAGCTGCACTTCTGGCTCTGTTGTTTCCCCTTGCCTTTCCTAACACTCGTCACACTCCCTCACACCCCATTTGGGCCAGGAAAAAAAACAGTTCGTCCAGCGTGCCTCGGGCAGAAGGCCATTGCTTTGGCGATGCGAGCAAATCAAAACGCCTCAACTGTAATGCCGCACCCATAACCACACTGTTAGCATTCCAGTAAATATTTCAGCGATCGCGAACTTCCCCTTACATTTAAGGAACTTTTTGGAAAAGCTGGTGGACCCCCTCTCCTCTCGGTTTTTTGTCAGTCTTTCCGCTCCCTCTTCTCTCCTCCCTCATCTTTTTGAAAGCATCCTCTCTTTGAAGGCTGCGATGGGAAGAGGGAACGATTAAAGCAGTCACTAAGCAAATTTGCATGTGAAAGGCCTCAGAATCAATACCCCCGGCCGCTCTCTACCCACACACCCTGGCCCTCCTCTCTCTCTCTCACTCTCTCCTTTCCTCTCCATCTTATTCTCCATCTCTTCCCCACGACCATTTCTGGACGTACACTCGTCCTCTTGCACTCTCACCCCTCTTCAAACCTCTTTCATCATTTTCCTCCTCATGTCCCCCTCCCACGCTTCTTGGCTCCCTCCTGCCTGGAAAAGCTGGGTTGATGGACAGACAGAAGGGAGGTGGGGTGAGGAAAGAGAAAACTGGGAGAGAAATAGACATGGACTCCAATGAACAGAGGGCACGGGTGGAGCGTTTAAATGAAAGAGAGAGAGGGAGAGGGAGAGAGAGAGAGCTAGACAGGGGCCGAGGTTCTGAAAGGAGAACAGGGCCGCATCCACTTTCATTGACTTGACGGAGGAGAGAGAGTACTTCTCCAAGAGGAGAGAGCAGGACAGAATGAAGGGGCATCACAGAGAAGGAGATGGAGACAAAGAGGGGGAGTTAAGTGGGACAGATTTAGTTCCAGCTTGGCAGCCTTCCTCCTCCTCAACTTCATTCCCCTCTCTGCCGTTTCCCTTAAAGCCCTCTGATCAAATGCACCTGATGTGGACGTATGTGTGTGTTGACGCGCGCGCGCGCGTGTGTGTGTGCGATTCGTATCTGTGTAATTGCATGCACCGTGTTGACGTTTTGGGATCCATACGTGGGGTGAGTTGAACCAGTGAACTGCTCCGCCTCTGGGTTCTAACCCTTCTGCGTGAGCAGCACAGCCGAACGCCACACCGACACGACCGCACTTTGATGCTTGTGGCGCCAACTCCACCGTGGGTTCTCACGACACATGCCGATCATGGACACCTTGACAAGCGTGTTTCATCTATCTTTCATACACTGCCGGTCTCATTCCAACATTCTCTCAATCCGTAGTTCTCTCCATCCGATTTCTATCTTAATCTCCCTCTCTCCTGCCAGGAGGAGGAGAGTAGGTGGTCTTTGCTTCCCTCCTCACCTTCGCTCTGAGAGCTGAAATCCTCTGGGAATCAAAGGCCTGGCTGTGCTAATCAGTTTGGGATTTATGACAAAAAGAGGGTCCAAAAAAATCTACTCTGATGGGCCAGAATTGCGATTCAATGGGCATTTTAATAAGAAAAGGCCTTTTCTAATTACGATCTCCATGCCACTGGCACACGAATGCTTTCCTCCTCTCTAAATAACACTGACACACACACACACACACATGCGCATGCACACACACCCATCACACACCGGAGAGATTGTATCAGAGTCTGAACGTAGCGGGTGGGGGTAGCAGTGTGTGTGTGTGTGTGTTTGAGGTTTAGCCCAAAAAGCGGTGAAATGTAATTTAAGAGGATGGGTCTAGGCTGGGACCAGGGAAAAGCGGAATGTTTCCCAGTCACAGAAAGCAAGTTTTCCCAGAAACCTTGATCCATCTTGATCCAAAACACTGTCAAACATATTCAGTCATATCCCTTAAAGGCGACACAAAAATATGATAGAGAGAAGAGCCCATGATAAAAAAGGGAGGCAGAGAGAAACTGAGAGAGAGACAGAGGCAGGTCTTTTAATAAATTGCCTGAGATGTGAGAGGTGAAGCAGGGGGTTACAGGCAGGTGATTGGTCTTTAAACACGCGTTTCCTGGTTAAGTCTTGACCCCTTTTAGGAAGTCAATACTACTTGTATTGGTTTTCCAGCCTCGGATTAGCCCAGAGGAGCCAGCTCTGACTTAGATGGGGAAACAGGCAGGGTGAGCGTATGGCCATTTGATGGGACAAAGAAAGGGCTCAAAAAGACAGAAAGACTGAGAGAAAAACACCCTCGCTTTAGGTGGCGCCCATTTCTAATCACCCTCATCAAAGCTGGCCGGCCATACGTTGTTAATGTAACTGCCTTTTGGGAGTGTTTGGGGCGTCCCTGTCATCGCTCTGGATACTTGTCTGTCCGCACATCAAAGGCGCGGCGTGAACGGCACACATTAGCAGTGTAACCTACCCTAACCGCACCACATTAACCTAAATATCAGGTTACGGCCTCTCCTCATCCCTCCTCACCCCTCCTCAGCCACATTGCTGACCAGCTAGGAGGAAAGCCGTTGGTTAACGGGGTCAGTTCCCATGACAACAGCAGCTGGCAGCATTTTTAGCTTCCAGGGGTATCACTTCCATGTCAACATGGCCTTGTTTGTGAATCTGGAGTGGGCCTCTTCTCAGTGACTGGCTGGGGAGGTAAATGAACGCCAGCGGGGCAGCTACAGGTCTTAGGGATGTGTCGAGAGGTCAGGGGTCAGCAGGAGGACGGCAGTGAGAGTGTGTGATTCCGGGTTGTTATGACGGGATGAGATGGCGGGGTGACACAAGCTGGCTCTACAATAAGGCTGTACATAAACGTGCAGGATGAATGATCACACACACACGTGCGTGCACACACACACACACGCGCGCACACATACAATGGAAGGCGTTTGGGTCCAGACATACTGTCGGCTCGGAGCTACTAGTGGATTACCTAAACAAACAACCTAAAAATACCCTGCTTTACGATCCACCACCCCCGCGCCCAAACCCTAACCCCCTCCCCCGGAGAAATCGCTTCATGTAAAACTGCTCGCTGTGACTCCCTGGTCTGTCTGTGTCTCCTCACAATGCTTATGCCAATGACATGGGCTCACATTTCACCTTGTGTGACGGAACATTGTGGTGATGATGTCATATCAATGATGTTATATTGACCCACATCATCTAGCCCATGGCACATTAGCCCATGACATCAGTGTGACTAGACAGAGGCATGTCGTTGGTGTGGCGTGGGCTGGAGGCAGTAGGTCTCACCACATAGAGTGTTTGCGTGCCTATGTGTGTGTGTGTGTGTGTGTGTGTGTGTGTGTATGTGTGTGTATGTGATCCTATGTGTGTGTGAAACACCTGAATCCCATACTGTAGGCGAGGGATTTGTAACATTTTGGAGGAAACTCTGACCTTTGTTTACCTTATTTATAGGCCGACGCAAAGCACTTCCCTTTCCTCTTCTTCTCTTGTCCTTACAGCCCTGTGTTTGTGTGTGCCCTTTCCTCTTCTTCTCTTGTCCTTACAGCCCTGTGTTTGTGTGTGCCCTTTCCTCTTCTTCTCTTGTCCTTACAGCCCTGTGTTTGTGTGTGCCCTTTCCTCTTCTTCTCTTGTCCTTACAGCCCTGTGTTTGTGTGTGCCCTTTCCCATCCTCTCCGTCCTGTCCCATTCCTGTTGACGCAGAGCAGTAACCAAACCGGGCCGGTCGTTGATCTGTGAATGTCCCTTAGCACAGCCGCATTAGCATACACTATGCTATCTGGCTGTCGTTGAATAATAAGTTATTCGTTGTAAACAATGTCAGGAAAGCATGCCAGGTACCTCCCCTTGGGGACACCGGCGAAATGTAGCGGAGACCATAGTCTGACTGTTGACCTTCTACTGTCCCAAGCAGTACCACAGTACCCTGCTATTAACACAGAAGCCTGATGAATGTATGTGTGTGTGTGTGTGTCTGTCTGTGTGGTTGCAGGTTTTGTCACGTGCGTGTGCAGTATAAAAGCGCAGGAAAGCCTTTTGGGTATGGTTTAGTATGTGCATGTGTCTATGGCAGTGTGTTGGTAAGGGAGTGTGTATCAGGTGCGTCCCGTGACGTTGTTATCGGGGTCCCACCTGCCGTGTGAGTCCTGGGTCAGAGCGGACTGGCAGTGTTCTGGCGTGGTGCCAACCTCAGAACCTGGCATGGCCGCCAGATTGGAACCCGAGCCCCCCTCCACCCAGACGAGCCAACTCGAGCAGTGTTTCCCCACACACAAAAGTGGATCTGTTTAAGCTGCCTGTCACTCTCTCTCCCCTTTATGTCTCTCTCTCTCCTTCTCTTTCCCCCTTTGTCTCACAGTCTCTCCGTTTCTCTCTGTCTTTCTTCATCCCTCCATGTCTCTGTCCTGCCCATAATCAGCACCCCCCCACACAATTTTTTTTTTGTCTCTCTCTTTATTGCCCCCCTCTATCTCTACTTCCCAGAAGTCCCCTCCAAACCCTGTGTTTGTTCTGGAGGGGTGTAATATATAGATCCGTCTGATATAGTCATTGTGCTAATGGGCCACTGTTCTTCATTGCCGTCCAATCCTTAAACAGGCATGTGGGCAGGGGGGAAGTGGAGCCTACGTGTCAGTGAGGACGCCAAGACCCCGGCCTGCGGGAAGTCAAAGAACAATATTTCAATATTAATGTTATGCAATCCAAATAACAATAGTAGACGCCTGGGTGCTATAGCAACGTATTTAAAAACATGGGTGAAAGCAGTCCTGACGGGCCCTCTGAGAAGGGGTCTGGAACTGTTTAACCCAGGAGAACTGTAGTGGTCTGAAATCCTAAGTATTGCACGTTTGAGTACATTAAAGTGAACTGTTCTTCGTTTTTTACCTCAGGTTTCCCCCTGGTTGAGTGAACTCAGGTTTTGAGTTGGCGTGCGTTCAGGTACAGACATTTTAATTAGAGCAGCAGCTTGGGTGGCTCTTGGTGATGGATTGCTTCGGCTGAAAATACACTTATAAATCATCGGTGTCAGACACGCGGACAGACAGACCCCTGGCACCGAGGGGCACCGGTCTGGCATCCGCCGCGTTAGCTCTCCTAGCAACGGCTCGAGTTTGTTAGCCTTTATTGGTTATGATTGGACCTTAATTAGGGGCTAATATGGAGATCAAGCCGCATATTAGCATTGTTAGCCCTGTTAGCGCTGCTCCCCTGGCCCCTTTTCCCACCAAACAGATCAAGGTTAAGACGCGCGGCGAGTGTCTGTCATCAGTCATTGCGACGGGTTTCGGTGGCCGTGTGTCTCTCATCCATCACCCTGATAGGTTTCGGTGGCCATGTCGCTTCGTGTCACCACTGGGGTGAAGGTAATTAATAACTCCGTGGATGGAATGAATGACTTGACCTGTTTGACTCTGCTGCTGTCTCAATGACAGATGCTGTTGGTTAGTTATAGTTAACCCCCCCGCCAATAATGACCGCAGCCTCAGGTGTGTAGACTGGGATGTGCTTCTTGTCTGTTTCTCTGTGTACGTTTGCATGTGCGTGTGTGTGTGTGTGTGCGCGCGCGTGCGTGTGTGGGTGTGCGAAGGGGAGAGTGCGTGTCCGTCAGGCCAACTTTGAAAGCGGTTTTATTCAGGCTGTCTGCTACCAGGGGTTTACAACCTTACTTCTCTGGAATAGTAATGCTTTGGGGGTTGTTGTTGCTGCCACCTAGGCATCCTATCAACTCTGTTTCCTTAAACACAGAAAGAAAGCAGAGAGAGAGACAGAGAGAAAGAGGGAGGAGGGAGAGACCAAGGAGGGGAAAAAAGGAGAAGGATATTGAAAGAAAGGATGTTGTTCAGAACAAGCTGTCTCCTTAAGATAGAGGGACGAGGGTAGAGTCTCTCCTTGCCCCCAGGTTTGAAAAACGATCGCCTCCGCTGTGAAAGAGAAGGCTTTGTGAGTACGCCTCAGTCCCCATCAGGAGAGCTATCCCCCTGTGTTGTGACAGAGACAAGAGAGACTGAATTTCAACGGCAAAAGGGTTTGGATAAAAGAGATATTTTGAGCTGTACTCTTTAAGGATTTAAGGAAGCATTTGGTCTTCCTGGTCAAGACCAGTCTATTATGTACCTTGTGTGTGTTTTTTGTTTGTTCATATATGGGCTTTGGCCGGCTATTTTAGCCCCTTTCTTTATCTCTAGCTTTATGTCTCTGGTAGAGACAGCTTTGTGTCTCCGGCAGAGATAGTTTCATGTCTCCGATAAAGATAGCTTCATATTTCCGGTAGAGATAGCTGTATGTCTCTGGTAGAGATAGCTTTATGTCTCCAGTGGAGATAGCTTTAAGTCTCAGGTAAAGATTGCTTCATATCTCTGGTAGAGATTGCTTTATGTCTCTGGTAGAGATAACTTCATGTCTCAGATAAAGATAGCTTTATGTCTCAAATAAAGATAGCTTTATGTCTATGGTAGAGTTAGCTTTATGTCTCTGGTAGAGATAGCTTTATGTCTCCAGTTAAGATAGCTTTATGTCTCTGGTAAAAATTGCTTTATGTCTCCAGTAGAGATAGCTTTATGTCTCTGGTAGAGATAACTTTGTTCTGCAGGCTTGGTATCTGCCTTCGTGCGCGTGCGGGTCACTTGGTGGAGTTTCAGAAGTTGGCCTCAAAATTTTGGTCAGCTGTGGCAAAGGAGGATGTGGGCTATTAGAAGACCCTTTGCAGGGGTAGTTGTCCCTGTGTGGAGAACTGTGTCCAGTCATTTAGTCGGCGGCTGTGTGTAGGCGGTGGGTTGTCATTGTATCGCCGGCTTTTGTGTGATTTTTGCAGATGGTTGCGTCAGCCGTTTTGTTTTGAACCGAAGTCTCCCCCTTTCCCGTCCTCTGGCCTGGTGAGTCCCAATTCACCAGCAGAATCCCCACAGCCCCAACAAAACTACTCATTAACTCCTACATTCCCCCTCCCCTTATCCCACACCCCTGAAACGTGAATCAGCTAACAGACAAGAGAGCAGAGAGGGAGAGTGACAAAGAAAAGACCAAAGCAATAGAGGACGGTTGAATGAGTGAAAGGAGCGAGGGGGAGAAAGGGAAGAATGTCCCAGTCTATAAGGGATTCCATTTTGAGCCATTCCAGAATAGAACAGTAAGTCACCAGTCCCTTTGTCTGGCTTTGATCTCTCAGCACCAGGACCTGGAAGCTGACAAATCCCTACCTCTCTGAAAGAAGGCCTGGGGAGGTAGAGAAGAGAGAGAGATTGAAGAGAGGGATGCGGGGTTGGAGAGAGATGGAGATGGTGGGGGGGTAGAGTGAAGAAGAGAATGGGAGATGAGAGATGCAGAGAAAGATGTTCGACAGAATATTACAGAGGGAACAGGGAAAGATTTGGGAACCCTGAAAGATAGTCAGATGATCTAATGCGGCCTTCTTAACTGGACCCTATAACAATATGTGCATTCCTGTGTGGGTTTGAATGTGTCCCTGTGTGTTTCCTCTTGCCTGTATGTGTGTCTCACTGCCTGTTAACGTGTCTATCTGTCAGTGTGTGTGCATGTATGTCAAGGCCAGTCCGGGCAGGGATAAATCTGTGCAGTCTTAAGGGAGATTCCTTAGTGAAGCCCTAGTCTTCCCGACCACCCAACGTTGTGGTCTGACTTGCTTGCTCGGGTACACACACGTGATGCACACACACTTCTAATGGGAAGCAAATTTCTTGGATTTAGTAGGATATCAGCCTCTCTTCCTTTTCCTTTCTGCAGGGCAAGACGCTATTAGAAACCACTTCCCTGTGTTTACAACACTTTAACATTTTGTGGGGAGATGCTAATTTCGGGCCACAAACAATGATGGCAAACATGTCTTTGGCATATTGGGATTTTTTGGGAGGTTTGCAAATAATTCTGCTGAATAATTAGTTGTGGGCTAGTTGGTAGATTTCTCTGTCCAGAACAGATTGCAAAAAGCTCATAAGCTGGTCACAGTGTGAGCCAGACCTCTTCTTACACCACTGTCAACCTCTCTTTAGAATAACACAGAGTCCAAGCCTCAAAGGCCTCAGAGGCATGGGTCTCAATTAATTCTCCCCCCAGCTTTCAGTGTGGGCTGATCAGCCTAAACCAGCTGGACCCCCCCTGCTTACTCCCCTGATCAGCTTCCAGTTCACCACACATAAAAAAAAAAAAAGACGTATCTGTTAAAACCCTCAAAATGCTCTCTACCACTTAACACAATACCTTACCGTGTCCTGCATCTGTGACACGTCTGGGCGTTACACATTGTGGAATATCCCTAATGGATATGTAGAAAACACCACCTGTTGAAAGCGTTTTTTACATTATAATAGTTTTATTAAGATGAATGAGACATGTTGCTAGATTTGTGTTGAACATACATTTGTTTATCGTGTAAACGAGTACAAAAAAATGCTAATTGACGCAGGTCACCTTCCAAGAGTATGTGGGACACTTTTACCACAGATACTCCCCGTGGCTACTCAGGTCTAAAGAAGATGTCACGCTAAATGAGTATAGGAGATGAGTGGAAGTCTGGTTCCGTAGGTCCTTCTAGCTCCCCAAACAGAATCAATTCAGTTTGGAATCGACTAAAAACATCTTACACTCACTGAAACAACTCACTGGTTCCATGTAGAGCGCCATGTTAGCTACCAGGCATAAAACAGAACGCAAGCTAATATTCTAGCCAAAACTTTTATGTCCTACCTCTTCGGCACAGCTAGATTTTGTAGTGTGATTTGAAAATCATATATACATATCATGTTAATGTTTTATTAATTCAATTGTTGTGGCCTAAATAGGCTCATAATCCTCCCCTCTGCCTTCCCCTGTCAGAAGATGATTGGAGGCATCCCGCTCAGTTCCTCTCACCCCTGCTGGCATGAATCAAAGAAGCCCTTAGCACTGAGGGTTAGCAATTGAAGCGGGAGGGAATGGGGCTGTTTGACTGGTGGGGGTGGGGTGGGGGGGGGGGGGGTTAAGAACTCAGCAGGTAGTGATCAGTCGGGACGGGTTGGGCCATATCGTGCTACCAGAGGCTCGGGTAACTAGCTAACTCTAATGGGGGAAGAAAAGATACAGCGCAAAGAGCCAATGGTATTTCCGTGGACTTGTGTGTGCCCATGTCGTGTGGTTTGTGTGTGTGTGTTCTTTCTTTGGATGTCAGTGGAATGTGGATTTTCTTTGGAGTGGAAATCCTCTGGTGTGAGGGTGCCGTTTGACTGAGTTTGAGTCACTGTATGCCGGATTCATGTGGGACTTTTTGTAACACTACTCAGAGTCTGCATATGCATGTCATGTCCGATTGATTTCCCTCCATTCACGTGTGTGTGTGTTTATTTGTATTTGAGTGATGTCATCGTTCAGGAGACTGATGGATAGAGGCTTGTATAAAGCAGTTACAGTAATTACACACTTTTATTCCACCAGGAAAATTATCCCTCTCCACCCACACACACACACATACACACACATACAAGCATACACACACACACACACACACTTCCACTTCTCCTAAACCATTAGCCATAAGACCCCAGTGCTCAATGCCATTGGCCAGTTTAGCTGAGTGCCCTGGCTGAATCAACCTCACCTCACACAGAACCCCTATTTCATCTTTCTCTTCTGGTCCAGCGCTCTTTGGTGAAATCCAACCCTCCCTAGACTTCCCAGCTTTTACAGAAACAGACGGAGTGGGGAGAGACTCCTTGAGACTCCTTGAAAGCTGAGGTCTCAAATCGAGCTGTCAGCGGAGACAAAAGAGCAGCGCCGTCGCTGGAGTCGGAGAAGTGTCAGCTGGTTTTCAAATTCAGGCGTGTTTAATGTAGTGGAGGCCATTTAGTCTGAGGACCTGGCCCAGAGGTGTCAGCATGAAAAACACAGTGAAGGGTGTCGCTTCATTCCTGTTGGAATACCGATGGCTTTTGTTCCAACGCACGGGTTATGTGATATTACATTTGAGCGAGAGGAGAGATGTTAGGCGATTTTTAATTCTAGTGAGGGGAGAGATGTCATGTGATACTTAGTTATTGTGAGAGTCGATAAGTTATGTGATATTTGTGCCCCTCGCTTCTCTGTTGTCTGTTACCTCTCTGGTTGCCAGACGTGGGACGGTGTTAGCTGTAGAGTTAGAGAAAATGAATACTAGAAACCGGCGTCTGCTCGTTGACTCACCCAACAAAAGAAAGAGATCTAGCAAGACAGAGAGAGATTGTCTAGATATGAACAAATGAGATCTGCAGCCCAGAGGGTCCGGTTTTATTGTTTTGGGCTGTGGACCATCAGTGTGCGTGTGTGTGTGTGTGTGTTTGTTGATATCCACTAACCTTTTGTCCCTCTGTGTTTTCCCTTCCAGCCTGTAAGATTGGTTACTATCGTGCTCTGGCCACAGACGGCTCCTGCTCCAAATGTCCCCTACATAGTTACTCCACCAGAGAGGGATCCACATCATGTGTCTGTGACAAGGGCTACTTCCGCTCCGAGACCGACCCAGCCTCCATGCCCTGCACCAGTAAGTTTACACTCACACTCACACACACACACAGACACACGCATACACTAATGCACACACAGCACAGTTGCATAGTGGTTGCACACACAGCTGCCTGGTGTTTAATATTTCCATCCAGTTTCCAGGTGGTACCTGGTGATCAGTCAATGTGACAGAGAACTAATGAGGAAATAAAACACTGCATCTAACATACACTTTTCCAAAAGACAGGGAGAGGCTGAGAGACATAAATGCAGAGAGACAAACAGAGAAATTGAGAAACAAGACAGACAGAAAGAAAGACAGAGGAAATGATAAACAGGCAGACAGAAAGACAGAGACAGATAGAAAGTGACAGACAAACAGAGGAGGAAAGAGTGAGACAAACAGACAAAAAGACAGAGAAGATAAAAGAGCTGTGTGACGGGATAGAGAGGGGAGGACAACAAAGAATCAGAGAGACAGAGAAAGCAACAAAAATGGGGAGCGAAGGAGAGAGCAACAGAGGGAGCCGTTCAGCTTGTCTAGCAGGGCCATGTCTTATACGACAGTGTCCTGTCAGCCTGACTCATCCTGGTTACTGGTTACTGTGATAACAAACACATGTTAAATATAATGACCCTTGTCCCCTCTGAATCATCACACACAGACACACACACCCACACACATTCACATGTGCTTAAACACACACACACAAACTCACTCACAATGCCCATATGCTCTCAGATTGGGTGCACAACCAAACAGAGGTTGCGCTTTGTGTAAATAAACACAGATATCTATAAAATCCCACCCTGTCTTTTAGAAGAGAATGTATCTGTTGCTGTCAGGGTTTGATTAAATAGTAAGTTATGGGGGAGCTTGAATCAGATGTCAAAGACCTAAAGTTTAAGGGCTCTGTGACCTGTCTGTGAGTTGTGTGACTTTCGTCATTTGACCCACGTCTGACCGTGTTTTAAACTTCTGTGGAGATCTATGCCACTTTTCCTCTCTCTCAGTCCTCTCAGTCTCTCAGTCCTCTCTCTCTCTGCCTCTCTCTCTTAGTCCTCTCTCTCTCTGCCTCTCTCTCTTAGTCCTCTCTCTCTCTGTCCCTCTTTTTCCCTGTCACTCTTTCCATGTTCTTCTGTTTCTCTATGTCCCTTTTCTTTCTGTCCATCCCTTTCTATGTCCTTCTTTTTATGTCACTCTCTTTCTCTCTCTCTCTCTCTGTTTGTCGCTCTCTCTCTCTGTTCCTGTTTTCACTGCAGTAAATAAATTCCTTGTCACAAACACAGAAACAAAGACAAACGTTTCCTAGTTTGGCCTGCTGATGTGTGTGTCTCCATGGGTGATTGAACAAGGTTTTCCCCTCTCTTAGCTCATTGTCCTCTATGCATTGGTTAATGATTCAACTATAAGCTGTGTAATTCCACAGAGGTGCGCAGGCATTCTATTCTTCCCTCTCTCCATCCTTCACTTCTTTCGTCCTTTAAACATTTTGGTTTTGGTTTTGTTAGTCACATAATTGCCAGGTCATTATGTCGACTAAAAGAATGTCATACATGGGGGTCTCCCTCGCTCATGTTTATGGCTTTTTTCTGCTCTCTCTTTAGGGTTTTCTGTTGGCCCCTTGATGTGTTTTTTCGTTTTCCTAACTGTGGTGTGGCAGTGGGGTAGAGCGAAAGAGGCAACCCAACTCTGGGTTAAATAAATCCCTCTCTGAGGGTAATAACAGGGTCCATGCTTTGGCCAATTTACCCTGTGCTCCCTCATGGCCCAATTCAGCACTCAGCCAACAATTACTGACAGACATAGCGAGATATATAGAGGTGGTGGGGAGAGGGGGATGACAGACATAGCGAGATATATAGAGGTGGTGGGGGGAGGGGGATGACAGACATAGAGAGATATATAGAGGTGGAGGGGGGAAGGGGATGACAGACATAGCGAGATATATAGAGGTGGTGGGGAGAGGGGGATGACAGACATAGAGAGATATATAGAGGTGGTGGGGGGAGGGGGATGACAGACATAGAGAGATATATAGAGGTGGTGGGGAAAGGGGGATGACAGACATAGCGAGATATATAGAGGTGGGGGGAGGGGGATGACAGACATAGCGAGATATATAGAGGTGGGGGGAGGGGGATGACAGACATAGCGAGATATATAGAGGTGGTGGGGAGAGGGGGATGACAGACATAGCGAGATATATAGAGGTAGTGGGGAGAGGGGGATGACAGACATAGCGAGATATATAGAGGTGGTGGGGGGAGGGGGGTGACAGACATAGTGAGATATATAGAGGTGGTGGGGGGAGGGGGATGACAGACATAGCAAGATATATAGAGGTGGTGGGGGGAGGGGGATGACTGACATAGAGAGATATATAGAGGTAGTGGGGAGAGGGGGATGACAGACATAGCGAGATATATAGAGGTGGGGGGAGGGGGATGACAGACATAGCGAGATATATAGAGGTGGGGGGAGGGGGATGACAGACATAGCGAGATATATAGAGGTGGTGGGGAGAGGGGGATGACAGACATAGCGAGATATATAGAGGTGGTGGGGGGAGGGGGATGACAGACATAGCGAGATATATAGAGGTGGTGGGGGGAGGGGGATGACAGACATAGCGAGATATATAGAGGTGGAGGGGGGAGGGGGATGACAGACATAGCGAGATATATAGAGGTGGAGGGGGGAGGGGGATGACAGACATAGCGAGATATATAGAGGTGGGGGGAGGGGGATGACAGACATAGCGAGATATATAGAGGTGGTGGGGGGAGGGGGATGAGCCGGGAATGGGGAGATAAGAAAAAAGTGGAAATGTTAGAGGACAAATAAAGAAAAACAGAATGCTTTTGGATGGTTTTAGCACAGTATCCCCAAGAGCTTCCATGAAACGTACGTTTGGTGATGTAGTTTAATGCCTCTTCCGGACACTGCGATATCATAAAGGTAAGCACATGGTAACGTTTGGGCAGCATTCTGGTGGTGTCGCAGTTTCCTTCCCCACTGTACTCTCAGAGGTTTAATTACACAGTGTCAGTCACAGCTGACGACTCCCCCCCCCTCCCCCATACCACCTGGGGTATTCTGGGTAGACAGGTATGGCCAAAGGTAGCGTGTGCGGAATGTAGAAGACCTGGAAGCTTCTGAGATGTGTGTGTGTGTGTGATTGACAAGAACATTCTATAATTCCCAGTTATAAAGTCACACACCTGCACCACTAACCATGGCAACAATAAGCATTCCGACAAAACCAATCATTACTCACGCATACTGACACACACACACGCACACACACACACACACTCTGAAACCGACACACACACGCACACATTGCACTATCTCCAACGCTCAGACATTGACCCTAACCCCATTGTGCTGGGGAACAAAACCACCGCACATAAATATTACCTTTGTCCTCTCCGATCTGTGACAGAATAGCACTAGGTAAAGATAACTGCTTAATAAGTCAGTGTTCCTGCGGGAAACAGCGGAGGAGATAGAGAGGAGGATGTCTGCATGGACCCTTACGTGACAAAAGACCATTATACTGATGGTTCTGCAGGCACCGCCACCTTAATATAGAAGCCCTCATCTGTATCGGGCTGCTTGTCTAAAGGGGTGTGGAGGATAGAGATGGTTCATCATCATGCTTAATGAGAACTGATAATGGATTTAGAAAAAGGGGGGGGGGGGGGGGGGGGTGATGGTCATATTTATATCAGACACACACACACACACACACACGCGCGTACACACGCACAAAGACAGATACACAGAAAGACACCCGGACAGGCCCACATACAGATGATCCACCAGATTACCCCCAGCTCCCCTCTCTCTTTTCTTCCACCTCCATCCTAAAGGACAGAGCACTGTCCATTTCCAAGTCTGTTGACTCGAAGGGCCCTTTCAGCAGGAACGTGCCCCTCTCCTCCCCCTCTCCTCCCCCTCTCCTCCCCCTCTCCTTCCCCTCTCCTCCCCCTCTCCTCCCCCTCTCCCATTCTCTTCCTCTCCCTCTCTCTTTCTTCCCCAAAACAGAGCACGTCGTCCATACTAATCAGTGGCTTTCTGCTTCCTAGATAAACAGACATGTTTGACTCTCTCACTTCCTGAAGCTCTCCCGCTCACACCTCTCTCACTGTTTCTCTCCTCACTGTTCACCCCCCCCTACTGCTCACCCTGTCTCACTCTTCATCTCACTCTTCATCTCACTCACTCACTCACTAAACACAATCTGTCTCTCTCTGTTGTTCCCCGCATCTTAACAACTCGTAGATTTTGTGGGCTTTTTTCCCAGATTGTAATTTCAAACGCACACAGGCGTGCAGGCATACATACACTAATGACCTAAACAAAAACACAGCCATTTTCTCATGCAAACACTGCACACACGAACACACATACACACTCCGCCAGTTGTTCTCTCTCTCTGTGTTATCATTCATTGTCACGTTGCTCCTCCAAAAATAACACTGGTAATTAATTTCCATTCTGAAATGATTGGTTAGTAGATGGACTGTCATTCATATTTCACCCGTGTCGAACCTCGCATTCGACCATGTGACCTTCATTAGTCAAAGACAGAGAGATGGAGGAGGGTAAGGGAGGGTTCGAAGGGGGGGGGGGGGGGTGACAGGGATGGAGAGAGATAAGAGAGAGAGAAAAGGAGGTAAGAGTGAGGAGGGGGAGGGGTTTATGAATCACTTAATTACAGTTTGCCAAGTTGAAAATAATCATCGACAGAAAATAGGAAGACATTTGAAACATGTTGATGAGGAAGGCACATAGTGTAACGTTTGAAAACGCTTAATTATGGTGTTAAGAACAAACTCTGTCAAAGCCAGGAGTGAAACGCATCCACAGACCAGCAGGGCGTACCGCCTCATCCGACACATGGACTGTACAATGATGTCTAATGGGGTCATGTTCAGTGGTACATTTTAGTTCATGTTTTGAATGAACTGAACTAAAATGTGACTTCCTACCATCCCAGTCCATACGAAAAGAGAGGAAGGCCTCAGCCTTTGTTCCGCGTTGACTCAATTTCACCGGGACAAAAGTTACTGCCAACCACAATTAAGAATAATGACTTTGCTACAGAAACTGCAGACGCTCTCATTGATTTCCCCCCAAACAGCCCCTTTTTAATTCCACCTATTTAGTGTTGTCTTCAGTTGCGACAATAAAGTCAATTCAAAGTCACTTCCACGCTAGTCTCCCCTCTCAGCGGCTATTGGGTTTGATGTTAAAACCCTCCGCCTCTCTGTCCCCAGGACCCCCGACCGCCCCGCTCAACCTCATCTCTAACGTCAACGAGACGTCGGTAAACCTGGAGTGGAGCGCCCCGCTCTCGTCTGGCGGTCGGCAGGACCTCAGCTACAACGTGGTCTGTAAGCGCTGCGGTCCGGAGGGGACCAGGTGTCTCCCCTGTGGGAACGGGGTCCACTTCAGCCCCCAGCAGCTCAGCCTCAGGGGAACCAAGGTGTCCATCAACGACCTGCAGGCCCACACCAACTACACCTTCGAGATCTGGGCTGTCAACGGGGTCTCCCAGCAGAGTCCTGGACCTGAACAGGCTGTATCGGTGACCGTTACCACCAACCAGGCCGGTGAGTCGATGGGGTTGCTGTGAAGGGATTTGGGGACGACCGGATGGCCCGGGCGTGGAGGGGTTGGATCAGTAACCGAGGTGGTTGTTGGCTGGAATCCTCACGTCAAAACAGTGATCCTTGGTGTTCTCGAGTGAGGCGCCTAACATTCATTGCTTTTTTAAGTCATGTTGGATGACAGCATTCGCTGCATTAAATGTAACATTTTGTATAAACGTCCGTGTGTATGTGTTTGTGTGTGTGTGTGTGTGTGTGTGTGTGGTGGGGGGGGGGGTGGAGTTGTTGGCTGTGTCCCATTTTACATGTATAATGTTTTCATTTTACATTTTAAAAGGAATGGAAAATCCGGCAACTGTTCAACTCTAATGAATTGTATTGATCCAGTTAAGCCTGAATGTGGTTTCTGCAGTCCATTGGATTGGCCCGTGACCGAGTGGGTGTGGCTGTAGCCATGTGTGCTGGTTCCAAGGGAGTTGGATTGGCCTATCACCAAGTGGGTGTGGCCGTAGCCGTGTGTGCTGGTTCCAGGGGAGTTGGATCACCAGTATGTGGCTGGACTCTGCCTGGTGGTGCTCTGAAAGGCCCCTGTTGTCTTGTCGTTCCGACATTTTATCTCTCGTTGTTGTGCAAATGTATTTTATGGCTGTGGCCTTTCCTTTCCCCCTGATAGATGATTATTACCTCTGGTTTACTGCACTGCTCTTGGGTGGTGTGCTAAGTGCCTTTTTGTGTTGTTTTTATCACTGATATCCATCCCCGTGAAGAGTGAAAACCTCTTTATGGATGGGACCATGACTGTGTACTGCCTTTTTAAGGACATGATGGCTTGATTTATCTGGTCTGTAGAAGGACCTAAATCCGCTTTGAAACCAGCTGCAATCCCAGCCAGGCCTACGCTATGTTGGTTGGGGTTAGTTGGAGCTCATTTCAACCGCTGCTAGACACACACACAAAATATTTCACAGTCTTTAAATAATAATGAATATAAAATGGATACATTTTAAACCTTTGGCCATTTTTAACCATTCAATCTGCAAGGTTGAGTTTAAGGCAAAGGTTTGGACTATGGTTAAAACAGAATAAATGTCACAGTTAAGTTTAGCTAGTAATTCGTACTGGTTACATTAGAGGCTATGAGGTTTGGTATAGGTTTTATCTAATGACCATCGAGAAGGCTTTGCGTAGACGACGGAGCGGCTTAAACCGAATGCTCCTGCTTCCAAAGTTCACTGGTCCACTCCTAGTCCCAGGCAGTCATTAGACTGTCCCTATTGGTTGGTTTCGGTTTAGGGTTAGCATGTAAGAAAGCAATATTTCTGAATTGCATGCTGTTATTTCCCGGGATGATGCTGAGGTGATCGCCTCACTTAAAACAATCAGGTAGAAAGGTTGCCTTGGGCGCATCACTGAAGCACGTTACACAACGGGCTCCATTCTCTGATACCTCCATTAAGGTGGACAATTGCAGCTGGAGCGATGTGTGATTGTAGGGAGGTGTGTGTGTGTGTAGTGATGTTTGTGTGTATGCACTTTAACTGTGTAAGTGTGCATGCTCCTTTGTATGTGTCTGAGAATGTGTGTGTGTGTGTCTGAGTAGGTTTGTGTGTGTTGAAGAGCACAGCACCAGACTGATTGGATTTCTTTGCAAATACTCAGTAGAGGTTTTCAAGCTTTAGTTTCACCCCCAGTAATCCAGACAGTCATCTGTGCCTGTCCCTCTCTCCACATAACCCATCGAGACACAGGGATTACACATTTATTATGATAGATTTATTGCTATACGCTCCGTGAAAAGACACTAGGGCCAATGCCTTGATCAGGTCTCAAGTTTCTGTTGGGAACGACTGCTGAAGGAGGGGGAGGGATTCCTTATTTCACCATGAAAAATCCCTCTCGTAAATCAGGAAGGGTGTAACCCCGTCACCTCTGTGGATGAAGAAAGGGGTTTAAAGGGCCGGGTCAAGGTTTTGGGAGGATGTTCAGCTTTGTGCTGACCCCAAGCTGTAAATGGAAGTTTTGGAAGTTAGAAGATCCAGCATATAGATCTACATTCTTGGTGTGCGTGCGTGCATTTGGCCTAAATGCGATGTGTTGAAAGGGCATTGAGTTAGTGGTTGCGTAACTGTGTTGTCAAGTGTGTGTTTGTTTCCATCCCTATGCTGAATCGAACATGCACGTAGAGTTTAAGGAGACTTTATTAGCCATCTTGCATGGGGAAACATTTTCTTGACGCCCTAAAGAATAGCTCCCACTTGGCCAGTTTTTCCCCCTCCTCTGTGGCCGTGAATCAAGTGATTCAGTCTGGAACGCCGACTCCAGTATGGGCTCCACATGTGGCCTCTGTCTTCTTAATGTCCAGCCATGATCGACCCTACAGTCCCACTGCAGCCCGTTGACTGGAGTGAATACCTCAGGACGAACATGTTCCCAAAGACAGAATCTTTCACTCGACGTACTCGCTTTTTTTTCCTTTCTTCCTAATCTTTTCTCTCCCCTGCTCTCTCGTTCTCTCCCTCTGTAAGATAAACTAACTCACTCCAGCGCCTCAGGGACTTTCTGACTATGACATACAGACTGAAAAACTAGCTCGGCAAACTTCCCCGCAAAGACATTTTACATTCACCCAGCGGGAAAAATTTCACCAGTCTCAGTTGGTTTTGTGTTGCTGGTTCCCATCCCATTCTACTAATGTGGCTTTGCTGGTTAATGTATGCACGGTCTGTAGTGTGCTGCGGAGATTTTCCTGTCTGTATGAGATAATGTGAGTAGGTGTATGTTTTTATGTGTGTTTCCATCTGTCTGTGTAATGAGTTTGGTTGTGTGTGTGTGTGTGTTTGTGCGTGTCGGTGTGTATTGCGGCGGGCTAGCTGTGAAAGGATTTTTGGAGTGCATTATTGGGAAATTATATTTGAATATTCATTGCTTCTTCCACTTAGTATTCCACAAGGGTTTTCGACCACGCTTTTAGGAGGAGGGGAGACATTACAGACATGCCCTACATTTAGCTCCATCTACAGAGGTGCCAACCAGCCAGTTACCCATGTTATCCTCTAATCTAGCCCTTCGGTTACATCTCTAATCTCCCGCATTGGCTGGTCTAGTTGTACCCTAGCCTTGATGGTGAGGCAGTGTGAGGTGAGTGCAGACATCTTGTGTCTGTCTTTGTTTTCCTGTATGAGTGTATAGTTGTGCGTCTGAAACATGGTCCTGATTGATAGTACAGTATATGTCTTTTCATTGGACCCTTCTTCTCAATACGGAGCCAAGGAATCACTCATCTTTAACTTCACATTAGCAACAAGAGGACCAGAACACGATTAAATAGCCATATCTGTCATCTTTGGAGACAAGATGGATGCGTGGATTACTTAAGGAGAATGGGCCGGGTGACCTTTTGGGGTTTTTTCTGGTCAAGAGCGTCCCCGCCAACCCCCGTGGGGGCCTTCAAATTGGGTCTGGCTGGCAGACGATCTCCAGGAAGATTGATTTTAGGGTTACAAATGGCTGCCGTTCTAATTGTTTAACAGAGACGCAACACTTTAGACCAAATGGCAGAATGACACAACCCAGGGAAATCTAGTTAGCGTAGCTAGCTCCCGACACATCTCCCCCTTCCAGCCCCCACCACTGAAACCTAACCCATTATAGTGCCTGTACCCCAGGCCTGGTTGAACTCAATCCTTCCCTAAAAGCCTGGTTGGGTTAGCATCAGTGTTAGCGCTAGCATGAGGGCTAGCCTCCCTGGAGAGGATCCTCTGGACCAGTCATGGGGAATATGATGTATATAGCCATAGCTAATCCAATCATAAAGAGGACTGGGGGGGTCCCTTCATTAATCACAGTTTGGTAATTGTTTAACAGACAGAAGCAGGTAGACCTTACAGGGAGACAGTGCAGCAGGGGTCATAGGTCAGAGATTCACTTAGTCTCCGCTGTTGGCCTAGCCTAGCTAACCTCACATGGCTGGAAGCAGTGTATAGTTGGGTTGGGGTTGTGGGGACATTTTGCTACCGAGACTGTGTAACAGAGGTTGCGTGGGGGGGGGGGGGGGGGGGGTCATTTAATTCTGTTTCTACTTTATGGGGGCTTTGATTTGGGCCGTTGAGGAAGCGAGAGGCAGGAAGGGGCTTGGAGGTTGTGTGTCTGACCCTGTGAGATGACACCTTCGAATGTCACCGTCCAGCTGCACCTGTCTAACTCAGTGGGTTTGTCCGTCTGTCTGTCTGTCAGTTGGTGTGATCCTCTGTCTGTTAGTTGATGTGTTTAACTCTCTGTCGGTTGGTGTGATCCTCTGTCTGTCAGTTGATGTGTTTAACTGTCTGTCGGTTGGTGTGATCCTCTGTCTGTCAGTTGGTGTGTTTATCTGTCTGTCCGTTGGTGTGATCCTCTGTCTGTCAGTTGATGTGTTTAACTGTCTGTCGGTTGGTGTGATCCTCTGTCTGTCAGTTGGTGTGTTTATCTGTCTGTCAGTTGGTGTGATCCTCTGTCTGTCAGTTGGTGTGTGATACTGTCTGTCAGTTGGTGTTTATCTGTCTGTCGGTTGGTGTGATCCTCTGTCTGTCAGTTGGTGTGTTTAACTGTCTGTCGGTTGGTGTGATCCTCTATCTGTCAGTTGGTGTGTTTAACTGTCTGTTAGTTGGTGTGATCCTCTGTCTGTCAGTTGGTGTGTTTATCTGTCTGTCCGTTGGTGTGATCCTCTGTCTGTCAGTTGGTGTGTTTATCTGTCTGTCGGTTGGTGTGATCCTCTGTCTGTCAGTTGGTGTGTTTATCTGTCTGTCGGTTGGTGTGATCCTCTGTCTGTCAGTTGGTGTGTTTATTTGTCTGTCCGTTGGTGTGAACCTCTGTCTGTCAGTTGGTGTGTTTAACTGTCTGTCCGTTGGTGTGATCCTCTGTCTGTCAGTTGGTGTGTTTATCTGTCTGTCGGTTGGTGTGATCCTCTGTCTGTCAGTTGGTGTGTTTATTTGTCTGTCCGTTGGTGTGATCCTCTGTCTGTCATTACCTTTCAGTGTCCTTGACCATGATTGTGCTGCTCCTTTTATAGACCCGCCTCTCAATTACTGTGTGCTTTTCTACCAGTAAGTGGATTTTTCCCTAGACATTAATATCCCTATGGATTTCTCTTTGTAGTGTCGGCCGTGTCAGACTCTGACCCAATTGGAAGCTTGGCACTGTCACTCGCTGGAACATAGGTTTGATTTGTGCGGCAGAGGTGTCTCCGTGGAGCTAGTGGAGGGGGCAGAGCGTTAGCTGTTATCTGTGTTTTAACCTTCATGCTAGAGGAGGAGCCCAGATGGAGAGAGGCTGTGTGAAATGTGGACTTCCCCTGAAGGGCCGGCAGATAAACATCTCTGTCCAAGTTGAATGAAATCCAACTGATTGGCATACTGGAAGATAAAGAAGACAGCGGCGAAGGCCAGCTCCCTGCGATAGCAACCTACTGGTTACCCAGAGAGTTTTTGGAATTGGTGGGAAGTGAAATGAGTTAGTCCTTGGCTTAGTATCTGCTGTGTATAATAGAAGAAGAGTGACACGGATGTGGAGTTGGGTCGTTTTGATGCAGCAGAACTGTTGGCTCGGGCAAAAAGGACATCTTATATGTAACATGTCCTGATGTGGCATTAGACTTTCTCAGAAGGAGCAAAATGAACGTTTTAGCTGCAGAGTGAAAACAACAAGTCAGTGTGGCAAATGCTAAAATCTGCATTTTCCTCTTTGTTTCTTCCTCTGCCTAGCCCCTTCTCCGATCAACTCCATCCAGGCCAAGGACGTCACCAGACACACCATCGCCCTGGCCTGGCAGCAGCCAGAGAGACCCAACGGGGTCATCCTGGAGTACGAGGTCAAGTACTACGAGAAGGTGGGTTGACCTTTGAGAAATTCACCCGAGGCTGTGAAATAACATCAAACATATTTTTTTTATTTCATTAGTCATTAGTTTAAATTAAAAAAGTGATAATTTGGCCTCTATGAATTCCACGGAAGACCTTCCAGGAAAACAGTCTTTACTGGAAAACATTTGTTGCTCTCCAGGACCAGAATGAGAGGAGTTATCGCATCATCAAGACCTCGTCCAGGAACACTGACATCAAAGGCCTGACCCCTCTCACCTCGTACGTGTTCCACGTGCGCGCTCGCACTGCCGCCGGCTATGGAGAGTTCAGCGCTCCCTTCGAGTTCATGACCAACTCTGGTGAGCAGAGCGCTACCTTCACAGCATCACGCCAGCCACCGGGATGATGTCATAGCGACACCCAGAATGTGTCCATGTGTTTCATTTTAGTCAGAGCTTTGGGCTACCTACTTACTTTGCTCTCTGAGCAGGACGTGCTACACGTATGACATCGCTGTCCTGTCTGATAGCATTAGCGCAGTGGCTGACAATTAGCACATTTACTAAGAAATAGTAGAACAATCAAGATCCTAACTGGGAATTTCACTCATGACTGGCATGAACACCCCTGGGCCCGGTGTCATCTCATCAGCCCCGATCATGTCGGCGGTGTGATGTCTGTTCTGTAGTGTAGTGTGACATCAGGTTCACTCTGGGCACAGGTGTGTCTTTGTCATGCAGATGCAGATAGAGATAGTGGCGTATGGTAATGATACTGCTCTTTGCTCAGTTGAATGGTGTCCTGCATTGTGTCTCGATGGGCCACGGAGAAACACTAGACTTTATGGGGACTCATAAAATGGAGTGGAGGGAAAAGGACAAATAAACACGGCCACACAGAGAGACAGAGAGCGGGAGAGAGAGACAAAGAGAGAAAGACAGAGAGAGAGAGAGAGGGAGAGAGAGAGGGGGGGGGGGGGTGTGTGCGCGGGATCAATGACGAGGACAAACAGAAAATGTACTGTGCATGTTTTGTGTACATTTCCGGACCTAATACGCCCCAATGATGTTGACTTTGCTTTGCGTCTCTGTCCACCCCTTCTTTCATCTTTCCTTTCTTTTATTCCCTTTTTCCCTCACTCACTCCCACCCTCCCTGCTCTCTCCTGCCAGTTCCAGCTCCTGTCATTGGAGACGGGACTAACTCCACGGTGCTGTTGGTGTCCGTTGTGGGCAGTGTAGTGCTCCTCCTCATCCTCGTCAGTGCCTTCATCATCAGCAGGAGGTGAGACTCTCACCCCCTATATCCCTCCCTCCCTTCCACGCTCCCTGTTTTCTGTCTCACTGTCTTTCCACCATCAACAGAATGTCTTGCTTGGCAGCTCTGGAGGAAGGCTTGAAAAAAGTGTTTTCCACACGTCAATGAGAGAACACACACACACACACACACAGCCACACACAGACACACACAAACACACACGCCGGCTCGCTGAGTGATAAGTCGCCCCCACCGGGGACGATTGACGGGGTGACAGCTTGAGAGATGTAATCAGCAACCTCTCTCCGCTTCCCCTTCTCCCAGCAGCTTCATCCCTCTATCTCTCATGCTGGCTGTAATACGGAGCGATAGTTATTTTCCGTGACCCGTGGGGGAGACAGGGACGGGGGTGGGGGAGGGGGGGGGGGAGAAGCGAACGAGGAGGCAGCAGGTGGATTTGCAGTGACCCAATCACACGGTGTTAACTGGCGAACGGGAGGGCAGGACAAAGGGGAGACACGCGGAGGGGATTACATGCAGATGGGGTCTCTCTCCACGCTTCAAACACGCTGTTCCTGGCCAGTGTGCGCACGCACGTGTGCACGAGCACATGCGTGCGCTCTCGCGTGACTGTGGACTCATGCATGCGCATGAGAGAGTCGGGGTGGTCATCGGAGGGGAGGGTGGCCGAGCGCGCCCTCCTCTGAGTGGGTTACTTAGGCTTTTCCAGGCCGAGCAGGTGGCCGTCTCTGATTCATATTCATTGGCGGTGGCTGTCCGTCATTGTGTCCTCTCCGTCCCGTGGCGGAGGGGTGGGCGGATGGCGCTCCCCTCTGCACCAAAGCTGTTTAACAGTCATTAAAGGGAATGAGAGGAACATTGTCATGTTTAAAAGTCATTAGAGTGACATTATCCTGCACATCTGGTGGTCTGGGACAGCCGGCGAACACGTCAATAATGGCACTAGCGCCATGCCGCTCGACCTACCTAACCGTGTCGGCCATGTTGTTTTTGTTCCCAGAAGGAGTAAATACAGCAAGGCCAAGCAGGATGCTGATGAAGAGAAACACCTCCACCAGGGTAGGCCTCTCTCTGAACTCATAAAATGCTAGTGTCAGTGGTGAAATTGGTTAGTAGAGTAAAGGAAACTGCTTTTAAAAACCTTTTAAGAAGTTACCAACAGGGGGGTTTGTTTAGATATCAACAACTCTGAAAGAAGAGCTAGTACCTTTTCAAACAGAAACGTTGTTAAATAAGTTGATGGTTAAGAATAACAGGGAGGCATTAAAGACAACATGTTACTAAATTAATTGACCCGCCTTAATTCTTTTCAGGTGTGAGGATATATGTAGACCCCTTTACCTACGAGGACCCCAACCAAGCTGTCCGGGAGTTTGCCAAAGAGATTGACGCTTCCTGTATCAAGATTGAGAAAGTAATTGGCATTGGTATGAAAATAACTCACTTCTGTCAAAATCTGTTTCTATGGGATTGATTTTACAGTTCTTTTCAGACAGGTTCTGCAACAGTAATATTTGGCCAGACTCATTGGGTCAATAGTGGGAAAAAAACATTAAATACACAGTTCCTGGTTTTCCCTGTCTGCCAGTGGAAAAAGCCAGCCGCTGAACAAATAATGAAAATAATCAATAGCCATTTTGCGCTCTCTTTCTGCTTCACTGAGATGGAGCCGTTGGAGATCGGAGGGGTCAAACAATGATTAAAGTACCACCCCCTTCCCCGCCAGTTCAACCCCCACCCCTGGAGAGATAATTGTGTGGTACCTGTGTTGTTGTGCTTGACCATTTTGAATTTGAGTTTGGTGAAGCGTGTGTGTATGGTCTGTAGTAAATTGTGTTTATATGTGTCCTGTGAAAATTTGTTGAGGTGCGTATATATATATGATTTGTATGATTTGTGTGTATGTGTGTTACAGGTGAGTTTGGCGAGGTGTGCAGCGGTCGTCTCAAGATGCCAGGAAAGAGGGAGATCTGTGTGGCCATTAAGACCTTGAAGGCTGGCTACACGGACAAGCAGAGGCGCGACTTCCTGTCTGAGGCCAGCATCATGGGCCAGTTCGACCATCCTAATATTATTCACCTGGAGGGCGTGGTCACCAAGTGTAAGCAGGCGCCTGACTGAAGGACTTCTGTCTTAGTTACAAATGTTTCGTACACACTATTCAAATGAGTTATTAAGTAAAATTTAGTATTGCGCTAAAGCTAATATTGAAATAGCAGACTACATTCTGCCTTTTAGCAACATATAGTACAAAAATGAGAGCGGGGGGGGGGTTAAAAGTTTTGGAGATATAGAGGGCCCATTCCTTACCCATTACGCAGAGGGCCGTGGTTGGGGGTTGGGGATGCCGTGGCTCCGGACACGGGGCCCATCCTGGGAATCCCCAGGTGGTTGGTAGCCAGATGGAACAGGTCTGGTGCCGGCCCGCTACAGGGGCTAATGTGTCCCGCGCTGGCCCAGGCTCATTAATCATGGTGTCAGCTGTAAATGTGTTTGGGGTTAGAGAGTGATACCCTATCTGCAGGGCAGAGCCTGAACCGCTGCCATGCCAGACGTTGACTCTTCACCCCACCTTCGCTCCTGGTTGCTCAGAGGGTGCGTTGGGGAGGCGGGGTGGATGGGTGCGGAATCAGTTTTGTCTTTGTTACATTGCGTCGGTTTGTGTTTGAGGGGGTGGGGGGGGGTGGGGTGGGGGGGGGGGGGGTGGGGGGGGCTGTTGTGTTTGGTGTCTTCATTTCCTCAGGTCCTTTATGAGGGGTGTGTGGGCCTTTATGGATTTAATTAGTGTGTGTGTGTGTGTGTGTGTTAACGTAGAGACCTTGTCGTCCTAGAGGATGGTTGGTTAGGTGGATTGGCTGGTTCAATGCATTTTGACGTTCCAGCCCAATCTGTTCTCCTTACGAGGACAGCCCCAACCACAGCTGAACAGGGACCATACATCCTCACCAGGACAGATAAGGACACATGAAATCGCTTAATACAAAGAGAGAGGGCGGTGGAGGGAGAAAGAGAAGGAGGAGAGAGACATACATGGGAAGGGCACATCACTGATATTAACATTCTATAGATGGCACAGCCATCTCGCTCCCCTCTTCCCTGAATGGGGACATGTTTAATCCGGAAACGCCATGACATTGCAAAAATAGGCAAAGATTTAGTAAAAAAAACAACAATGTTGCCATGTCATCACATTTACTTAAGAATAGATGTAAAGGTTAGCTAGCTCAGTGACTGACTCCCCTGAATGTTAACTATAGCTAGCTAATGTAAAGTAAAATATGGCAATATCAGTAACGGTTTTCCTTTAAAAAAAAGTTGCCTTTAGAAAAGTTATTATGTATTCAACCCACAGTGATGTATTTTAGACCAAATCTGCCCCTAATGAGGATGTAATGAGTACAATGATCTGTTGGACATCAGTCTTAAAATGAATGTTTGAAACTATACTATAATAAAACGTGCAATCTGTGTAAGAATGTAAAGCGAGAAGGGAACTGCATCCAATGTCCCTCTCATTCCAACTCCCCCTCCTCCCGTCTTTGTAATGACAAAAAGCTTGACGCCCGTTTCTTTGCAATTAGTCCTTCACACTTGAGTGTGTCTTTGGAATCTATTATGAATCCATTATTTGAATTGCAATTTTCCCCCTCCCTGTTCTAATCTAGTTAAAAGGAACTTCCATCTCTCCTCTGTATGGCAGCACTACATGTCCAATAGGCCAATTAAGTCTTATTAATTATTGACAAAGTCTAAATATGCTCTAAATACATAAATACACTCAAATCACTCTAAGAACAAAAGCATAGCCCGAATTGCCTGTCAACTTAGCCCCTTAATTTTTCCTAGCGTCACTGATAGTAATTAAAACCTTGGCCGTCCATCACAAGTCGTTAGCATTTTAAGCCTTTCTAGCTGTTCTTTAGGACGTGATACATATAAATGCCCTCATTTACATAATGTAAGTGCTACTAAATTGCAACGTTTTTTTTTTTTTACAGAAAGGGGAAATAACGATCCATTGTGGGTTATGAGCAGGCCTCTGATGTCTCCTGCCAATGTTAGCTCCCTGTGACAATGTAGAAACAAACGTTGCCTCAACATTCGTCCTGTGTTCTCCTATATGTTGTCCTCTACCCGCCCTAGCCATTATTATTTCTTTTGCCAGGTGATAATCTGCCTTTTGGTGGGGCCCCTGCCCAGAGTTCATTGCCAAAGGCGGCGTGACATATTCAGTAAACTAGACATTAGCATGCAAATGGACTGGGAGGAAGAAGGCGGGATTGGGAAGGGGCAATCTGGAGGTTGTAGGTCAGACGCTCCTCAGACTTGATTGGGGAGCTGTCAGCCCGCGGTGGCCCGGGGGCAGCAGGGTAGAACAAAACAGAACAAAGATGGCTGACAAAGAGGCTCCCCTCTCCAGTTTAACTTCACTTCCTCTTTGGGGCGTCACCGGAGACCTGTGTGCCAATCACGCCCGGGTGCAGTGTGGGAGAACTTCAACTTTAGACCCCTTCAGCAACTAACTAATGCAACTTCTACAAATCTTAAATATATATGGTACCAGTCGAAAGTTTGGACACACCCATTCACTTGAAATTCACCCAAACTTTGAAACTGGTACTGCAGGTGCACGGATTTCTTAGAAAACTTGGGTGAGTTCACGTCTTTCAGATCATCTGTAATCACAGCACAGTATGTAACAATTCCAAGAGGAGATGAAAGTAAACTGTTCGCCATGTGTTGCTGGTACGGCTGGTTAGACAGGCACCATCTTGTTAGCGCCATGGGACAAACACACACTGGCCCTCCATCTCTCCTCCCCTCCTCCCCTCCGCCCCTCCTCCCCTCCTCCCCTCCTCCCCGCAGACTCCCGTGAGCCACACAAAGACACACAAACCTTCACAGAACCACCAGGGAATCTCCCTCCCGCTGAAAGAGAGAGACAGACGCTCAGCCGAGACAGAAAGGAGAGACAGAGTGGCGGGGTGAGAAAGGGCAGAGAGGAGTGGCAGAGATGACGAGTGACATGGAAAGAGAGGAAGAGTAAGAGGAAAGAAAAAAAAGAATGGGAGAAAGGATATGGAGAGTGGCAGACGTACAGAAAGTTGGCGTGAAAGGGCCGCGATGAGGATAATGACAGAAATAGACAGATTGTCACGGATTATAAAAGGGATTGTACATTTTGTGTGTGCGTGGATGTGGGTGAGAGTGATTAGTCTGGTTTGTGTTACCGTGGAGATCCCTGTGTCAGTGTAGAGTGCGGGATGCATGGGTACAGTGTTACACTGAACAAATTATATCGGCTGTGGACAGAGACGGATGGTGTAGCACAGACACAAAACACCAAAAACACACACACCCAAACATACTCCTGAGAACCTGTTGTGCTGCCCTGACATAAGCCTTGTTTACCTTTATAATGTTACGCCTTTCATTTTTTCAACCATAACCTCTTTTATACTCTACCTAATCTCTCCCTCCCTCTCTTTTCCTTCAGGTAAACCAGTGATGATTATCACAGAATACATGGAGAATGGATCCCTGGATGCATTCCTCAGGGTAAGTAAAGCATCTCAGTGTGTGTGGTACGTTTGTTTGTGTGCGTGCAGAGTTGAAGTTATGACTGTGCTATTCCTGGCAAGCTCATAACCTAATCAAGATAACATTGTACGATCCACCTACGATCGTCACGTACTTGACCCGGCGCATCTGTTTCCCACTCCAGAAGAATGACGGGCGGTTCACTGTGATCCAGTTGGTGGGCATCTTGCGTGGCATCGCGTCGGGCATGAAGTACCTTTCCGATATGAGCTATGTTCACCGAGACCTGGCCGCACGCAACATCCTGGTCAACAGCAACCTGGTGTGTAAGGTGTCCGACTTCGGGATGTCACGAGTCCTGGAGGACGACCCTGAGGCTGCCTACACCACCAGGGTGAGTGTGTGTGTTTTGCTGCTTGTGTCTATTTGTGTGAGTTTGGTACTGTCTGAGTGTCGCTAACTGTCATCCGTCAATCACAGGGGGGAAAGATTCCCATTCGCTGGACGGCCCCAGAAGCCATCGCCTACAGGAAGTTCACCTCGGCCAGTGACGTCTGGAGCTACGGCATCGTCATGTGGGAGGTGATGTCATACGGAGAGCGGCCATATTGGGACATGAGTAACCAGGATGTAGGTGTACAAAAATTATCCTATCAGAGATTAACAATGATGGCTAAGTGGTGTAGATGTCAATCTGCCATCTACCCTGAACTTTAACCTCTGCCCTGCCCTGCCTAGGTGATCAAGGCTATAGATGAGGGGTACAGGCTGCCCCCGCCCATGGACTGCCCAGTGTCGCTGCACCAGCTGATGCTTGACTGCTGGCAGAGAGAGAGGAGCGACAGGCCCAAGTTTGGCCAGATCGTCAACATGCTGGACAAACTCATCCGCAACCCTAACAGCCTGAAGAGAACCGGAGGAGAGACCGCACGGTGAGACATTCAGTGCTGGTTATGCGTTACTGAGCCGCTCGTCTGGATCCTGAGCAGCATTACAAGTCATGCTGCATTGGCCGTCACAGACACACCTATTCTTGCCAACGGGGAAATTATCACAGCGCCTCCATAGGATTTTCATGATGCTCATGTTGTTGTCTGAGTTCTCATTGTGTTTCTCCACCAGCTTGTTGTTTCTGCTTGTTTCTAGCTTAAGTTTGACAGTGCAGAGGTTAATTTAGGTAGAGCTGTGTGCCTGTCTGACCTGGAGATTAACTTCTTATGTGCAAACTCCCCTGGCTATACTGTAGGTATCAGAGTGAACAGAGCAAGCTGAGTAGATGAGGACTTTTTTCTAAGACAGGCAAAATCACGCATCAACTATTATCATCATGGACACTTCCAAGTAAATGCCAATAACAAAAGGCTAAAACAAATGAAAACGGAGTTAGTAACTTGTCACACCAGTTGCTTATTTGACATGACTGAGTTGATATCATAGGTTGACTAGCAAGCAAGTAATGTTAGCCAGTCTATATGACCAGTCATTGTTCTTATTAAATATGCAAAAAGAACTGGGTTGCGCCTGTGGCAACATCATAGATGGAAATAGAAACCATATTTTTTTTCTCAACTAAATCTTCTAGTGGAAGAATTAAATTGTACATTTTTACCTATCAATTTATTTCAATATGTGTCTTTGTTATTGTAATATGTTGATGACGTTTTCTAAAAGCAATACAGGATATTGCAGGGCTTTTTCATGAGTACTCTCTATACTGTATTCATGATGCAGCACTGCCTCTTATGCCTTATTGCTTAATTATTAATGTGTGTACTCAGAACTTTATTATGAACTTCCACACAAGATGTTACACTCTGTAAACCACTAATAAACTGTGGAGTTATGGTGGTTGCTAGCAGTTAATTAAATACAAACAGGACCCTTTAAACTAGGAGTCATAATCCTTTAAACTAGGAGTCATAACCCTTAGGACAACCAGCGTGAGCCTGGGACAGAAAGCTTTTCCACTTGAACAGACCCAGAAAATGCACACTCACCCTCACAGAGTCGAATGTGACAGACAGAGGGAGAGAGAGATGGAGAAGATGAGTCCTGAAGGAATAATGAGTGGAACTGAGGCCAATAAACACAGCTTTTACGGTTGTAGCAAGAGATGTAGGGAGGGAGGAATGTTCTATGGAGAATAGTATGCGGGGGGTGTTATGCAGCTAGGAAGTAAGCAGGGCATGGTGGGTTTGGGGGGGGGGGGGGCAAAAGACGTATAGTCCCTGGTAACATATCAAATCCACATACTAAGTTACATTGCCTGTGGAGGAAGGGGGGGTTGCGTTATAACTTTTACAGTGAAGAAGGTGGGGCTGTGTATTACCCTAGAACCCTCCCCATGACACCACCACCCCCAATCCAACCCCCCTGTCCCCAATGGTCCCTCAGAACTCCTCAGCCGAACCAAAGCCATGTTTGAACCCGGCAGCCCCTCTCTGCCAACACCTGTTAAATTATGGAGGAGGGGAGCAGTGAAGTGGGACTGTTGTGAGAGCCCTCAGTCCCTCACCTCGGCCACACAGGCCCTGGATAAATATTTGATGGCAGACATCTTGGGGAAGCTAGGGAAGGAGGGATGGAATGAGGAAAGGGAGGCTTGTCCTGTGTCAAGGTGTGTGCGTGTGTGTGGACAAAGGTTACACGTTTTATTTGAACACCTTAATTTCTGTTATGTTATGCCCTAGTGTTTAAAAAAGAATGATCTTACTATGGGGAACTGTGTTTCATTTGGCCATTGTCTGGGAGAGCACATCATTATGGGACACATGCTAGCATAGAAAGAAAGAAGCTAGGCTGAAAAATCACAATTCCTATTTCAAAGTCTCTGGGTTGACGATAACTCTTCAACTCCTACTGATAGACTAACATCAGCTGATGAAAAAACGTCACTACCCATAAGGCCAGAGGACACAGCCTTTCTTTCTCCTCAGGTCCCAATTTAATTGGTTGTTCTGATGTGGTAGACCTGTCTGAGTGACAGGTGGTAAGAAATCTGGCAGAGCAGTACCATTCCAACCTATGCTTTTCTGACTGCCAAGTTGTTTGACAAAACCTTCTCAAAATGGCAGCTTGATACCGATGGTGCGTAGTGAGATTTCTTAAAATGAAAGATGTCGTGTTAGCTGGTTGTCCAAAAGAAAAAAAGCTTACTGATGATTTGTGTTAGACAAACTGTCGCTTCACTATATTCTACAGCTCCGGATAAAATTAAGAGACCACTGCACATTTTTCTTTCCTTTCCAAAAAAGTCGAAAAGGAAGGTTTTGAGAGAGGAACAGAAGTGTTCAATTTGCAGTGGTCTCTTAATTTTTAACCTTTCTGTTCCTCACTCAAAACCTTCCTTTTCAACCTTTTTGGAAAGGAAAGAAAAAGGTGCAGTGGTCCCTTCATTTTTACCCGGAGCTCTATATTGAAAGCTGTGTGACTGCGGACTGAGCCTCTCTCCTTCCATCCCCAGACCCAGCACCACTCTGCTGGAGCCGGTCAGCCCAGAAGTGTCCTCGGCCCTGGGCTCTGTAGAGGACTGGCTGCAGGCCATTGGCATGGAGAGATACAGCGACAACTTCACTGCAGCAGGGTACACCACCCCAGAGGCTGTGGTCCATATGACACAGGAGTGAGTAACCATTAGCTTACTCAGCAATCCTGGGCCCAGGAGAGGACTGTCTGTGTTATTGTACAAATGTCTTATATGTGAACCAAGGAAAACAATGATCGCATGAATCAGGAAATGTTTCCAAGTCCATAGGTTTTATTTTTCTCCTCTTGTTAAAACAGGGACATGGGCCGAATTGGAATATCCTCAGCTGCGCACCAGAATAAAATCCTAACCAGCGTCCAGGGAATGCTCTCCCAAATGCAACAGATGCAAGGCAGAATGGTTCCTGTCTGATCTACAAGAAGGAAACAATGTCATTTCTTACGGATAATTTAAATAAAATATCAAAAGACAATTGAATGATAAAATAGTTTACCTCATCCATGCACTTTAAATTGGATTAAAAAAAAAAGAAGAAACTACAAGAAAAGTGGGTAAAAAAAATGGCACTTTTTCACAGACCTTAGGCCTTGCCCTAGGAAGAATGGGATATTTTTCTGTTTGAACGCCGCTGGGAATCGGACGGATGGAAAGATTTTCGAGAGGCCAACTGGAGTGCCTTCAACGGTTTGGAAGGAATTCCAATGGGATCACTCCTCTGGGCAAGAGTGTGTTTCTGGAACTTTCTTTTTGGAATATCCAAGGAGCATATTTTTTCCTGTAACTGTGTTCTGTTAAGTTTGTTTATGAATTGTTCTCTGTGACTCTCTGCCATACCCTCCATTGTCTTTCTCAGCTGGATCCGTTCGAACGCCAACAGACAAAATGGAGAATTCCAACCTTCAGATAAACATTGTTTGGAATCTGAGCGGTTGAGGGAGGGAAAGAGGAGGAGGGAAGGGGCTAACTTTGAGAGGTTCTGTATTTTTGCTCTCTTCTAGTCTTGTTTTGTCCCAGATTGGGCTGTTTAGTTGCCCTCGGGACATCGAACATTTTCCTCAGAATGTCTTTGATCTTAAGAGATGCATCCCTACCCCCTGTGCTCCCAAACCACCATGATCCCCTCCTTACCGCTGCCCCCATTTTATTTGGATCATCCATCTTTCCATCACCCCCTCTGGATTAGAGTCCACCCCCTGGGTCACATTACAGCTCTCCTGTTTTTGACTGACAGGTGTTTGGACCACACTGATTTTTTCTGTGAAATTGCTCCCTAAATTTGGGACTGAGCGCAAAGGAGCATGGGATATATTAGGCCCAACTGTTACCCACTAGGGAGGCTCGGATGGATACGTAAAACAAACAACTGCAACGACACCCGGATGAACAAAAGAACACATGCTGGACAATATTCTGTCGTCATCCACCATGGTAAGTGGTTGGAAGTTATGCTGTCCTCAGACTCATTTTCATCTCAGTTGGGTTTAGCACAAAAAGGCTATTTAAGAATATTGCAAAATTCATGTCTATATAAGGCATGATTGTAATTCTACTAATAGATCGTGCACATAAATCACATATTACACATTATGATCAAAATCGGAGGTTAAAAATTAATCTGGACTGTAGAGCTTTTTAAGACTGAGCTGCATCATTCTATAAGTACTGTAGAACTATCTAACAGTCTGAACTGCATCATTCTAAATACATTCTATATATACTGTAGAACTATCTAACAGTCCGATCTGCATCATTCTAAATACATTCTATATATACTGTAGAACTATCTAACAGTCCGATCTGCATCATTCTAAATACATTCTATATATACTGTAGAACTATCTAGCAGTCCGATCTGCATCATTCTAAATACATTCTGTAAGTACTGTAGAACTAACAATCTGATCTGCATCATTCTAAGAACATTCTATAAGTACTGTAGAACTATCTAACAGTCTGATCTGCATCATTCTAAGTACATTCTATAAGTACTGTAAAACTATCTAACAGTCTGCAGTGTGTGAGCTCATTGAGTGTTGAGCTGTTTGAGTGGTGTGTTAATTAACAAGCAGCCCAGCACCTGAGGCTGTAGAGCCAATCAATATGACCTGTTCTCAGATCAGTCACTCCTGTACCTCCCCAGGCAAGTTAATGAGGACAATTAATCACATACAGACTCTGAGTCAGCAGACAGCGCACCACAGCTGGTCAGACCTGGGTTCAAACACTATTTGTGTTCACCATTTCTAATGCTGGGCCTGAGTCAGCTTGAATCCAGCGATTGAACATATAATATAGTCGCACATACAGTGAACCCAACCCATCCAGCACTGTAGGCAGGATATGGTAAACTCTATAAGGAACTGAAATAATTCATATAATTGCTGAACCCAGGTCTGCTGCTGATCAAAGTGACAGCTCAGGATCCGTTCCCATAATTAAGAATAGGTTTTTTCCTGTTTGTTTTGGCCAACCAATAATGCGATGATATCATTGTATTGGTTGGTGAATTCTGATGTTTTTGTTTAGCTATGTATGACTAGAACTTTCCATACACTGGAACTGCTATGTTTCACCATTGTTGGGTATGACAGGGTAGATTGAAGTAGGCCTAGGCCCGGCAGAAATTGGCAGTCAAATTAAAACATTAAAATCAACCTCTCTCTCTCTCTCCTTCTCCCTCTCCTTCTTTCTGTCTCTCCCACCATCACTCTGTCCCTCGACCACGCTTCTCCCTATATCTACTCCAGCTGCCGCTGTCTGTCAACAACAGGATTCCTCCCTCTCTCCCCATGAACACAATTCCTGCTCTTCTTGGAGTCGCCTCCAGCTCCATGGGAGAAAACCTGTTTCTCCATGTCCGGGATGTTTGCCGTTTATCGTCACTCAGAATGGACAAACAGACTTGACGTTCCACGTGCCGCCACCATCAGCTTAAAGACACCATATGAATGATTCTGCAACGCTTAAAAACATTAAAAGAATGTAATATAAATTAGACCCTGCTCCAGCAGATGATGTACTTGTTTTATGTAATGTTGAAGTTTGTTTTCTTTCGTGTTTTTCGGTTTGCACGTTGTGTGTGAGAAAAGAATGTGGGATTGTGCAGATGTGGGTGCGTGTGTGAGATTGAACGGGTGTGCGTGTGTATCTGTATGAGGGATGTTTTTTTCGAAGTACTATCAGTAGTTGTGTCTGTTTTATGCCACTGCGGAGAGGATTTATGGATTTGCTTTTTGGAAACTTGTGAATTGCTTTGTGTGGGCAAAAACAATGTTAAGTGTGCCATTGCACCTAGTCTGCAGATCCGCCTCAGCAACAACATTTCAAGAGCTTTGAAGTTTTGAACACATCCACACCCACAACTGCATTGGCTGTGATAGTGGTTTGCAGATGGGCAGAAGAACAATATCCTCCTGTACCGACAGAAAGACGTTTGGCAGTCAGAGGCACAGGTTCTCGCACTAAATAGAAAAGGACTCCGAACTGAAGCGAACAGGCTGGAAGCGTATTTCTGGACTTGGAGCGGGGCAGGGCGTTTTAAAAATGATGCACCTATGTTGTCATCTAGGACTTCATGGTGGAGAGGGTGATACGAAAGGAAAGTCATGGGCCTTGTTTCTTTTTTTTTTATATTCACCAAATGACAGTCAGGTTTTATTCAAAGGACTTTTTATTTTCTAAAGCCCTATTGATATTTTTGGAACGTTTTTTTCAATCATATGTGATGGTTCACATACTACAGATGCCTCCGTCCTCAATACCAGGCCACCTGAGTGCTCTACTCTGCGATGGAGTTTGGTTTGAATCCGTCAAGTACCTGTTATGTGGAAATATGCAAGGCGTGTGAGGAGGAGAGGAAAACAGAATGTACTGTACCATACTTTCTTCATTTAGTTAACGATGACGGACGATACGATAAGAAAACCCTAACAAAACACAAATTAATGTTTGTCATTGTATGCCTTCTGATGCCATATGATCTAGCTACGTAGATCTAACATTATTTCAATCTCTTTGTTTCATGTTTTATTTTGATTTTTTTTTGTCAAGCATTTTAGGTACATGTAACTTATGTCATTATTTATGGTCTTTTATATCTAGTTTGTAAAATGATAGTAAAAGTGAAGAAAATGAAGGGGTGCCAGGGTGCATTCTTATTAAAGTAGAAACCATTCAACGGTCTTTGTTTCCTGCTTATTAGAACTGTGTGCACACATATACACACACATGCTAATAATATGCACAAAACCATGGACACGTATATGCACTCTGACCTTCTCCTTTGAGTTGGCGTCGGGTCACGTTGCACCACATGGAGACCGGATTTATAGAAATCTAGTGGACTCTGCTGCCTGCAGGTTGCGTCTTGGTCCACAAGGCGTCCGAGGGCTTTTGGCAAGGTCTGTGTGTTTAATAAGAACAACATCTGTTTCCTGTGCTCATTTCCAGAGGTGATAAAACAATGTCAGAGGCTTTGATAGGGAGAGGAAAAGTGGAGAAAGGAGAAAACGGGTGAAAAGAGGCCATTTTTAGAATGCAGGTGAAGTACCAAAATGGTGTCGTGCAAGTTTTGTAAGAAATCACCATAACCACGCATGAATACATGAACACCAGAAGAACAATTGCAGGAGATGCTTTTTGCTTTTGAAGGGAACCTGAGAAGTTGTTTATTGGTGTAGAAAAGGACAAAACAGCAAAACACTACTTCTACCACTTGGCAGAAATGGTAGAAGTAGTGTTAGCTGCCCCAAAAAGCCCTCGCAGCCGAAACAACTTTCTCATGGTTACTGGACAAAGATTCGGCCAATCAGAGCCCGAGTAGTCTCTAATGGGGTTTGAGTAGCAGACACTTTCTACAGGCAGCCCTGAATACCTGAAAAAACTAGATGATCATATTTTGTTTACCAGAAGGCAGGGCCACCAAAATAGAGCCCAACCTGTGGTTGGTGATGTGAAGTCAAGGCCTTGCAATTATAGAGAGTACCGAGATATTGAAATCCACATTAGCAGTAACAATGTTAGGATGAAACGGTCAGAGGTTACAAAGCAGAACTTATTTTGTCGACACATCTTTCTAGTGCGCAAACTATCTAGAAAGATGTGTTGACGTCAAGCATTTGTCTCTGGCCCCCTTCCTCTTAGGGGCAGTGATGAGATCTACAACACACTGACTAAAAACGGTGTTCTGCCGTCGCATGTCAAAGAGTTTATAGATGACAGTCTTTCTTTTTGGGAGTTCTGGGACCAGCTGAAGATTTTCCTGTTTCCTGCCTGGTTGGCCCTCTCCAGGATTATCTCCGGTTGGGGCCACAGTGTCTCTGGATCCACCCTCCCCATCTCAGTCGCAACTCATATGTGTTATGTTTTTCTGTGATGGGAGACTAGTCTGAATTACACGGAACAAAATTAGAAACACTTTTGGTTTTGCCCCCATTCAACATGAGCTGAACTCAAAGATCTAAGACTTTCTCTATGTACACAAAAAGCCTATTTCTCTAAAATATTGTTCACAAATCTGTCTAAATCTGTGTTAGTGAGCACTTCTCCTTTGCCGAGATAATCCATCCACCTCACAGGTGTGGCATATCAAGATGCTGATTAGACAGCATGATTATTGAACAGGTGTGCCTTAGGCTGGCCACAATAAAAGGCCACTCTAAAATGTGCAGTTCCATCACACAGCACTATGCCACAGATGTCGTAAGTTTTGAGGGAGCGTGCAATTGGCATGCTGACTGCAGGAATGTCCACCAGTGCTGTTGCCCGTGAATTGATGGCTGTGCTGGTTGAAATTTCTGGTTGTGCCTGGTGAATACAAATTGACCCAGTGGTCATCTGAACATGCAAAATATTGTTGCAGTGGATTCTTATAATCTTCACCTGGCACAACTAGAAGATGACTGGCCACCCATCAAAGTCCAGGGCCTGACGAGGTTTCTTTATAGGTTCCAACACCACCAGAAGGTTTTCACTATAGCCCCTTTGCTTCAATTTCTTGCTGCTGCTTGCACTTGGAGGTTTTCAGATGGGTGTCTGTACAAGCACTTTGTAAGAAGGGCTTTATAAAATAACTTTGAATTATTGTGCACTTGCAGGTTATTCTGGTGTCTTCGAATGATAACTGCATACAGTCATGTATCTCTGTTAAACACCACTCACCGCAAAATGTTTGTTACTCTAACCTGTCATGGAATGATTGTGGCTGTAATTTGAGAGAATCTGTCAGGGCGGAAGGGAACATGTAGTAATAGGAGCCGCATACGTTTTTTTTTTCTGACTGGTTATTTGAAAAACATCTTTGCAGGTGCTAGCATTTTTTTAGAGGGGAGGGAACAAAAACAGGATGGAACAAAAGGGAAGTTGAAGCTCCTTTTTCCATATCCACTCCTAATTTTGGCATTTCTTGATTTCTTCACTTAAACGTGGAAGGTATAGCCACAGAAGGATAATCCTGATTTAGGATTTATTATATAGAACAAAAAATAATATCATAATTTTTAAAAAGGGTGTTTTCCCCCCACACTTGATATTAGCTATTTTCTCACCGTAAAATAATATACGGGCCAGAACAATCATTTGTGGTTCAGCATTCACCCTCCAGCCAATTTTGACAGCTAAAAATATTCAAAGAACAGGAACACTGAGTGATGACACGGAATCATGCACTGTTTTAGCTGAGTAGGTTGCTAGCAGTAGCCAAAAATATACATTTAAGCTTTCCTGGTAAAATTCCTTTGAAAATAATTTTTCAATCACAATCATAACACTAGAAATGTCCCTACAAAACATCAGCTGTGAACAGTATTATAGTTTACATTTATTTTTTATAGTTCACTGGTTGGGAAACATGATCTGTCTTCTCAGCCCCAAGGTCTTACGCTGCTATATTATTGTGCTGGGGTAGTAGGGTCAGTTCTTCTTCTCCATTATAAATCTTTGTAGATCTAAGGAATTTATTTTAAAAATGTTCCCTGTCTCCTGACATTTTAAACTTAGGAGGACATGTGGTCCTGGCCCACACCTGAGGAGTACCTGGCTTGAAAGACCTGTTGCTGTCCCTGTCCAAAGTCCTCCTGGTTGCGTTGCAGATCAAGACGATACCTGATGATTTCAGCTGCCTCTGTGCTGACAACTCCCCCACCTCTGTGTTGTCCCTGTCCATGTCCATCTGGTCAGGCTTCCGACCTGGACTAAGTTTAAATAGACCACATGCACTTATTAATTATTACAATTTGTACTCTTAATATGTTCACCTGGCACAGCCAGAAGAGGACTGGTCACCCCTCTGAGCCTGGGTCCTCTCTAGGTTTCTTCATAAATTTTTCCCTAGCCACTGAAATTCAACACTACTGTTGTTTTCTCCTTGGGGTTTAAGGCCGGGTGTTTTGTAAAAGCACTTTGTGACAACTGCTGATATAAAAGGGCTTCATGAATACATTTGATTGATTGATTGATTGATTCTCACCTAACTGGAACGGCAATGGATAGCTTCACTAACTGTTTAGCATAAATGAAAAGGGACAACATTTCAAAGTCACAGCACTGGATAATTTACGGTATGAAGTTATCAATAGTACAATGTCACGCCTGTGAGCTGGTGCACTTAAATCAGCCTACTATTGGATAGCACTCCCCTGGCCACCCCGACATGTTTTTCTAAACGTATACGGTAACACCAGACTGAATGAGTCAAAGCCTTAAGAGGTTTAAGGAGTCGCAAACTGAATTTGGTGCACTAGTGAAAAGATAAAACATAACTGTGTTAACAGAGGTTTTGTAAAGTCTGTTTTGTTTTATGGTGTATTTAGCTGCATTTAAAAAAGCCGGCCTTCCATTTGTACAAGCAGTCCAATTCTGATGTATAAATTGGTCCTTCAAATCAGATCAACTCCAAATGGAATCTGATGTGAAAATTAGGAGGCCTGTGTAAATGCTATGTTTATATCTGGTTAAGGGAAAAGATGGAAAGGTAGATAGGTGTAGGTTATTTAGAAATGCTAGGTTTAGGTATTGACAGAGTGGGGACATAGTCTCTGATCACCAAATCTACCAAGAAATGACAGAGGTCACCACAGTCCTCTCAGTCAAGTGGGATCAACCTTTCAACTTACTCTCAATGAGTTTGTCCAAGAACAACTTCCATTAATTGTGAAATCACTCCTTTCATCAAGCTTAACTACAGATGGCATTACAAACCAGGCCAATGTTTACTGTGTTGACCGTTGTTGTAACGTATATCTGCCATTAGTGTGGAGGGCCAGTATACCATAATGTGAATAAGCATATTTTTAGGTGAACATAAACCTTTTTTTCCATATAACATCATATTCAGATGTTTGACTACATTGTTTGTGGAAATTGTCAAAAAAATACTTTTATACCTGAACATATTGACATATGCAGGCTTGTTCGGAGGCTTGATTGTTTAAACCCACGACAGCTTGTCGCTCAAACCCAGCCTAAAAGCAGGGTAAAGGCTTGAGTCAACACATACCATGCCCGCCCCCAGCACCAGCCCACCCTTCCCCCCAAGCCCACTTTTCCAAGCCATGTAATTGAAAAAAACTTCAGATGAAGTGCTAACCCTCAAACTGGCTTAACCTCCCAACCTCTCACTGTCAGAGCTAGGTTTGGGATTGGAACCTTTTGTGATGCAACTGCATTTGCCAGTATAAACCAGTGACAATGGAGCAACACCTCTTCAAATTGACTCGGCCGTTAATAGAATCCGCTGTGTGAGGACTCCAGAGTCTAAAGGAGGTCCTTTACTAAGGTCCCCGCAATGTCGTAATCATAACCCCAGACCTTCTCTGGACCAGCGTTGTTAACATGCATTAATCCATGCAGTGTTTGGGTGTTTCATAAAGTTGTCCAGGTGGCTGACTTAAAATGGTTGACTGAAGGGAAAATGTCTGGTAACACTTTAAGATTGTGTAAATGGTAAGAAAAAAAAAATGCTGAAGGGAGGCATTCACCTGTTCTGGAAATACTGAGGTGCTGTTGCTTGCACAGGATATGTTTGTCTCTGTATAAAAGAAGAAAAACGGAATGAGGGGCAGACAGTACATGCCTAGGGTTTCTCAAACCTGGGTTACTGTATACACCTCTGTCACCAAGAAATGTTCACATTTGACTTCAAATAGAGTTCCAGCCAAAGGTTTGGACACTTACCCAATCGCTTGAATGGGCGTGTCCAAACTTTTAACTGGTACTGTATCTCTGTCTGTTGTCTACATATGAAGTGTTTCCAAATTTGCTATTATTACTTGCGGGGAAATTAAGAGGAAAATATTCAACCAACAGAGACTCACAAGCGTGTCTGCATGCAGAAAAACATGTAAGAGTTGGAAAGTTGGTTAGAAATATGCAGGGCAGAAATCCCCTCCAGATGTTAGGGTTTATTGATTGAGAGGCTCCCTGCACCGAGAGGCACCTAGCACAGAGCGTCTGACCTTGTGGGGACTGGCCAAGCTTTAACTTCAGAGGATGTCTGCTTGATGGACAACAGAAAAATGTATTGGTGAAAAACATGAAATCTAAAAGAAAAAAATCTAAATCGGGGGTGGGGCTGAAACATGAGAGTAGGCCAGAACGTGTTCATTTAGCGTTTTTTGTTCAGTATTCGGTTCTATGTTAAACGTTTGCCTTTGTGTTGCATTCGATTGACAGAGGAAACACAGGAACTATCGCTGACAGACACCATGGACAACATGAACATGCATTTATGGGAACTCCACCCCCTCAAACAGTGACGAGGACTCTCCACAGTGAAAAAGATGATGGATGGAGGACCAGGGAACTAAACAAACAAGGACAACTATAATGGAATGAGAAAACTACAAAAAACTGCAACATCAGCAAAATAAAAGCAGGGTAATTTCTCAATGGTTTATAAAAATAAGTTGATCTATTGTATTTTCCTTTCTGGTAACCTGTAAGTATTCCCGCACCAAACTTGAGGTTGGGACGTTCCCTCTTCAACCTCATTTAATGATTCGAGGAGGCCTGCTCCTCAAATTCGTGCTACATTCTTTTATTATGGCCCTCACTTTCAACTCCTTTAATTGTGCAACGACAGGCCTGCATCCAACTTCTGTTAGACTGGGTCATAAAGGGATGATGGACAAGGGGAAGGGTCAGAGGATGACAGGGTCAAGGGGGAACCGGAGACACAAAGGAACCCTGCGTTCTCGGTCGTTCACCTCGTAAAAAACAGGCACGTTTCAAAACATGTCATCATCCCCACTACTGTCTGGAGCTAAAGGGAGGATCGGGATAACAGGGACCCAGAATTTAACATTTTCCTGGCTGCCGTTGATCCAAAATGAACTTGGCAGTAACAGCCAAATACAGTATAGGCCTATGACAAAGCGTCCACAGCACTCAGCACTCAGTAATTATCAAGCGTGTTGCTACCCAACAGCTTCACGGAGGCATTCTAATCCCCACAAGTGACCCGACACACAATGTCCAGTAAGTCATCCTTCACCTGCTCTGTGAGTGGACGCTAGCTGCAGTGGAATAATCCCTAGTGATTGCTTGTGTGTAATCCGGGGGTCTATCAGCGTGTCCAGGGCCAGACTAATCTTACCTTCAGGCCTGGGGTCTTGCCAGCTGGTCGGCTTGCCGTTGTGCTGCTTCGGCCATTTGACCATTCAGTGGTTTCTCAGCTCCTTATCCCTGTGCTGCAGAGCTGGCCTCCATCTGATATCTTGACCTCTGACCTCTGTGGAAATCTCCAGAACAAATCATTTTTTCCAAACACTACAGTCGGTCGGCGTGTCGGCCTGGCACACCGTATGTCTGTCTCTCTGTCTGCTTTGTGTGTGTGTGTGTGTGTGTGTGTGTCAGAAGTGTAGGGTCCGAGTACATTAAGGTGAGATCCCTGCAGGCCAACAACAGGTTCTCTCCACGCATCCCTTACTCCTTCCTCCGCTCTCCCTTGACCAGCTCCTGATGAAGGTTTGAGGTTCAATCAGTTTGAACAGATCCGTTTTATCACTGAGTGCCGTGTAGAAATACCCTTGATAACGGTCTGATAGAGAGAGAGAGATAGAGGCAGAGAAAAAAAAACCTCACATAAAGGGAGTATAAGAAGAAAAGATAGAAAGGTGATGACAGACAGAGGTGGCCTGCGAGACATTCAATACAAACACTTCCCTTATTCCATCCCACTCTTTCACTCCAAAGAGAATGTAAAGAAGCAGAAAAAGAAAGAAAAGGAGAATGATAGAGTAAAAGAAAGGCATATCATGACACAAAAACCATCCATCATCGAGTGGCTTGAAACTGATAGTAAAAGAAAGGAATAGAGATTGACTGAGACACACAACGAGCAATTCCACTGTGAGTCTGACTCTGAGCTCTTCTGTTCAACGAGGCTCAGACCTGGAACGTGGACAACAATAAGATTCCTATCGGCCTAACATCTGGGCATATCCCTGCTCAAACACCCACTCTTAATCCTGCCACTTTCAGAAGCATGGAGAGTGGAATTAAACGGGGCCGTCGTCAGGGCTGTGTGGTCTGACATACTTTGATAAGATCGAGAATTGATATTCCTCCGTATTTTGAGCTGTCGAACACGTGGACCCCTTGCCTGCCACGCTCCCGGATGCGTGTGTAGAGATGTGTGTGGGTGTGTGGTTGTGTGTGTCGCCGTTGTTTGGGTGTGTGTGCGGACGAGTGTGCAGTGCAACGTTGCACGTGCAATTACCTGCATTAGATGAGCGAGTTCAACCTTGTTCTCCTTAGCTCAACTCCCAAACTATCACCGTGCTCCCATACCTCCCCTCCTCCAGTCTGGCAATCCCTACCCCATCTCAGAGCGGTTGTCTCCCTGGCTCTGAATACATGATTGATGTTTGCTGCACTAACCCATTCCACTGGTCCAAAAACAATACTAGGCATAGATCCAGGCCAATCGGCCAACAACTGTAGTCCCAGAACCAGGCCAGTAGGCCAAGACGCTGCAGTGGGAAAGTTCGGTGGCAACTGGGGTGTAAGAATATTTTTTAGTCGGTGTAGTAGTAAAAGAGTAGGTTTTTGTAAAGTTTGACACATTTGTGGGTGTGTTTGTGGAAGAGAAGTGGCAGTGGGGAACAAATCAAAACTATTTAGCATCATCATCCTAACACCAATCTATAACTAATGTAATTTACCATTACCCTGTCATTACCACCAGACAGTCATCGCCACTACACCGTCATTTCCACCACACAGTCATTACCACCACACAGTCATTACCACCACACAGTCATTACTATCATATTCATTTCCACTATGACTATGAGAAGTGAATGTACAATGCATACATACTTCATTAGAATGAATTATAAATGTACACATCACACCTTTGACTTCATGTGGAAAGTATTAAGTATGTAACATGATCCTATCATGACAAATTCAAATGATACAAATACATAAAGAAAATATGGTATCCTACGGGCAGGAATATAAGCACCGCTCGCACAGGTCTATGTTTATGGAATAAAAAATATTTTACGCACTAGTATCCAATTCTATAAACACACAAATCACATTTTCAAAGCATCCATGAAGTTTTACTTACAGTTCAGAAAGAAATGAAATGTTTTATGATGTGATGGTAATAACTCCTGTAAATGGTGTTGGTACTCCTGTAAATGGTGATGGTATTAACTCCTGTAAATGATGAAAAAAGTTAATTTCAAATATTTTTGATTATCGTAGTCATTGACAATATCATTGTGGTTCCTTACAAAATGAGAAAAGATGGAAATTAAATGAAGCCAGGTGAGAGTGAATCTGTCAGTCTCAGTTTACTAAAAGGCTGTAGTAGGTCTATTTTACATGTTAATGGAGTTAGCTCCTGGCCACAATGAGGTTAGCATTAGGAGTAATTGAATGAGTAGGGCAGTGCTTTAGCTCACTGTTTAACCTGCTAGCACTACTTGAACTCATGGCACTTCCCTGTCCTGTCCATTAAGTGGCTATAAAGGGGCACCAAAGCACCACGCCCCGGGCTGGGCAGAGAATAAGGAAAGTAGCAGCTGTTAAACCAAGAGCAACAAATTTACCTGGGAACATTCTGACCTTCAAAATAAATTGAATCATATATAGGGTAAGCGCTCAATTATAGCCAATCTTTTTCACAACTTGGTTCTGTGTTTCCCTTTTCGAGCTGTTTTGAAACCCTTTTCTGATTGCCTGCATTTCTCTGATAGGAGTTATACCTCCATCTGCTTCATCACCAGATTTGAATGGACCTGCCAGGGAGCATGTGATTGGACAATCACCATAGGAACTGGAGTCTTGCCCGTTAATTGACGATTAAACTGGGTCACAGAACCCATCGTAAGGAATCTGCCTGATTGGACCACTTTGTTAACCTCCTCATTCTGTGGCTGTGGTCCTGCCAGTGTAACAGGAGTCCTGGTGGGGTGGTCACACAGAGGTCATGAGCGAGGTCCTGTAGTTGAAGAAGTGATCAGAACAAACCTTATGTACTGGAAGATATGGTCTTTAAACAGACCAGGGTATTGTTACTCTTTGGATACATCTGCAATGAAATATTGTCATGCTATACAGCATAGATCAGCTGGGTGTGTATGACGTTTAGATACATGTTGATCCATTTGTGCTGAGGAGGTGGCATGGGAGGAAAGCGCTCCAGCGATTATTTCCAGACTGACTCTGTCTCACATGCACTCTGGGAGAGACTCCCAGTTGTATGAATCTTCAGTAGACAGAAGAGATTAACGAGAGGAATCAGCTAATTAATGAAATAGAAAAACAGCAGCTCCCTGGTGGAGGACTTCCAGACTGTTGCTATGAGAACTCTTCCTAAGCAGCACTAATGCTTTCCTTCGTCAACCATTAGTTCTCTGCGAAACTCTAAATTCTCGATGTCGTTGACCGTGTTCTTAGATCTCAACCTGAAATCCTTCACTACCTCTTCCTTTCTCATGTTTCTTGTTATTCCTCTATTCCTCTGTCTCCCATTCAATATCTTTGCTCTTCTTTCTCTCCCCCTTCTGGTCTAAATAAAGGCCCTGCTGGGATGTGTGTCCCCGAAGCCGGTACGACTGTGAAACAGAGGTGATTAACGTGTCCACCAGGAGAAAGAAGAGGGAGAACAAAAGAGAGAAATAGATGTTCCAACTTAGAGGAATTCAGTTCACTTAAAAATAGACCTGGGGGTATTTCTGTTCATTTCAATTTGAGGCTAACCGAATGTAACCACTATTAGTGTCTGTGTCGTCAAATACACACCGAGTTCAGTGTTCGGTTCACACATATTTCACCACGTGGGTAGCAATCTGTTGACATTCCAAATGTAAGAGTAAACCTGGCTAGCTTCATGACAGACTGTTTCCCAGGACAAGGAATTAAAACATAATTTCTAGGAGGGGATTTGATACAGGGGTGTGAAAACCTCCAACAAAAACACACATTTGGAGATCCCAGGAAATCATACCCAGGGTTGACAGACAATCAACCAATTTATTTAGCCTCTCAGCCCGCTACTGCAGGAGGGAAGTTAAAATGGAATCTGAGTAAGTGACCTTTTAGGTAATTCCTTGCCAAAGAAAGTTCCCACTCCCATGTAAAACTGTATGTGTGTGCGTGTGTGTGTGTGTGTGTGTGTGTGTGAGTTATGTGCATCTATCATGTCGGCATGCAGGAAGTTCAGACCCAAAGCCAGGTGGATTAGGACAGCAGCCTCTGGTAAAATGCTCAGAGAGAGAGAGAGAGAGAGGGAGAGACAGAGAGAGACTGAGAGAGAGACAGAGGGATATAGAGAGACCAGAAACAAAAGAAAGCTAATCCATGGGAATTACTAGGAATTCACTGGAATAAAAGGTGGGACACTTGGACTTTGAACAAGACAAAGTGAAAAAGAGAAGGGAAATACAGAGCAGACTGCCACCCAAACACAAGCTGCAAGCTTCCTTCTGGTTTTCCCTCGGAGGTCGTGACCTTTGTCTCTCAACAACAGGTGTGGCAGACATCCACACAATGACCTATCACCTTATAGAAACAAAAGGCAGAGACACTGAACCAATCTGTTCAAGTCAGGAACATAATAGAAAATAATAGAATAATATTCAATTTGGTTCTATCGAAGGACCCTGCAACACTGCTCACAGTAAAGAACATTTCATTGAGGTGATCCGGAAAAACGCATTCCCGCAGCAACTTCAATATTCCTTTCAGTTTGTTAACAGAGAATGTCCATTCATTCAGAAAAAAAAGTAGCATTAAAGACTAGAAAAAAAGTATTATCAGTTGCATGTTTCACTATGTGGTGATTCTGTGCCCTTAGCTGAGACGATTCAGCCACAGACATAATGGAGCAGAAGGCCCCACTTCTCCAGAAAGCGAGCCCGGTTAGAGAAAGGTGAGAGCTCTGGTTAGGAGAGATATCATTTACGTCAGCCAAAGTGAATACCTATTGATTTACATCCTTGCTCCACATGGCACCAGAATGGTCTCCCATGCATTATTCATCCTGCCCATAAAAATAACATAAATATACACAGAGACCATATCGTCCATCAATATGGCACCCACTCCCAGTACCTCTGGTCAGCCACAGCCTCCCGAGTGCAGAAGAGGTACGGAAATTAAATACGGGGTGAAAAAAATCGAAGAAGAGGTGAGAAAGCGAGGAAGTCGGTGTGCGTGCGTGCGTATGCGAGTAAGCTCGGCGCGAGCGGGAGCCCCTTTAGAAGCTGGAGAATTTGTTTGGGGTTGATGAGCCTTCCCTGGAGGGGGTCACCAGGACCCGGTCCAGCACCCCTCCTTCTCTGATGACCTGGGGCTGTGTGCAACCCACTGACGACCTGGAGGATTTATGTGCCTATCCAAACCCATAAAGCAGCAGCTCTCCTTTCACTGCTCCTCTCTCCCGCTCCTCTCTTCTCCCTCTCTTAACGACCAGGGGTGGGAAATGGGGCTTGAGTTACGGGCTTTGTTTGGGACCACAAAAACATAAAACATCTTATAAAGCCGGCCACCATGTCAGAAATGTCAAGGAGGATTGTAGACATTTGCTGGGAACGCGACGGCGTGCTTGGGGACTCGGTTGTAAAAAAGAAAGATTGGAGAAAGACTGTAGCATAATGAGTGTGTAGAGATTAACGAATGAATGAATGAATGGTTGATGCTCCTATAGAGCCCAGCCCCTGAACAAAGATCTGGATTAGAAAAGCCTTTTTGCTCAGCTAAACAGAATGGGGGAGTACACAGCACTTTTCCATTGAAGGAGAGGAAGATATCCAGTCCGTCTGCCAATTAAAAAGAAAAACGATTAGGTGTCAAAACCCAAACTAACGGTTTAGCGGTGGATTCGCGTTAAATCAATTAAATGTTAGACATAGCATTCCTCATTAGGGAAGGTGCTACACTCTTGCCCTTTACTAAGTCAACATGCAACAGGGTCGCCACCTTCTCTCGGTGAGACTGCTCGGTTCTGACAATGAGTCTCCCTCCTGTCGCTCTAGAGGACTCTGGTGGATCGGAGCCAAGCAGAACAGAGAGCGCTGTTCATCCACCTCCTCCTACACTCATCCTCCCCTCCATTCCACCTCCTCCTGCACTCATCCTCCCCTCCATTCCACCTCCTCCTGCACTCATCCTCCCCTCCATTCCACCTCTCTGTCTCTGCATCCATAAAACCCCAAATGACTGAGCTGACCTTGAAGGGAAAACAGAGTGAAAAAAGAAGGAACGAATGAGATGAGGGAAAACCGGCGAACGGAAAGAAAGGACTTCTTCGTAATGACAGTGCTCTTAATGAAAAAGCAGTTAGGCTCGTATATCTCTGGCCGTCCATCTCGTACTGCCAAGGCCCCCCTCCCACACTCCTGCAGAAGGGCCCGCAGTACAGAACTACTGCAGCAGATGTCCACTCCCAGTTCACCAACAAACTGCAGACAGTACAGTGCTAGCGACTGCTATGCAGTTCATTCCATTCTTTGAAAGGGATCGATTCCGTTGAACTGTTGAACTGTAATGACTGTATAATATCTCTTGAAAGTTGTGCTTTTTTTCTGTTATTGAACTGGGTCAAGATTTGGGCTCCAACCAGTCAGGGGGCAACCAGGAAATATGCAGTAAGACACAACATATGACCTGAAAGAATGAAACTCATTTTGACAGCATGGCATTGATTTGCAATTGTTTTTTTTAAATAGTATAGTCTCTTGCACAGACCCATTTTGTAAATGGTCATGGCTGGAAGTGAAAAAGACAAATTGTGAAGTGCTCTATGAAACACAGAGATGTGGCAGAGACTGGTACATAGCCTCAAAATTTACACTAACAAATCAACCAATCCCAGTGTACTTTCGTAACGAAACCTACAGCTATCTTGACATACGCTTTATGTTGCCAGCGAGTTGAGGGAACAAATTGAGTCTCTACATTATTTACATTTTCCCTCTGCGTGTACCTCATGAAGCTAAAATTAGAGAGAGGTGGCCCTAGCAAAGATTCAACATCCTTTTGCCAATGTGCATATTCTACAAAAGATAATATGGCTGAAGTCAGCAACAGGCTGCCCCCAGGCCAATATTGGCTTATCAGCAATATTATCTGCCCCACCAAAGCCTTACATTTTAATTATGAATAAAACATTAGCTTGTATGACGCTAATATGGCATGCAGCAGAGAGCTGTGGCATTCTGGAATGGCTGAATAAAAAAAGGTACACCGCAAATGTTGCATCAATTAATTTGACTAGGTCTAATTCATGTTCACCAAATGACTATTTTGCAGCCTTTCTTTCAATTCAAGAATAATGACTGTAAGGTCCATATCACTGCGGCTCTCAACAGCTCCAACAGGAGGAAACAACCGCTGAAACCCAAGCTCCAAGTATAAACGAACGCACCATCCTTTCCCGTTCACAATAACCAGAATACTGTTTCCCGTTTTCCCATCTGTATTTAACCTAGGTCTGCTCACCCGTCAGTGTGAGGTATTGTTTGTACGAGTACAACTTGCTGAACCGTATCTCAATTACTGAATCTGTGTTTAAGTTCGTTCTGACCTACGCCTGCCATTTGTCTTGTAGAGTTTTGACTCTATAAACAAAACTATTATCTCTATTATGGGCTACACCCATTATCTATTATATCTAGTGGTCAGAGAAATTAATCGTATAAAGTTCAAAATGTAAATGCACTTCAAAACAACAGTACGTTTTGCTATTAAAAATATATTTTCAGCTGGCCCACTACCAATTTTTAAATGTATGCAGGTTAACGTTTTATTTATTTTAAAATATCAGGTATGGGAATTCTTATAGACAAGTTTTATTTTGTTGGGAACCAACTGGCTTTAAATAAAAAAGAGTCAATTAAAAGTTCAGGAATGCAGTTAATTAGTTTTTTATATCACCTAAACATTGACGACTTTATATTTAAAGGGGTATGTAGGGGTATGCTAAACCCTTTGTTAAAAGAATACTTGCCAAAAGCCTACCTGTCGTTACCTTCATATCTGGAAATTAAATGACAAAAATGTTATCCTGTTTAATAAAGGTTTCCATGCTCATTTCCCTGAGGCCTTAAGTTAGAAACTAGCTTACCCTTAATTTGTTATAACAAAGCCAACATATTGAATGATGGAATTGTTTTACAATGGTCATGAGATGGATCATTTAGGAAATCGATTTTGAGTTTTAGGATCCCTATAGGTATAAAGAATCACATACTGAAAATGACTGCTATATAAACGTGTAATATACAGCTCCGGATTTTTTTTTCCATTGCAACTTTTTCTTTCCTTCCAAAAAAGTCAAAAAGGAAGGTTTTGAGTGAGGAACAGTTCCTCACTCAGAACGTACCTTTTCAACTTTTTTGGAAAGGAAAGAAAAAGGTGCAGTGGTCTCTTAATTTTATCTGAGAGATATAAAAATATTATACAAAAAATAAATATCTGTCGACTTATTTGACCATGTTTCATGCTTTTATCAGTAATCAGCACTTCCATAAATTTTCACACTGCCCTTTTTATTCTTCAATCCCAATATTTGGTTTTCTATTAATACAAATTTAACAGAACAGTCAATTAAAAAGAATGTATGAATTGTGACAGGGCAGTGGAAGCCTATGAAAATGCAACAATATTCTGATCAATGAAACATTAATTTCAATACAGTGTTCAATTTTAATACACTGATTTCAATGCAGTGTTCTATTTTAAAAATACAATGTCACGAACAGTGTGGAATAGGTTTTTGTATGGACTACGTTTAAAGTACCCCATATTTGTGGTACCTCTGTTACCTAATTAACTTCAGTTTTATCTGAGAACGATTGGCCCTATCTGGGTAACAAGGGTGTCTGCTTAAAGCTGAGAGTAATGCCTTTCCATTGGTGCCTTCCAATCTTTGGTGTGACTCACTAGCATAGAACTCTACCATGTTGTTATTACACATAATCTATTGCATGATCAATTGGGGTTATTGTGGGTATACATCTGAATCATTAACCCCTTTGAGGTGAATGAACTAATATTTCAGCCAGAACTGTCCTCCCAACACAACTGAACTTTACTGACTGTCAGTTAAACCATTGGATCCAAGCCAATCAAGCTCCCTTCTTCCATCCAAAAAACAAATACAATTTGGCAGAACTTAACTACAACACTTTGAAAGAATATGGTAATAACTGTGGTTTGGGAGTTGTTTTTGTTTTCTGAGGAAGGAGGTGTATCCATTGCAAAATATGTCGCCCTGGTGAAACAAAACACTGCTCTACTATTTTAAAACAGTACTGTTAAGTAGTGGTGGGTCAATAGCTTTATTTCTATGTACACCCTCATGAAGTAGATGTTTGAACAATTCTTGAACATGACAAAATTGTCAAGTTTTATCACGCAAGCTCATGCATAGCTCATTCCATCTCATTTTCTAGGTTATTCTCAATGGCCATCAACTGGAAATTATTGCTTGCAAATATCTTGGTTTAGTTATATTAATGATTTGATGCAACGTCAGGCCCTTAAAAGCAATTGGTTTCAGGTGAAAAGTCTGTAAGTGACCCACTACTATTATGGTAAATGAACAACAGAACTGTTCAAGTGGTGAGAAATTGTCTGCTTCTAAACACACTCATACACACACCACATATAACGTGATCTTTCACAAATGATAAAAGGAATGTTTGGGGGTCCCAGATGTAGAGTGGATTTAGTCTTGTTTACACTGCTGCCAGAAGGACCCACCTGTTGAACATGTGATGACGCAACAGTAAGCCAGAGCTAGCCAGAGCCTGCCTCCTGGAATTACAGATGAGGAACATTCCACTGGCCATGGACATCTATCCCGGGCTTAAGGATAATGGCCAGTGGGAAACTGGACTCTTGTGTCTGCAGGCTTTGAGCAGACAGTGACCTATGTAATGGACATGGAATGGAGTCAGCGACGGCCTCTGATGCGGCTGTGGCTGACCGCTATGTGCTTGTGGAGGAGTCTGTCAGCCGTGATGGAACACATCCAGCATTAAGGAAATCACTCCCCGGTATCAGCAGTTCTGGACCTGCCTCGAGCTGCTGGGAACACTCACTGCTTTAGACCGTCCCCCATTCAATGGAACAGAATACTGCTGTTGGACGTACTCATTTTGTTTTGGAACACACTGAATAACAAATGTATTTGTTTAAGTCAGGCAAGATGCGCCTGTCAATCAATCAATATGAAAACCCTGGGTCAAGGGTATACAGATACGCAGTAGCTCCATCCACTTTGCCTAACATAGTACAAGACCACCAAAGGGACACCAATATTCCTTTCACACACAGCCACTAACGGCATAAATTTGCCTGTGCGGTGAATTATACGTATTTTACTTATGTATGAAAGGGATACAAAAGGAATTGGGGCAACCAAGTCGATACACTTCTTTCCTGCAATGGAAATAACAATTTTCCCAGATTCTTTTGGCCTTGGATATGTACGAATAGAGCAGAAACGTGACACTTCTGAAGCACCGTACTCTTCGCACTGTGACTTAGAGGTCCCGACATCTCATTCAGGTGAACCAATAACAAGGTTTTACAGAGACCATTTGCATAGCTTTTGGACATTCCTGGATAGGGAAACTGTAAAATCAACTCTAATGTTATTAGCCGTATGGACAGGCTGTTCACCAGCATGACTCACTGTTTCTCATGCTTGCTTCTAAATAGCATGGAGAATGACAAACTGTAATAATACATGCGTCATTCAAACCCCAGAAGTGCATTGTAGTTATTTAGCCAATGCATTATCTTAATTGGCCAGCACTATGGAGCAGAGACTATTATACAGTCATCCACTGTTATATCTCAGATGGTCATTTCTCAGGTCATCATGAGGAAAATGCTTATTGTTGTCTTGAGGCTCATGGGTAAACTTATAGTTGGAGTTGGGTTAGATTATGGCCAGGTTTTCTGCCATTAAATACAATTTTAAATTGGAATAAGATTTGGGTTCCCCTTGAAAATGTGTAAAATCTCAAATTCGTGTGTGGAGAATGTGGAGCAATAAGATCAAGGATGCGATACTATGGCTGCCTATCCCCAAACATACACCAACAGTGAGAAGAGAATCAGAGACAGTACTCGACCAGTCCAGAAGTCTTAAACATTATGGACTCAATAACAAAGCCTTACATCCAACTTTCCCACACATCTCACTGTTTCTAAGGACAAATGTTAAGCCAGTCACTCAATCTCCACAGTCTGCAGGTTGTGAAAGTCTTCAACAATTTACCTCAGAGAAAGTGAGACGGAAGCAAGAAAAAGTCATTCATTTCTGCCTGGCTTTCCTATCTCTTTGTACTGCGGCCTTGCATGTTTCTCTATGAAAGGCATACCGAGGCTGGGGTGCAATAACGACCAGAGGGCCTAAGGCAGTAGACAGGGATGCTTGGAATGCCTTGGGAAATAAACGCTTGTCTCTCTTACTCCTGTTCCTTCTCTTCCATACCTCCCACTTTCTCCCTTCTTTCTCTACGTCTCTCTCTATCCCACTCCCCCTTTCTTATAGCTCCTTTTACTTACGCTCAGAGAAGAATGTCAAACATTTTAAATCTGCTGCAGATGGAGACATGAGAGCCCGTTCAATAATTACAGAATAACAGCGGATACCTCGCCTGCACATGGGCCTGATGGGCATGTAATAATATGTACAGTACAGTGCCTGGATTACTTAAACTTTACATTCAACCTCTCTATTTTGAGCCAACCACTTACCAGAGAATGTCAAAACTCAAAGACTCTTCTGAGAGCATTATAGTGGTATCAAATTACCATGACTGTTCCTCACACAAACTAACAAATACATTCCAGCGAGTTGGGGTTGGCAACTTGATTGAGCAACAGGAGGATGTTTGTCTGAGTGGATGGTTGAGGGACACTACTAATGGACCGCATGAAGATATGAAAAGAATAACCAACTCATGCGTTAATGGCGAGCACTTAGAGTATGTCTCTTTGTAATGTGTGGCAAAGTCAGGGAACGTGTTTACTTGCTCTGCTTACATTACATTTCTACAATCCTAATTGTAAAAAAAAACAACGAGGGGCCAAAATCCAAGTCACTTGTGGGCCAGTTTTAGACCCACGTGCTGCGTGCTGTTGATGACTCTGAAAACGGATAAACTGCGTCCCGCTATGTGAGCATGTCTATTGAGCATGTCTATGTATCTGTACGCCTGCCTATATGAGTGTGGGAATGCATGTGATCCGACTCTTTGCCAGCATTTCTATTGGGATGATTTGTTGAGTAATAACTACACAATGCCGTCTTTGATAAGACAGAGTTAGTGTAGGTGTGGGGGGACTCAGTACCCTGGAAACCACTGGATAACTAAACAAAAGACCCATAAAACAGAGGCCTTTGGCCCAAACAGAGGATGGCTTATCGTAACACACGGCGGTAATGATTTTAATGTCTGGGTTTATCTTAAGCTACCAAGGGCTGTAAATTTCAAACGCGCCTAGCTATGTGAACCTTCCTCCTTTACAGTTACTCCCATACTCTCCCTCAGTAAACGCTCCTCATTCATTCTCCACTCATGTGTTTCATCTCTTCCTCCTCCGTCGTGAGTCAGTCCATGACTGGGTGGCTCTCTCCCTCCCCCTTCATCTTCCTCTGCTCTCGCTCGCTTAATTTTTGTCTTCCTCCAGGACCGTAAATCATTCTACACTGGTATATTACTCACTTACTCTTTCCTACACTCTCTCTTTTTCTTGGTCTTTGTCTTCCTCGCCTCTCTCTTTCTCTCTCACTCGATTTCTCTTTCTCTTTGTCCTGCTCTCTCTCCTGTTCTCCCTCTCCACTTTTCAATGTCCAATCTAGTCCTTGACAAAGTGACTCCACGACTCTACGGATGTTGCTCCCCCAGCCCCGCTCGCTAAGTAAAACCACAGTTGGATGAAGGTCGCTCAGCCTTGTGGTTCATCCCTCCTCTCCTTCCCTGCTCTGCTTTCGCTCCTGTCCTCTAGCCACACAGCACGGAGCGAGTAGCAAGCAGAACGCTTGTTCTGTCAGAGTCGGTTTACCAGAGAACATATCACCTCATTAGAAGACTGACTCTGCTGCACTTCGTTTGGCAAGGCATCTATTCTGCCCCTCCACCACCCCCACCACCCGTTCCCTCATTCCATTCCTTCAGGCACCAACACCTCCCCTGCTGTCCCTCCCCTATTCTGCCCTTACCCTGAACCTGTCCTGAGAGGATGTGAGGGAGAAAGGGAAGGGAAGAGATGAGAGAGAGATGAGAGGGAGAGCTCTACACGGTCAGATTGTGTGCGTGTGTGTGTCAAGGACTGAACACATGTTGGTTTTGAGCTAAAGGAATAGACGAGTTAAAGCTGGCCTGTCACTCAGAGCTGTCACTAGCCTGTCATAACCCTAAACCTGGAAATCTGCGCGCACGCCGGCTCGCACACACGCAGACACACGCAAAACATGTTTGTAGGAGGCCATAGGAGTTAGAAAAATATTGACTCCAATCAAATGTTGCATATTTCCCCAAAAAGAAAGAGTTCTCGAGAAACATTGTTAACGGGTGAGAGTCTGGAGACCATCCACATGATTTCTTGCTATCCCCTGACGGACAGAGTCTGGAGAATCCATTTCCGTTTTACAGGCAGTTCTCCTTCGAAGAGTGGTGACAGTTTACCAAGAATGGTGACAATGAGAGCCTACACAGCCTTGAACATGACAAAACATGTAGCTAGAGCATGTAAGATAACCAACTAGCTAAGAGTGATCAACCATTTAGCTATTTAGCTTAAATTAGCAGCTAGAATAACTAGCTACTGTAATAACCTAGCAGGGTGTGAACTTTAACTGTAGTTTAGTTGTTTAGTTAGAATTAGTCAAAACGTTTTTTTGCTAGCCATAGTTGGCTAGATTTCGTAAAAAAGCATAGAAGAGCAACATTTAATATGACAAATGTCTTCACATAATTCTCATTTAGAGTGTGTATGTGACGTTAGATCAAGCAATAGATGCGCTGGTTCAAATAAGTGAGTCTACAGAATAGACAGCATTACACTACTACAACTACACTACCGAGGTCTGAGAAACTAACTTCAGTCTCTATATCTAACAAAAATAAGACTGTAAAGCCTGTTTGGGTTACAGTTATGTCAGTGAAAGTCTGACGCAGAAAAAATAAATGTGTATGTTCTGGAAAAGTGTACAAAACAGAGGTTTTGTTTGTCTGTCCCGAAGCACTCAACTGACACAATGACGGAGGACGAGAAAGAACACCAGAGGCAGCTTTCATCACTGATGACCAAAAAGGTCACGATGGGAAAACAGGGGAGTTGGATTATTTTCTGGCCTGTGTGTCTGACAAGATGTACTTCATTTAATTTCAGTCAGTATTTCTTTATATATGAATGTGCCTTTTTCGAGATGGAAAAGATCACATGCATCAAAGTTCCAATTTTAGCAACATTTGGTAGCTATTAAGGTGAATATGTTTTTTGTTATGGACGCAACTAAACTTATTTTACTCTAAGGAACTTAAAAATGTGAAACTTTTTTTGTTCAACTAACAGTAATTCTACTTGAGTAAGACGTTTCACTTCTCTCTCCACCTCTGGCACACACACACACACACACACACATTCCCCAATCAACATAACACCGGCCTTGTTCTGCTTTCAGCCCATAATACTGAAATACAGTCTCAGCACCACCACATAAGCCAGACAGCCCAGACCACAAATGAACAGCAGAACGGAGAAAGAGAGATGAAGTAGAGGTGGAGATTGAATAAGAGACAGAGGATTGTACAGGGGTGAAATACGAGGACATACTGCCAAGGAGTTGAAGGCTGCAGTATGATTATCTGACACCCATACAGCAGCAGCCTGGCCAAGGGATCACAGCCTAGCTCCAACCCTGGAGGCCTGGAAACATGGTGGAGGCCCAACCTGGGGCCTGGGAGTTTCCTGAGGTCCATGGCCAATATCAGCCCTCTCCCTCTGGGAGGGACGACAAGGGGGAGTGCGGGGCGGGTAGAGGTGGGGTAAGTGGTCATCCTGTCTACATCCAGCAATGTTAACTTTTTTTGACTGTCTGGGATTAGACAGAGGGGTGGTGGCGGGAGGGTGGAGGGCGACGGGTCTCTCTCCCTCTGTGTTTCCTTTGGCAACTGTCATTCTGAGCTGTGGCAGGCTGCGGTGGCAGGAAGTGATGTCGTTCATCTGGGGTGGTCGTTAAGTCGTTCAGCAGAAAACAGTAGAGTAGAGGTCTGGCATGGACACAGAAACATTAGAAACACATAACCTTTGTAACCTAAATCTAAATAGATAGGTCATTTCACCAATGAACTCCAAAGAGGGGTCAAAATTAAGTTAAGTATTTGGAGCCCTTTCTCAAATGTAATATGTAAGTCACATCAAGACATACTGAACCGTAAGTAAGCCAGATCAAACATTATTACATTTCAAACCTAAACATTTGTATTGTGTGTTTATTTATGCTCCAGCTTTAGTGTACCTACCAAAATAAACCCTTCTTTTTGGTTATCACCCTACAAACAGAAAGCCTCTAAGACAGTGTCGGTCATCCGCATACTAACAGAAACACTTTAAGAAAGTGTAGGTCATCCCTGTATTAACAGAATCCCTTAAAGACGGGTCATCCCTGTACTAACAGAAACCTTTAAGACAGTGTTGGTCATTCCCGTACTAACAGAAACCCTTTAAGACAGTCTAGGTCATCCCCGTACTAACAGAAACACTTTATGACAGTGTTGGTCATTCCTGTACTAACATAAACCCTTTAGACAGTGTTGGTCATTCCCGTACTAACAGAAACCCTTTAAGAAAGTGTAGGTCGTCCTTGTATTAACATAATACCTTAAAGACGGGTCATCCCCGTACTAACAGAAACCCTTTAAGACAGTGTAGGTCATCTCCGTACTAACAGAAACCCATTAAGACAATGTAGGTCATCCCCATACTAACAGAAACCCTTTAGAAAGGTGTTGGTAATTCCCGTACTAACAGAAACCCTTTAAGACAGTCTAGGTCATCCCGTAGTAACAGAAACACTTTAAGACAGTGTTTGTCATCCCTGTACTAACAGAAACCCTTTAGACAGTGTTGGTCATCCCCGTACTAACAGAAGCCCTTTAAAACAGTGTTGGTCATTCCCGTAAAAACAGAATCCATTAAAGACAGTGTAGATATCCCTGTACCAACAGAAACCCTTTATGACAGTGCAGGTCCACCATAACATAACGCCTACATATTGTTACTCTATCATGCTATTAATTAACATAACAATAAAAATGAAAAAGCTCTTATTTTACATTTGTTCTAACTGCAAGCAAAACATCCTCTTGATAACATAAAAAGCCATAACAACACACTCATCTGATTAAACCCTCCCGGTCATTCTGAAATGTGATCTGAAATGATGTCACAGGGTTAAGATTTTCTGTAAGTAATATGCAAATGCATGTAAATTAGCACAATGCCTACATAATGAGATCAGTGGCTTGTCATGCAGGTGCCACATCTGGCAGAAATAAATCACTGCCAGTTTTCATGCCAGAAACTACAGCTCTCTTCCAGTAGATGAGCTCATGCTCTGGACAGGAGGATCTTCTCTGGGGCTGGAATCATAGGGTCAGTGCTAGGGACTTCGGTCATCCCTCACGGAATAACCAGGCTAAAAACACCTTTTGGTGGCATACTGGATATAGAAGGATAGTTATTTTTTCATGTACATACAGTGCATTCAGAGTGTATTCAGAACCCTTAACTTTTTCTACGTTTTGTTACGCTACAGCCGAATTCTAAAATGGATTTAATAGAATTGTTTTCCTCTTCAATCTACACATAATGGCCCTCATTCATGAAACGTGCATACGATCAAATTAGAAATATGTCGTATCTTTCCAATCAAACGTCTGGTCGGAGACCGTGTAAACCAATAAGACCATCATTATCACGAAAAACAATCGTAACAGCCTCTGTGACAACAACCACAATTATAATTATAATATTAGGTCATATAAAATAAGATGACGAGGAATATAACACATACAAACGTACCACAACATTGAATAATGTATCACTAGCATAGGCTATTATTGTATTATTTATTCATTTCACTTTATTCTGCATTTTCTCTCTCATATCTGTTTTTCATGGATTTGTAAGGTTTGAAATGCCTTTGTGTGTGTAATGCACTAGACACAAACTTGCTTTCCCTTGCTTTTCCTGAGTCACTCAGGCCGTATTGACATACTTGGAGATCATAAATGGTTGTTATAATTTCTGTGGCTGACATCTTGATTAGCTAACAGGTCTTAAATTGACTAGTGAGAGGATAAATAAACCAGTGGTTATGGGTCGAGCAGTTACCATAATGATGGCAGAGCTTGCTCTTTTTAAGGACTTCGGCTGTGGGCTGTGTTCCGTTACTGCGCCGATTTCATCCTGGAGAATGACGAATGGTTAATTAGCCGTTTCAGGCTATAATTTATGTGGAAATTACAGGTGTGTCATATGTAAATAAGGAGAGGTGCGATCCCCCATCGCTTGTACTCAAAACAGATGATAACACAAACATAAAAGGTATAAGTTCATGAGATGAGACATCATACTCTTTCTTCTTATTATGGTTTTTTTTCTATTTTTTTGTTTTGTTTTTGTTATCTTTCATGTATACTGTACATCTATGCCATGTCATAGCAATTATCCAGTCCATACATGCATCTTATATTCATCCTTGATGAATTTGTTTCCCAAAACTTGTTTACTGCGCAGACTGTTCCACGAGGGGCCCCACAGGCCCGAACAGGTTTCATTAAAAGGTCTGAATGGAGTTATTGTAAGAGGAAAATCAGTCTCACCTTTTAGTTTTTATGTTGGGGATGGCGTATCCATCCACTGACGCTCCCTGCCAGGTCCGAGGCGGGTCCCTTCTGCTCCGGGCTAGACGGAGGGTGAGCCCCCTGAACCACACGGTTGTGGTCCCTGTGCACAGTTGACCTTGGAGTCCCCCGGAACGATCAGGGAACGGAGTTAGCCATCCCATCCTCGTCGCCAAATTGTTGTGGAAATCACGAAATAGGCAAGGCACAAAGACTGTAGATTATTTTCACAAGTAAAGTTTTATTCAAGATGTGCAAACCTGGAGCAGTTAACAACACTCAGCAGAGTCAGGTCAAGAGCTCCCCTTTGAAAGTTGAGCTCAAGTCTATATACATTCAGTACATCCCGCTGTTTCCCGCTTCCATGCATGATTAGTCTACATGTCTCACCAGCTGCTCTGCGAACTTCGGCTTACCAAGATAACAAGAGGTCTACAGCTATTGAGGAGTTTAGCCAAAGCTATTGATATCTGTTGTAGGCCCATCCTGTACAAGTGAGCAGAACCGAAACAAACAAAGACCTCACTAAATTACTGGATTGTACTGTGGAATAACAAAAGTGCTACAACAGGCCTATATCCCATAATGACAAAGAAAAAACAGGTTTTTAGAATGTTTAGACATTTTTGTAAAGAAATATCACATTTACATACACTCACCTAAAGGATTATTAAGAACACCTGTTCAATGCATTTAGGGGTGTGGTCCTGGTCAAGACAATCTCCTGAACTCCAAACTGAATGTCAGAATGGGAAAGAAAGGTGATTTAAGCAATTTTGAGCGTGGCATGGTTGTTGGTGCCAGACGGGCCAGTCTGAGTATTTCACAATCTGCTCAATTATTGGGATTTTCAAGCACAACCATTTCTAGGGTTTACAAAGAATGGTGTGAAAAGGGGAAAACATCCAGTATGCGGCAGTCCTGTGGGAGAAAATGCCTTGTTGATGCTAGAGGTCAGAGGAGAATGGGCCGACTGATTCAAGCTGATAGAAGAGCAACTTTGACTGAAATAACCACATGTTACAACCGAGGTATGCAGCAAAGCATTTGTGAAGCCACAACACGCACAACCTTGAGGCGGATGGCTACAACAGCAGAAGACCCCACCGGGTACCACTCATCTCCACTACAAATAGGAAAAAGAGGCTACAATTTGCATGAGCTCATCAAAATTGGACAGTTTAAGACTGGAAGAATGTTGCCTGGTCTGATGAGTCTCGATTTCTGTTGAGACATTCAGATGGTAGAGTCAGAATTTGGCGTAAACAGAAAGAGAACATGGATCATGCCTTGTTACCACTGTGCAGGCTGCTGGTGGTGGTGTAATGGTGTGGGGGATGTTTTCTTGGCACACTTTAGGCCCCTTAGTGCCAATTGGGAATTGTTTAAATGCCACGGCCTACCTGAGCATTGTTTCTGACCATGTCCATCCCTTTATGACCACCATGTACCCATCCTCTGATGGCTACTTCCAGCAGGATAATGCACCATGTCACAAAGCTTGAATCATTTCAAATTGGTTTCTTGAACATGACAATGAGTTCACTGTACTGAAATGGCCCCCACAGTCACCAGATCTCAACCCAATAGAGCATCTTTGGGATGTGGTGGAACGAGAGCTTCGTGCCCTGGATGTGCATCCCACAAATCTCCATCAACTACAAGATGCTATCCTATCAATATGGGCCAACATTTCTAAAGAATGCTTTCAGCACCTTGTTGAATCAATGCCACGTAAAATAAAGGCAGTTCTGAAGACGAAAGGGGGTCAAACACAATATTAGTATTGTGTTCCTAATAATCCTTTAGGTGAGTGTAAGTATTCAGTCTGTTATAACACTTGAAATTGAGCTCTGGGACATCCTGTTTCCTTTGATCATCCTTGAGAAGTCTCTAGAATGTGATTTGAGTACACCTGTGGTAAATTCAATTGATTCAACATGATTTGCAAAGGTATGCAGCTGTCTATATAAGGTCACACAGTTGACAGTGCATGTTTGCGCAACAACCAAGCCATGAGGCCAAAGGAATTGTCCGTAGAGCTCTGAAACTGGATTGTGTCGAGGTGCAGATCCTGGTGATGGGTACCATAAGATCATCAACAACATTGAAGGTGGCCAGGAACACGGTGGCCTCTGTCATTCTTAAATGAAAGAAGTTTAGAACCACAAGCACTTCCTAAATCTGGCCACCCAGCCAAACTGACCAATAGGGGAGAAGGATCTTGATCAGGGAGGAGACCAAGAACCTGATGATCACTCTGACAGAGCTCTAAAAAGTGCACCATATTTTTGACCCAGCACCCCCAGAGGTTTGCAACTGTGAAGACAATTTTTGGGAACTGTATCAAGTTTCAACTTTGAGTGTCATGGCAAACATTGTTCAACATTGTTGTAGCTTTCTCCTTGGGGTTTCAGGCTGTGTGTTCTGTAAAAGCACTTTGTGATGTAAAACTTAAGAGCTTTATAAATACATTTGATTGATTGATTGATTGATTGAAAAGGTCTGACTGCTTATGTACATAGGATATTTCAGTGTTTTATTATCAATGAAAAACGTTTTCCCCGTTGAAATGTTTTGTATGTAGCATGAAAGCAAATAAAATAAATGTAATCAATGATAAGTTACACATCAACATTTGGAGAAGGTGAAGAGTTCTGAATACTTTCCAAACACACTGTATGTACACCAATGACATCGGGCTAAATTCTACATAATGTATATATACTGCATATGTATGTATGTATGTATGTACAGTGGGGAGAACAAGTATTTGATACACTGCCGATTTTGCAGGTTTTCCCACTTACAAAGCATGTAGAAGTCTGTACCATAGGTACTCTTCAACTATGAGTGACGGAATCTAAAACAAAAATCCAGAAAATCACATTGTATGATTTTTAAGTAATTAATTTGCCTTTTATTGGATGACATAATTATTTGATACATCAGAAAAGCAGAACTTAATATTTGATACAGAAACCTTTGTTTGCAATTACAGAGATCATACGTTTCCTGTAGTTCTTGACCAAGTTTGCACACACTGCAGCACGGATTTTGGCCCACTCCTCCATACAGACCTTCTCCAGATCCTTCAGGTTTCTGGGCTGTCACTAGGCAATACGTACTTTCAGCTCCCTCCAAAGATATTTTTATTGGGTTCAGGTCTGGAGACTGGCTAGGCCACTCCAGGACCTTGAGATGCTTCTTACAGAGCCACTCCTTAGTTGCCCTGGCTGTGTGTTTTCGGGTCGTTGTCATGCTGGAAGACCCAGCCACGACCCATCTTCAATGCTCTTACTGAGGGAAGGAGGTTGTTGGCCAAGATCTCGCGATACATGGCCCCATCCATCCTCCCCTCAATACGGTGCAGTCGTCCTGTCCCCTTTGCAGAAAAGCATGCTGTTTCCACCTCCATGCTTCACGGTTGGGATGGTGTTCTTGGGGTTGTACTCATCCTTCTTCTTCCTCCAAACACGGCGAGTGGAGTTTAGACCAAAAAGCTCTATTTTCTTCTCATCAGACCACATGACCTTCTCCCATTCCTCCTCTGGATCATCCAGATGGTCATTGGCAAACTTCAGACGGGCCTGGACATGCGCTGGCTTGAGCAGGGGGACCTTGCATGCGCTGCAGGATTTTAATCCATGACAGCGTAGTGTGTTACTAATGGTTTTCTTTGAGACTGTGGTCCCAGCTCTCTTCAGGTCATCGATCAGGTCCTGCTGTGTAGTTCTGGGCTTATCCCTCACCTTCCTCATGATCATTGATGCCCCACGAGGTGAGATCTTGCATGGAGCCCCAGACCGAGGGAGATTAACCGTCATCTTGAACTTCTTCCATTTTCAAATAATTGTGCCAACAGTTGTTGCCTTCTCATCAAGCTGCTTGCCTATTGTCCAGCCTTGTGCAGGTCTACAATTTTATCCCTGATGTCCTTACACAGCTCTCTGGTCTTGGCCATTGTGGAGAGGTTGGAGTCTGTTTGTTTGGACAGGTGTCTTTTATACATGTAACAAGTTCAAACAGTTGCAGTGAATACAGGTAATGAGTGGAGAACAGGAGGGCTTCTTAAAGAAAAACTAACAGGTCTGTGAGAGCCGGAATTCTTACTGGTTGGCAGGTGATCAAATAACTATGTCATGCAATAAAATGAAAATTAATTATTTAAAAATCATACAATGTGATCTTCTGGATATTTGTTTTAGATTCCGTCACTCACAGTTGAAGTGTACCTATGATAAATATTACAGACCTCTACATGCTTTGTAAGTCAGAAAACCTGCAAAATCGGCAGTGTATCAAATACTTGTTCTCCCCACTGTATGTATGTGTATGTTTAGATTAGATTAGATTCTACTTCATTGTCATTGAACAGTACAAGTACAATACTATGAAAAGCAGTCAGGATCTAACCAGAACTTTAAATAGAGGAGGGCAGACAATTTAGAAGTATTAAGTATAGTGTATGTTACTAGTGGGATAATAGTCTAAATGGCATTCTAGATGTGCAAGGCAAATTGAAGGAGTAAGGTAGCATGTGTAACCAGGATGAAGAGATAGCAGCAGTGAGGTCCAGAGGTAGACATGCGTATGTATCAACTGTAAAAAATGCAGACACAATGTCAATTCTAAATGTGCAAAGAGGCAAGTTGAAATGTACAAGGTGCATGTGCAACTGAAATGCTAGCATAGCAGCAGTGAGGTTCCTGAGGTACCTGTAACAACTGAAAACCTCCATTATTAGACTTTGCAAGGCAGTGTCAGAAAGGTGCAAATGGATTAGTGCAACAAGGTCGCTGAGAGGCGGGGGGATATCGTTGGTGATGGGACATAGAGTTCACTGAGTTCTCTGGGTCACAGAGTCAAGCAGGGTTACAGTAGTTGGGAAGAAACTGTTCCTGAGCCTGCTGGTGTGGGATCAAAGAGACCTGTGCCGCCTGTCTGTTGGTATGTGCAAACAGTTTGTTGCGTGGATGTGAAGGGTCCCTGATGATCCTGCACGCCCAGCGTGGACACCGTTTGCGCTGTAGATCTACGATGGCAGGAAGCTGGGCACCAGTGATGTGCTGGTCGGTTTTCACCACCCGTTGCAGGGCCTTCTGGTCGGCTACAGAGCATCCGCCAAACCAGACCGTGGCTGAAGGGTTGACAGTCCAGGAGAGGTCCTCGGAGATGTGGACACCCAGGAATTTGAAGCTGGATGTGTATGCATGTATGTGTCTGTGTGTGTATGTATGTATTTATCCATATGTGTGTGTGTGTATGCATGTGTTTATGTGTGTCTGTATGTATGTATATGTATGTATGTATGATGATGTTAAACAGGTTAGTGCAGTGTTGTATTTATCTAATTCAGGGCAGAATAGCTGTTGCCTGTTGCAGTAGCTAGGTGAGTCATCAGAAAGAGCAAACGCAGAGTATGTTTTCCTGCCCAGGGGTGGAAATGAAACACAGTTCTACAGGGGCAAAACGTCAGGCATGCTGACACAATCACACGGAAACACACAAACAAACACACAAGCAAAAACACACACAACGAACAAACACAAACAAACAAACATACTCACAGGAAGACACGCGTCCAAAGGTGTAAAAATAAATCCTGACAATAATTAAATGAAATGAGGCACAGAGGGAGTGAAAAAGCAAGTTGATGAACATGCTGCTTCCTCTAATGCATAATGATGGTAAATAGCAGACCTAAGGCAGAGAGTCAAGCTGGCGCTCTGCGAGAGGAATGTTGGTGATCTGGTCTAATCTCTACCCAGGAATCCCATAATGGAGCAACGTCTCGGCGTCTCTTCAAGGCTACCCACAGAACAGTCCGGCATCGGGGACGGTTCCCTGCGGTTCCCCCGCGGGTGATCCGCAAATAAAGAGAAATCTGTCGGTTTTTGGTGGTTCTTGGAACAGTCCGGGACAGCTCCAAAAAAGAACTCTACCCGACAGTTACCCTGCCGATGTAACGCATACCCCTGTCCTCACCCTGTCATTCAGTTCACATTACAACACTGTGACACTCAGCAGAGCCACTCCCAATCAGTGTCAGAGTGGATCCAACCTAAACATGAAACCGTATCTCCCCAGTGCTGCCCTTCTGGGAAGGAACTGCTTGGTTGAACCTTGTGTGCAAGCTGAAAAAATATCCCCTTTCCCCCCTCTGCCCCAATGCCTGCACAAGACATTTCTCTTGGTGTTTTTGTTTGCTAACAAAGGCTAAGTCTTGCAGGTTGGCCCGAACCACTCTTTGCCCATGTCGTTGGAAATGTCTGGGAAGCACACACACACACACACACACACACCCAAAAGCCCTGAGACCTAACCCAGGCCCAGACATCTGTGTTATCTATGTCTTAGTCTGAAATCTAACCTTCACCTAATCCCAAACGTAATCTTAACCTCGGTAACCAAATGCTTATGCATAAACCTGGCCATAATGCCTATCACTAAACCTAAATGATAATGCCTAAACCCAACCTTAACACTCACCCTAAGCCCGATTGTAACTCTTGCCCTAAATCTAACTCTTAAGGCCAAAACATTTTCTTTTTTCAAAATGCGGTTAAGAACAAAGTCCCCCATTGGACCCCTTTTTTCAGATTTTGCCAGTTAGGGGACTTTTTCTCCCCTTCTATATAGTTAAGTGAGAAACACAATAGGCAGAGGAAGTGCAGCAGTCATCCTGGGGAAGAATCTATCCCATCATCCGCGGTGACTGTCCCTGACTACTCTCCTTGCAAAACTTCTCCTTCTGACGTTCAGTGGCTGGAATTGAGAGGGAAACATCAAAGTGCCACTGACATTATTTCAGACATCCTCATCCAAATTCAGCCGCTTCACATCTCGCGCAGCCCCCCCTTCTGACCACTCTCAACTCATTCCAAACGGCTTAGTATCATTTTAAAAGTAATAATAAAGATGAATCGGGGCTGGACTGGTTTCAAGCATGAACATGACAACATGAATTAAATCATCTGTTGCCCTTTCCCCCTTGTCTGTCACTATCCCTTCACAACATCATTGTTGAATTTGGGTGTTGATTAGTTTAAGTATTCCTTCACAGAGGGGTCATAATCTTCTTAAAAACCTCAGAGCCTCTGCTGTCTTTAACGTGCAGCCAGCCATGCCCAAACAAGCAAAGCCAAGCTGAGAGGAGAGGGGAGAAACAGAGAGAGAGTGTTCTGAAATGTATCAGGGTTCAGGATATATTTCCATTTAAATACGTCTCACTCAAGGATTTGGCAGATGTTACCATGGCAACAGTGGCCCATCTTCGGATTTTGTGTGTGTGTGTGTGTGTGCGACTGCGTTTGTGAGTGTGTGTCCTCATAGCTGGACACATTTAGCCGGTTAGTTTCGCTGCAGAGACTGGGGCTGAGGAGCTGGTTCTTTTCAGAGGAGATTTAGGCATACCTCTGCCCACTGACACAAAGCATTAATTCCACATGTCTGAGTTCTGAGCCGCCTCACCAACCATTCACAAACATATTTTCACTTTCTGCACTCAGCAACGACTTAGACCAAAGTCAGCCATAGAATTACTAACCATGCTTGAAAAATTGCCCAATTGGCCCTAGTGGTAATGCAAATTGATACACTATTGGTGAACTTATCCAACAGACCTTGGGATGGTGGGTTCCCGTCACAACAAACATGAATCAGCTGTCAGGCCCTGTCATTATTCCAGTACTTGTACAGAAGGCCTTCTGCAGTGAGACGCCATCACAGGAATAACGATTCCCTTTCTGATAAAGCCCAGCCCTTATGTAATGTAGAGCGGAGCAGCTTGAAGCCACTTTGAGAATACAGCCATGTGGCGATGTCCTCCCCGCTCGGTCCGTTATCCACAGGAACGCATGAGAGGCTCCTTTTAATAAAGGCACAAAATGGACGCTGCCGGACCAAATAAATGGATTACTTCCCCTCGGATTGAGAGATCATTGTCAGTCAGGAGACTGGGACCCCATGCAGGCTCTGCTGTGTTCGGGTGAGTGACAGGGTTCATTGATTTTCAGACAGAGCACGCAGGCTGAGAAGATCTGACGGGCTGCAGGGAAGAGGAGCGACCTGAGAAAACTAATCTGACAGAGTATCTTCACATCGCAATTTCCTGCTCTCATTCAAAAACGCAATGGTACTCAAACTGGGTTTGTGTGTCTGTGGCTTGGATACACTGTGTAAAAGAATGCAAGAGTGCAGGCATACATACATACATACATAAATGCATGAGTGAATACCCGTGTGTGTGTGTGTGTGTATGAGAGTCAGTTTGCCTCTGTCTATGTGTTAACATGAACGCATATCACCCGACACCATCAAGTTATCTACCTCCTTCTCTCTAAGGTGACCTCAACGATGGACGTCCTCGCCGAAGTCCGTACGTCTCCAGAGGTCACGGGTTCGCTGGGGTAGGACACCTGTGAGGGGTGCGCCTCACCCCCCGTCCCACAGGCCCCCCCCCGACACAGAGCGCTGAATGACATGGCTGCCTTCCTTCCAGGAATGGCACCAGACAGCGGCAAATTAAAAAGCCCTTTTTCCTAATAATTACCCCCTCCACAGGGGAGACCTTTATGTCTCCTGCGCCACAGCCGAAGCGACACACTGTAATTAATGCCCTGCGCACATACACACACACACACGCACACTGAAACGCAAGCGAGCGCACACGCTCCTTCTTTTTCCGGCGAACACACACACCGCCACCCCCATTTAGAGAGTGTTCCACGGACCACTGAGTCCCCCCTGAAAATGATACCCCTCCCCGCTGGTGCCCCCGGGGCATCCCGTACAGGCATCCAGGAGCACTGACCGAGTAATGGGTGTGTTGTGGTGTGTGTGTGTTCTCGTGTGGGAGGAGTTTAGTGTGTGGGAATAGCTGTGTAATGGCGCGTGTGACCTGTGATAAGTCTTCCAGTGGTGACTGCAGACCGTTCTCTTATCTACTGAGGACAATGTTCCAGTCAGAGCAGCTGCCGAGGTCTTTGTGAACTTACACACTCTTCCCGTTTTCCTATCAGCCTTGCACGCTTACATCTAGTTACTCCCACCCACGCATGCACATTCCCACACACAAGCGCACGCACGCACGCACGCGCACACACACTCGCACCATGGCACCAGATACGTCAGATGCGTCGTACGTTAGATGGTTTTCTTCATCTGACGGACAAAACGACCGCTAGCGACCAGGGGCAACAGGGAGTACAATTATGTTTAAATAGAATAGTGGTTTGCTGGGTTGTTGTTTATCTGGGTGGTGGATAGGAGTTAAGCAACATACTCTGACTCCAAAGGTGGGGCTGGAGCCCAGTGGCAGAATAACTGGCATGTTAGTCTTCTGTTTTGGAGGCCAGTGACATACGATCAACGGAAAAGGACGTTCCTGCTAAGGAAGAGCCACATAACCACAACATCCCCACAGTATAGTTGCTAGCCAAGAAACGCTGGATCACTAACAAAACATTAACCAGAACCCTTTTATCAATGCCCCATCTCTCTTCATTATTTCACCCCTTTTCTCACCTCCCTCTCCTCTCCACTCCTCTCCACTCTCTTCTTCCCCGTCTTTCAACGTTCCTGTCGAAACGGCGGGCATCAATGGCCCTCTGTACCTCAGCTCAGGCTGTGTTTGCCTAAGGGCTTCCCTTCCGCAAGGGCCAAGCCATTGTATGGGGGTGGGAGGGGGGTGGGAGGGGGCAGAGAGCAAGGAGGAATGAGGGGGGAAGAACGGAGGGAAGCGTTTGGTAAACAGAAGGCTGTCAACCCTCAGCAGGGGATGAAGATGATGCATGTCCCGGCCTCACGGGCTTCCTCTGCGGTTACATTCTGTCTTTCTTGTCCATATATTTAGACAATGGAGGGTTTGTATTGGCCGCTCGAGTCACGAGGTTGACAAACCACCGGGTGAATTGGGGGGCTCCTTAGCGTCTCGGAGAGAGGTCGTAGGACTTTGCGAGACTACATCCCCACTGTGTTAGGAAAGATCGACATGCTGAGTTTGACTAATAAAAATCAGATGTTTCATTATGGTCAGAGTTGTATTCTCCAACATTGTTTTGGGGTTATAATGTGTTGTTTCTGGTCAGGGGTGGTGTCAAACAGTTCATGGATCATCCACAGACGTGTGTGGTCTGTCTTCACCCCGTCTCTCACTCTCCTTTCTCCCTCCATCTTTCATCATCTCTCCCTATCTAATTGTTCCCATCTCTCCATCTTTTTTCACCTTTCCCCAATCTCTCTCTCATTCTTTCCCTCCCTCTCCATCTCTCTATTACTGTGACCATCTCTCTCCATCTCTCTATTACTGTGACCATCTCTCTCCATCTCTCTCCATCTCTCTATTACAGTGACCACCTCTCTCCATCTCTCTATTACTGTGACCATCCCTCTCCATCTCTCTATTACTGTGACCATCTCTCTATTACAGTGACCATCTCTCTCCATCTCTCTATTACTGTGACCATCTCTCTCCATCTCTCTATTACTGTGACCATCTCTCTCCATCTCTTTATTACTGTGACCATCTCTCTCCATCTCTCTATTACAGTGACCATCTCTCTCCATCTCTCTATTACTGTGACCATCTCTCCATTTCTATCTTACTCTCCCCCTCTATACTTATCACTCTCACTCACTCACCCATCTCTCCACCATTCTTCCCATCTCTCTCTCCCCATCTCTCCATCTTTCCCTATCTCTCTCTCACTCCCCCATCAGTCTCTCTCTCTTTCTTTCTACTCCCCAGCAGTAGAGTAACATTAAGGATGTCATATGGCCTATTGTTTATTCCAGCTCTGCACCCAGACAGAAAGACACTGTGGCCAACACCTCCTCTGTCATTAGCCTGCATCCTCCTCAATAACCATTAAGACAGAAAAAAGAAGCAAAGGAGAAGAGAATTAGAAAAGGTGAAGGGGAGAGAGTCCTAAATCTATATAAAAGTGCTAAGGCTTTTGGGAAATTAAAACATATTTACAAATCTTTGCCAATGCCTGTAACTGGGTTCTGCGTTCATCTGAAAGTGTGATATATTGGTGTTGTGTTTTCAGGATGAGAATGTAATTCATAGCTCTGATCATAAATACTGGGGCCGCAAATGTCATTTCACGGCATTTAAGACTTCTGGTTTTTAATTAAATGTTTGTGCAAGAGCGGAAAAGGGTGGGGAAAATATGCTTGCATTGTGTATGTGCATGAATATGTGTGTGTGTTTGTTTCCTGTTATAAACACACCCACACACACACACACACACACACACTCAGTGACAGGGATGTCTCACACACTCCATTGCCTCAATTTCTCAGAAGAAAAAAAAGAAAAAATCATTATTGAATTCCAAGACAATTGCAACTGAGGCAAATAGCAATAACTAATGGGCATGTTGTGCAAATTGATTATTGAGAAGAAAGTGCATGAAACTGAAAAACAACAGTTGTTATCCCAGTAAACAACAAGGATATAGAAGGGCAGCTTGTAAAAGGTTTGGAGGGAGGGAGGAGAAACGTAGATGGTTGTGATTGAAAGTGATTGACAGTTTAATAAGTGCAAATACCAGAAGTCATCCAGGATGTGGGTGGGGCAGGATCAGATCAGGTGTCACCACACAAGTTGAGAGAGGCAGAGAAGACTATATCAAACAGACATATACTGGTATGTTTAGAAATCATAATAACAACCCACAACATATACAGGTACATTTGTACATAACATCAGCCCACAATATACACAGTTTCAGATTCAATATGGATACATCCTCATGTACTTACGTGTTCCCTCTCTGTCTCTGTCTCCGTCTGTGTGAGTGTGTTTGTCTACTGTATACACACTGCCATAACGGTGCTCTGTCAGTCACTGCTTCAAGGGCCAAGATGCTTTAGAGCTACATAAACACTCTAGGGAGAACTAGAGGCTTACATCTCTAAAAACATCCCCACTAAAACCTTGTCTCCTTCTCTCTTCTTTCCCCTTCCTCCTTCTCCCCCTCTCCTCTCCTCTCTCTATCTCTCCTTCCCCTCTCGTCCTTCTCCCCCTCTCCTTCCCCTCTATACTTCTCCTTGCCTCTCTTTCTCCCCCTCCCTCTTCACCCCTCCTTGTAGTACCCTGTACAACTTTATCCAGAGAAGCTGACAATAAACAGCTTGACTCGACCGTCCTTGTAACGTTTCCTAAAGGTTCTCAGTAGTCAGCTACTGACACTCATTAAACTCAAATGAGAGACAGGCAGACACATCCTCACTCAACACAAAGACACATCCTCAGTCAGCACACAGACACATCCTCAGTCAACACAGAGACCCATCCTCACTCAACACAGAGATACATCCTCACTCAACACACAGACACCCTCAGTCAGCACACATACACATCCTCAGTCAACACACAGACACATCCTCAGTCAGCACACAGACACATCCTCAGTCAACACACAGACACATCCTCACTCAACACACAGACACATCCTCAGTCAGCACACAGATACATCCTCAGTCAACACACAGACACATCCTCAGTCAACACAGAGACCCATCCTCACTCAACACAGAGACACATCCTCTGTGTTACAGGCATTGGCAACACACAGACACATCCTCAGTCAACACACAGATATACCCTCACTCAACACACAGACACATCCTCAGTCAGCACACAGACACATCCTCAGGCAACACACAGACACATCCTCAGTCAGCACAAAGACACATCCTCACTCAACACACAGACACACACACCCTCTGGACAGGTCCGAATATGTGTTTCATTAAGGTTTGTCCACAGCTCACATTGCAGTAATCCAGCTAGTACAGTTCTGAAAACCCTGTTGGCTGTATATTACAGACAGGGTGGCTCTGTTAGGTCATTAGCCATACATCATGCCATGTGCTTATATATAGAGGCAATATCATTTACTGCAGTGGAAAATGTCAACTTGTACAGTGATGGAAAAGTGACATTTCACAAAGGAAATGTACATGATAAACCATAGCCAGGCGAGCAAAACACACAGCTGTACAGAATTTGTAAGACACTTGGCACAGGGGGCAGACATTTAATAGCTGTTATTTGGGTTATTCTTCAGTAGGGCCGTTGGAACTGACAGTGGGGTCTGTAAAAAGTCCATAAGGAAATGAACAGAGGAGAGTTTCTCCTTGATAGTTGACCGTTAGACAAACATGCCTGCTGTAAAAGCGGCCATAAATCACTGCTGTGACAGAGAGTATACACAGTGTCCCTCGCCCTGGCAACCAACGGCATCACCTAGAGCCACACCGATAATGACCGAGAGAAAGAGGGGGGGGTGGTTCTGAAAATGAGAGGGAAAGAGAGGGAGGCAGAGAAAGGGGGAGAGAGGGGGAGGACAGAGGGAACGAGAACAGAGAAAGAGGATCAGGGGAGAGTGGGAAGATGAGACAAACATCTGGAGGAAGAGAGGGAAACAAAGAGACAGAAGGGGTTGATGGGAACTCAGAACAGGACAAATCCACCAAGAGAGACACGGCAGACAGGAAAGGATGAGAGGAAATATGATTGATGAACACCTTGAGCTACAGGTCCTCAGAGAAAGAATGGACATCTCACTCCATCATACACTACCAACACACACCCAAACATACACACCCACTCTTCACATTCGCATTTAGATTTTACTATGAAGGTGAGGACCAGTAATATAGTACCATTAAAAACAGTACCATTACCAAATATAGTACCATTACCTAACAGTAATCTGCCTAACGTTAACCTCACCCTAACTCCTAAACGCAACCTTTAATTGTCTATCCTTAACCTTAAACTCTGTTTCAAAATGTAACCCGTTTTCTTACCCTTTGCCTAACCAAGTCAGATAAAGCCTCAATGTGAAGATGGGACAAAAGTCCTCGTTTTTCCTGGTTTTACTGTCATACTGATGGTGAAAAAGGACTACATATACACTCTCCACACACACACACTCTTCTGATGGATACAACGGCATACACTACTGACACTCAGACACACACTCACACACTCTCCTGACACATACGCCAGCACAAACTTGTCCACCTACATTTAACCTAAAACAAAGGTTTTCTTTATCTGCCCTTCTCTTACACTGACCTCTGCCCCCTGCCCCTGTCTTGACCCTGTCCATACACTCATCTCACCCTGTTCTGCCTGCCTTTGAACCAATGGAGCAGGCTAGTCCTTGGGTTGAGGTTTGATACATTATGCAATAGTTCATCTGTTAAGAAGTAGCCTAGTAAATAGTGTCAGAAGTCTTTCCATCGCTAAGTGTACCAAACTAAATCAAAACAAAGAGAGCACAACCCCAGATATTGGCAAACTCCTGCCTTCTCCACCAGAAACCTCTTCCACAAAGCCATCGGCTTCGGAACACATTCCATGTTTCTGTGATGATCATGTCATCATTTCTGTTATGTTGTCATTTAACCTGAGTTCCTGAAACAGAACTAGTCGATTTACAGTGTGGGCACGTGGTCACTGCGCGTTGCTTTTACTCAGCTGCTAGATAAAACAATTTACGCCTGTCGTTTTAAGATTATGTATGCATTACATTACCGTTAGAAAGGACAAATAACACTGTTTGATCTAACTGTTTGTCATGTGGAAGTGGCACCAGAGTCACTGAGGGAACACTGATCCGAAGCTTGAACACTCAGAGGGGAAAGTGGTCCTAGTGGATCCTACATATGAGCAGACATCTAAATTCCCAAAAGATTCGGGAACAGCACTCATTCTGAAACCCAGAAAACACAAGGGTCAAAAATGACTGTCTTAACTGATTAAATGTTTGGAGCATTGATTTTAAGGCATGAAGATACACTTGAATGCCTCAGCGGAGAATAAGGTCTTGATTCACACTGGTAACCAAGTCGAGAGACACAGAAGACAGATAGAAGCCCGAGACAGTGGCTTACGGATGGACATCTCGAAAGACACACACGCACTCCACACTGGAACACAAACACATGCGCACACAGACGTTGTGCATTCAGCTGTTGGCACTGATGGCCCAGATCAAACACTGTGTATAGAAAGGTAATGTTTATGAAAGACTGGAACACAAAAAGAACAGAAGACAGGAGTGGTAAACGGGTGCCCCTTTGATGTTGTTTGATGTCTGGTGCACATCCCTCCGCCATACTTATTACGAACCGAGGGATGGAGGGATGACTGACAAAGATGAAGGAAGGCATGGAAGCCTCATTAGACTGATGGCTTTATAGAAAATACACACATGCACAGACACACAATCAACTGACCTCAGATCAGACTCCTGCACCGTGTAATTCACTAACAAATGTAGACGCATCCCATTGTCCAGCTGCAAGAGATGGTTGACTTCTACCCAGACAGCCAGACAGGGAGGCAGGCCAACTCCGCCGGACTGACTGCAGACGTCAGAAGCTGCTAGGATTACAGAGGTGCTAAACGCGTAGAAAATTCCAGGCTTTCCGTTTAAAATTGCTACCTCAGGTATACAGTAATCCTCAGGATTACACATTTCCTCCAGACATTAAGGCCGAGTGTGCAGGTAGGACAAGTCAATTCCAGACATTATACATGAATACAGCTTAGCAAGGAAGAGGTGGCTCCCTTACACTATGGAACTCCCTCTATGAGTGTACTGTACTGTATATCAGTCGGCCTCTCTGAAGGCATGGTCTGTGTTTCTCCATCAGGGAAAAGAAAAAACGCTTGTCTTTCTCCATCTAGTTAATTTCATGTCTCCTTTTGATGCTCTATTCTGAGTCGATTAACATCAGAAAAAGCCTTTCATGTAATTAAAAAAAAAGTTTTTATTAGCTTACCTGCTGTGTCAATATATAGATTTTCTTTTTAACAGAGATGGGGATGGGGAGAGAACAGGTTTTTGAGTGACCCACGCTGCCTGGTATTACTTGAATAAATCCCTGGCTGCTGTTTCTGTCTTCACTGTAGGTACTATCAGTCATCAATGACAGGTGATGGCTTCATCCTTCTGTCATTCTGCTCTGAAAGGTGAGGGCGAACTGCAGGACACAGCACAACTGTATAGCTGCAGATAAGAATAAACCATGGATTAGATTTTTGTGGCATCTAATGTACTAGCCTTAAAAGTATACATGGAATAATGATAAAGATGTGCAATAACTTTGTTTTATCTCATTTATATATATATATATATATATATATATATATATATATATATATACATACAGGGCTTGACATTTGCACCTGCCCACCGGAATGCGGCTGTGGCGGGTAACGCAGTCACTTTTACTAGCCACTTTGGCGGGTGGCATTCTATATCTATACACAGGGTTTTTCCAGCTTTCAAAACTCAAAACAGAATCTCGCAACGCCTCTGTGTGTTGGCATGGCAAAACATGATTTTGCGGGAGAATAGCCATACTGTCAATTAAATCTGGCAACCTTGCATACAGGACCACAGGGGTCCTGACATCGCGGAGATGAGTAACGTCATTAATACAAGTGGATATTACTTTTCTTTTACAACCAAGCATGTCAAAATATTTCAGTAAAACGTAATAACCTCAAACTACATCCAAGCCGCATACATTTTTAAAAACATTTCAGGTGACTTCTAGTTTAGTCTACAATTACAGATTTATTTAAAGAGAGATCGCGAGACAAATGAAGATGACTGGTGAAAAGATAATCAGATTAGGGTGTGTACTGTCACCAAAAACATTGGGCTATATATGCAATATACAGTGATAAAATATTTACAATTAACATATTTAAGTCACTAAGAATATAAATATATGAACGTGAAGAATACTTTGGATCAGCGACAGCAGCAGAGCCTATACAGATGAAGGAAGTCGAGAGAAGGATATTAACGATATGGCGTCAAGGCAAGGATGGAGGAAAAAACAAGGTGACAAGGCTGTAATATATACAGCTCTGTTTTATTTATATGCAAGTCTAAATTAACAAGAATATAGCATAACAACGAAAATAGACAACAACAATATTGGCTGCTATTTAGCTGATGAGTGATTTCATATTTATTTTTAAATAACATGCTAATAGGTCTATTTTAAGAATAAATATATTGCTCATATATTTTGGTTGATATTAGGGGAGGACATTGCAGCGTGCATTAGCTGCTCACGTGGACATGGATAACAGGGCAGATTTAACACAAGGCAGATTTAATAGTTGTCTTTTTCAAGTGTATATATTTTTTTTTTTCAAGTTTCAAGTATTTCGGTAGAGTGCGAGGGTTGGGGTACCACCTTTGCCTAATTTTGAGCCAGGAAAACCCCTGTGTGTGTGTGTATATAATATATATCCCAGTAACTGAGCAGATTGTGAAATACTCAGACCGGCCCGTCTGGCACCAACAACCATGCCACGCTCTAAATTGCTTAAATCACCTTTCTTTCCCATTCTGACATTCAGTATATATATATATACACACATAAAACTTTTTTACTGTAGTCTCATCGCAATGAGAGTGACATTACGACCCACGTCCCTACAACTCCCATGAGCACTACCTACATACAGTGTTTGATTCTGGTCCATTTGTGTTAGGCCTATTGCCTTGTACGCCAGTGACCAACTGTGTGAACTAGACTAAACATATTTTCCCAACAACAAAATGGTGGCTAGTGAAAATGCTGGTGAGCCAAAAAGTTAATGTCAAGCGCTGTATACACTCACCTAAAAGATTATTAGGAACACCATACTAATACTGTGTTTGACCCCCTTTCGCCTTCAGAACTGCCTTCATTCTACGTGGCATTGATTCAACAAGGTGCTGAAAGCATTCTTTAGAAATGTTGGCCCATATTTATAGGATAGCATCTTGCAGTTGATGGAGATTTGTGGGATGGACATCCAGGGCACGAAGCTCCTGTTCCACCACATCCCAAAGATGCTCTATTGGGTTGAGATCTGGTGACTGTGGGGGCCATTTCAGTACAGTGACCTCATTGTCATGTTCAAGAAACCAATTTGAAATGATTTGAGATTTTTGACATGGTGCATTATCCTGCTGGAAGTAGCCATCAGAGGATGGGTACATGGTGGTCATAAAGGGATGGACATGGTCAGAAACAATGCTCAGGTAGGCCGTGGCATTTAAACGATGCCCAATTGGCACTAAGGGGCCTAAAGTGTGCCAAGAAAACATCCCCCACACCATTACACCACCACCACTAGCCTGCACAGTGGTAACAAGGCATGTTGGATCCATGTTCTCATTCTGTTTACACCAAATTCTGACTCTACCATCTGAATGTCTCAACAGAAATCGAGACTCATCAGACCAGGCAACATTCTTTCAGTCTTCAACTGTCCAATTTTGGTGAGCTTGTGCAAATTGTAGCCTCTTTTTCCTATTTTTAGTGGAGATGAGTGGTACCAGGTGGGATCTTCTGCTGTTGTAGCCCATCCACCTCAAGGTTGTGCGTGTTGTGGCTTCACAAATGCTTTGCTGCATACCTTGGTTGTAACAAGTGGTTATTTCAAGTTGCTCTTCTATCAACTTGAATCAGTCGGCCCATTCTCCTCTGACCTCTAGCATCAACAAGGCATTTTCGCCCACAGGATGTAGATGTTTTTCCCTTTTACTGGATGTTTTTCCCTTTTCACACCATTCTTTGTAAACCCTAGAAATGGTTGTGCGTGAAAATCCCAGTAACTGAGCAGATGTGAAATACTCAGACCGGCCCGTCTGGCACCAACAACCATGCCACGCTCAAAATTGCTTAAATCACCTTTCTTTCTCATTCTGACATTAAGTTTGGAGTTCAGGAGATTGTCTTGACCAGGACCAACCCTAAATGCATTGAAGCAACTGCCATGTGATTGGTTGATTAGATAATTGCATTAATGAGAAATTGAACAGGTGTTCCTAATAATCCTTTAGGTGAGCGTATATATACAGTATATAAGACCCCTCACATTTTTGCAAATATTTGATTATATCTTTTCATGTGACAACGCTGCTACAATGTAAAGTAGTGAGGGTACAATGTAAAGTAGTGAGGGTACAGCTTGTATAACAGAGTCAATTTGCTGTCCGCTCAAAATAACTCAACCACAGCCATTAATGTCTAAGCCCCTGGCAGTGAAAATGTCCAAATGGGCCCAGTTAGTCATTTTCCTTCCCTGTTGTCATGTGACTCGTTATTGTTACAAGGCTTCAGGTGAGAATGGGGAGCAGGTGTGTTAAATTTAGTGTTATCGCTCTCACACTCCCTCATACTGCTCACTGGAAGTTCAGCATGGCACCTCATGGCAAACAACTCCCTGAAGATCTGAAAAAAAGAATTGTTGCTCTACATAAAGATGGCCTAGGTTATAAGAAGATTGCCATGACCCTGAAACTGAGCTGCAGCATGGTGGCCAAGACCATACAGCGGTTCAACAGGACAGGTTCCACTCAGAACAGGCCTCGCCATGGTCGACCAAAGAAGTTGAGTGCACATGCTCAGCGTCATAGCCTGAGGTCCTTTGGGAAATAGACGTATGAGTGCTGCCAGCATTGCTGCAGAAGTTGAAGAGGTGGGGGGTAAGCCTGTCAGTGCTCACATACGCCGCACACTGCATCAAATTGGTCTGCATGGCTGTCTTCCCAGAAGGAACCCTCTTCTAAAGATGATGCACAAGAAAGCCTGCAAACATTTTGCTGAAGACAAGCAGACTAAGGACATGCATTACTGGAACCATGTCCTGTAGTCTGATGAGACCAAGATAAACGTATTTGGTTCAGATGGTGTCAAGCGTGTGTGGTGGCAACCAGGTGAGTACAAAGACAAGTGTGTCTTGCTTAGAGTCAAGCATGGTGGTGGGAGTGTCATGGTCTGGGGTTGCATGAGTGCTGCTGGCACTGGGGAGCTACAGTTCATTGAGGGAACCATGAATGTCAACATGTACTGTGACATACTGAAGCAGAGCATGATCCCCTCCCTTCTGAGAATGGGCAGTATTCCAACATGATAACGACCCCAAACACACCTCCAAGACCACCACTGCCTTGCTTAAGAAGCTGAGGGTAAAGGTGGGGCATCCTCAAATGGAAGGTGGAGGAGCGCAAGGTCTCTAACACCCACCAGCTCCGTGATGTTGTCATGGAGGAGTGGAAGAGGACTCCAGTGGCAACCTTTAAAGCTCTGGTGAACTCTATGCCCAAGAGGGTTAAGGCAGTGCTGGAAAATAATGGTGGCCACACAAAATATTAACACTTTGGGCCCAATTTGGAAATTTTAACTTAGGGTGTACTCACTTTTGTTGCCAGCAGTTTAGACATAAATGGCTGTGTGTTGTGTTATGTTGAGGGGACAGCAAATGTACACTGTTATACAAGCTGTACACTCACTATTTTACATTGTAGCAAAGTGTCATTTCTTCAGTGTTGTCACATGAAAAGATATAATCAAATATTTGTTACTATATATATATAGCTCCGGAAATAATAGAGACCACTGCACCTTTTTCTTCCCTTTCCAGAAAAAAGTCAGAAAGGAAGGTTTTGAGTGAGGAACAGAAGGGGTAATATTAAGAGACCACTGCAAATTGAACACTTCTGTTCCTCACTCGAAACTTTCCTTTTCTACTTTTTTGGAAAGGAAAGAAAAAGGTGCAGTTGTCTCTTAATTTTTTTCTGAGCTGTATATATATATATATATATATATATATATAGAAAACTTGCACTATACAAAGTTTATTTATATAGTGTATTTCATACACAGGGAAATTCAAAGACATTCAAAATTAGAAACAATAATAGACATAATAGAAATAAATTATAATATAATAGAAAATAATACAAATTAAGGACAAAGCATAAATAAAAACATTTAAGATGGCTAAAACATAAATCAAATGGTTTTTAGCATAGATTTAAAAGTGGTCAATTTTGGAGCATGTCTAAGATTTTCTGGCAGTTTGCTCCTGTATGACTAAACACTGCCTCGCCAGCCTTTGTCCTTACTCTGGGAATGGTTAGCAGACCAGGCCCTGATAACCTGGGGGCTTAGAGGGTTCATACTGTGAAAGTAGCTCTGATATATAACTTGGCCCTGAAGCATTCAATGATTTATAGACGAGTAGCAGTATCTTAATATCAGTTAAATGAGATACAGGAAGCCAGTGCAGAGACCTAAGAATTGGTGTTCAGCTAAAAAGTATCAGTCAGAAGGACTTTGGACTGTCTTTGGACAGTTCTCTTGCCCACCCAAGGCGAAAAAGACTTAAGCAAATCACTGCTATTCCATACAGAACATAATACATTCATGTTGCTCGTTTTGTAACTGTACACCTGATACCATCATGAGCACTGAGAGTTTAAAACATTTATTATTTTGGCATGACATTCACTGGGTGGTCCAATCATTAGATAAACAAAATAGAAGTGGGACTGATTTAGACATTTTGTGGACACATTGTGTCACTTTTCAGCCTACCGGGATGATCTCATTCCACAGTAAAACTAATCTTCCAGGGTCAGACAGGTATGTTGTGCCTAAAATTAAACCCCAAACTAAATGCTAGCGTAGAAGTAGAAGGAAAGGATGGGTTTGGACAAATAGAGTCAATGATTCGACATTGTGATACTTTACAGATAGAAGTGTTGTCAGTGTGTCTGTGACAGCCAATACAGCCTATAGAGGGATTATAAAGCCACTCATCCAATCAGCGTCCAGAATCTAAATAACCTGTTTTGTAGTCTGTAAAAATAATCCCACTTTTTATCCAACAAAAGTATCCAATTATCTATAAGCATGTGTTTTCCCATGTAATCATTTTGAAAAACATTTATAGAAAATAGAAGCAAAGAAAATATTTGATTTATTTGAATTAAAAACCTATTTATTGAGGATTCCAAAGCAACTGTAATGGCATCAGCAATCTAGAAAACCATGTCAGGCTGTTGGATTAGATGTAGGACTTCCTAGTGTATTAGGCCAAATGTAATTGAACTGCAACATTGGAGATCTGCTGTTAAATGTCTGCTAGAAACACATTGTTCCTCTGTCTGTTGGTGGGGTTATGTGCTTATGTTTCTGTTTATTATGTCTTTCTGACAGTATATAAATGGGGACAAAAATGTACACCAAATGGTCGTTAAATCAGAAAAAAATAGAAAAATGTGTTTTTATGTTTAGAATTGAGGTAAGGCATTTTGTTTCGGTTTAGACATTAGTGCTAGGTTAAGTATGGGGCATAAATGTTAGGTTAATGAGGTTAACTTTAGAGTAAAGTTAGGGTTAGATTAGTAAAAGTTGGATTGTTGAAAGGGTAAAACTTTAGTGTCTTCATTTAGATTTAGCTAAGTAAATGCATGAGTGTCTGGGTTTGCTTAACTATACAAATAAGGACCAACATTTCTGTGAGTATTTTTCAGCATGTACAGTATGTCTATCATTGTGTGTGCAAGTGTGTTTGTTGGTGTGTGTATATATTAATGTTTTCTTGTTTAGTGTTTGTGTGTTTGTGTCTGTGGGTGTGCCTGTGTTTGTAAGTGCGTGTAATACCTAAATAGAGTAGGAGAGTCAGTAATTCAGAAGAGCACTTATTTAAAGTGTGTGGAAAAGTAATCCCCCTCTAGCTCTATATGAACTGACATTCAAGCCCAGTTATTCATGTGGACCAGACACACAAACAAACACACATGCATGCAACACACACACTTACAAAAAAGAATGAAAAAAAAAAAAGTATTGCGTAACATTTATAAAAAATATAATGTTAAGGGAAATGTGAAGATGACACACAAATGACAACATGTATACCAAAACTAACACACACTTTTGTATAAATAAATTTGTGGGGACCCAAAAATTCCATACATTCATAGAAACTACATTTCCAGATAATGGCAGAGTTCTCTTATCAGCGGTTCATGGAAATACCACACAGTTAAGCAACAACACCCCAATTCCCTCTACCAGGTATTTCCGACCAATTTAGCACCATTGACAGCTTCAGGGTAGAGCAGGACATTGCCAAAGCACCAACAAGATTAAGCATAGCACTTCCATTATTTTTTCCCCACAACAAATAAATGAATAATGTCCTACGTTTTCAATATTTAAGTCCACATTATATACGTTCTATGAAAAGACTATTCAGTGAGCAAGCACAGCCTAGACTACATACTGTAACACTTGTGTCTTAAGTGAGGGGATTTGATTAATCTAGTCCTGGCACCTGGGTAAGGAGGTTTTACCATACACCCTGAAAAAGTTAATTGGATGTTTTGGGACTAATTTGCCTCCCGGGTATGAACCGGGGCTGTTGGCTCAAAGCAATAAACTTATATACACTAATTAGGTGGAGTAATGACTGATGGGTTTGATAAAAAAAAAACATTCTGGATGCACCATGTTGCTGTGTTTTAATTATCAAGAGTTACTGTAGCTAGCTTGCCATCTTATGGGATTTAGCCTCATTTAAGGAATATTCACCTGTAATTAGTTGAATGTAACTGAATGTTTTTGGTGATGTAGCCAAGTATTTATGCCAAACATGTGCAACCCCAAACAGTAACTTATTTTAGCTACCAGCTTTCACAGTAAATTCTTCGTAGATTTTGACCTGTTATCTCATACAGCATGCCCATAGACATGATCCAACCTGTAATGTCATTTTCAGATACATACAAAAATGTTACCCACTGCCAAATTTCTTCTGATCGAATGTATTGACTTTCAAATTGTCCATCACACTGTTACTTGTTTGCTTTTCTACTGTTGAATCTTCTATCCAGCTAGCTACTGCCTGCTTTAGCCACCTGCATTTTGTGTGACGGTTGCTTCGCGTGGCGCTGCATGCTCTCTCCCTCTCCGATGCTCTCTCCCTCTCCGACGCTCCACCTCGCTGACGTACTGACTGCCAGCTGGAGGCACTGGCAAACGTATCCCACACACACACCTGCACCTCATTAGTCCTTATGTGGATTATTTAAGTTCCTTGTTTGTCACTCACACCTCACGGGTTATTGTGTCTGTTTCTTTGACCGTGTGGTGCTGCATTTTTGCCGGTTTTATTAAAAGAAGACAAATAGTTGATATTCCGTTTTGTTGTTTTCATTTTTGCCTCTCCTTTTTACGCACTGGCTTCTCTCGGACCTCACAGAACAACCTGTCCCCCATAGAGGCACTTTTTTGCGATCAGTTTGTTTGTTTGTTTTCGGTTTTTCTTTTTTCGTTTTCCCTGCACTGCCCTTCAGTACATCAATTTCCCATACACAGTCGCACAACAGGTAGAAGTCAAACGAGGCTTCTTTGCAGTCAACGGCTTCCCAATAACATTTGGAGTGGTAGACTGACACCCCTGAGATAGAGGTTATCCATTGAAACTGTGGCTGTTGACTCCTTTGACCAATCCTGTGACGGCACTCTGAAAGTCCGGTGGCTCTGTTTGTCATCTGCTGGGGGTGCTTTGCAGTATACACTGGAAAAGGCTTGCAACCTAGTCATGGCCTGTTGTGTACTCCATAACATGGCCTGTTGTGTACTCCATAACATGGCCTGTTGTGTACTCCATAACATGGCCTGTTGTGTACTCCATAACATGGCCTGTTGCCTACTCCATAACATGGCCTGTTGCGTACTCCATAACATGGCCATCAAGCATGGCATTCCAACTTTAAGAAGGACCAATCTGACTAAACGATGCCAGACGCACCACCTCTCCAACCTCCAAATGCCTTTGCAGTTCAAAGGAGGATGGAGATTATTCAACATTTTCGAGGAAGCACCCCCCCCTCCCCCCCCAAAAAAAAAGACAACAGCACACATGTTGCCTTTAGCTCATTTATGTAACATTTGACTGGCATAATTTCGTCTTGTTTCTGTAGGACCAATTCAGTCAGGATCCTTGGCTCATGACTTGATGTGGCACTGGAGCGTGGTGCCTCACTGTGGGTCGCAGCAGGGGGAAGACTTGCCTCTCCCAGGATGACTCTGGCACTGTCTCCACACACTGCAACTTGTATTAAATGATTCGATTACTGCCTCAGGGCAGGTTGTAATTTCCTGCTGTGTCAAATAAAGTGGTAAACACAAGATTGTGACAACACTGTTTAAAATCAAATTACTAATCTACTTACCTTCAACCTGACTATAAGTAGATGGTAAGTTAGACATGGTAGGACTTGCAACTAGGTCACAATCTCCCCCTGATACAATTCCATAAAGCGAAAATTGCTGCAACTCTGACAATTGCTGCAATTCTTAATAGTATGTGAGAAACGCTTGTCTCATTCATTCCCTTCCAGTTTCAGCAATTGTGTGCACCACACCTGATTTTAAACTTTTTTCTGCCAATGTGCGCCTCTGAGAAGAGGCTACGTCAACAGCAATCGATACCTTTTCCCAAACAATATTCAAAGCACCACTAAGTGTTCTGAATACTTTTTTTGGGTTGCACTCAACCTCTGATACCAAAACCTCACATTTAGCATTCATAATGATGTTGTGTAGCTATGCTGGCCTCAGGGATGAGTTCATAATTATTTCAGCTTTAGCCAATGTGGCATAGGACTTACAGAAGGCTGGTTTTTGGACAGTAGATAGAGTTCTGTGCAAAAGGCTTAAAGTTAAACAAAGGCCATTAATTTGGGTAGTAAGTGTTTTAATTAACATAAATGTTATTACTATACATACATACATACATACATACATACATTAATCATATATTAGTATTATTGTTTTTATAAATACACATTTACTATCCAAATAAATGACTTTATTTTAACTTTCAGGTGCCTAATACTTTTGCACAGTACTTCATACTGCTTGCTTTTTTTCCAAATGCTAACACGATTTTCTGAAGTAGCCTTAGGATGTTAATTTCAATAGATGAGCGATACTCCACAACTTGAATATATTGGTCACCATGAATTAGATGCAGACTTGTGTTGCCAGCTAGAACGCATTACTTACTAGCTACAGTAGTTAACAAGTTAGAAGTCTTAGAATTGACATTACCTTGAGCTGTATAACATTAGTTTTAGGACATTTAGCCTGTTACCATAGTAGGCTGCCTAAATTGACATATGCTGTAGCTAGCTGATAAATAAAATGTGTAAATGTTCGTGTGTACTTTGAATTTAGGAAGTGAGGAAGTGATTTGCTTCATGATTGTTAGCACATTGTGTACTTTCAGGAAATGTAAATAAAATATATACTTTCTTGTGGCGACATAGACAGATGGATGTGTTTTAGACACATCCCAAACCATCTATTGGGTGATTTAGTGATATGGAGTGCAGACCATTTTATATAAGTGTTGAAAAGTATGATAGTGTATTATCCCCCATCTCCAGTGACTAGAATATATAGCTATGATATGAAATGTTGCGGGATATTCTGATTTCATAGAGAGTTCATTCAGAAGTTATATCATGGTAAAAAAGGACCCACTGAGAGAACATAGGCTTACACTGAAATTGTAGGACTTCTATGATGTTTCTGTGGGTGGATTACACATTTATAATAGTTTAAAATAGTTGCAGAATGCATTCAGAACATTAGACTCACTGTAAAACATGATAGGAATGATATAGATAAACACCCTTTCTTAATTATTTTCCTTGCCTTCCATTCATACAATGATCTAGAAAACCAGGCAAAAGGAAACATGATGGGATGTGAGATGTGTTGGGGATGTCCTGGTTTGATGTCAAATTGTAATTGAACTGTAACATTGGAGATCTGCTGTTAAATGTCTCTGCTAGAAACAAAAATGTCTCCTGTCTGCTGGTGGGGTTGTGTGTGAGCTTGTGCATGTGTTTCTTGTATGTATGTATGAGTTTGTGTACTACCTTAAGAGAGCAGGAGAGACAATAGTTCAGAAGAGACCGTATTACCAGGGAGGGGAGAAGTCATTTCTAAACTCTGTCATTACCTATGTTGGTGTTTTCCCCTCCAGCTCTATATGAACTGACATTTACACAGTGTTTCATGTGGACCGGACACACAAACACACACACACATGGAAGCATGGAGCAAAGAAACATTGCCTCTTATACTATTTCCTGTTATAATGGATATACTTTTTATACTCTTCCTTTCACTTCTCAAACAGTCTCTGTCCTGTTCACCTTTTAGACTCTCACTGTCCTGTTCACCTCTGATACTGTCTCTGTCCTGATCACCTCTGATACTGTCTCTGTCCTGATCACCTCTGATACTGTCTCTGTCCTGATCACCTCTGATACTGTCTCTGTCCTGATCACCTCTGATACTGTCTCTGTCCTGATCACCTCTGACACTGTCTCTGTTCTGTCCTCTTCTGATACTGTCTCTGTCCTCTTCTGATACTGTCTCTGTCCTCTTCTGATACTGTCTTTGTCCTCTTCTGATACTGTCTCTGTCCTCTTCTGATAATGTCTCTGTCCTCTTCTGATACTGTCTCTGACCTCTTCTGATACTGTCTTTGTCCTCTTCTGATACTGTCTCTGTCCTCTTCTGATACTGTCTCTGTCCTCTTCTGATACTGTCTTTGTCCTCTTCTGATAATGTCTCTGTCCTCTTCTGATAATGTCTCTGTCCTCTTCTGATACTGTCTCTGTCCTCTTCTGATACTGTCTCTGTCCTCTTCTGATACTGTCTCTGTCCTGTTCACCACTTTCTATTCACTCAGTCATCACCAATATCTTGCTGTACTCAACCCCGCCTCATCCCCACGTTCATCTCCCCCCATTCGACAAGTGAACGAAAGAAGGGGTCTCTGATCAGCCTGGACCCTGTTTAACAGGAAGTGTCTAGACTAGGTTGGTGGATCCCGTATACTCTAGATTCTACAGCATCCACCAACATTCCCTAACCATCCACCAACATTCCCTAACCATCCACCAACATTCCCTAACCATCCACCAACACTCCTCTAGCGCTTGTTAAAACCCATGCCTGTCCTCCTATCTGGGACACTCACATTGTCCCCTTCTTAAAATCACAACCCCTTAGATTCCAGTGCTCTAAAACCTTTCATATGTTTTAATAGGAAAATCCTCTGTGGATCGGGACTACATGTTAAATGTTTTGGTTATCTCCAAGGTGATTCACATGCTCCATGCTATAAGATGTGTGTGTGTGTGTGTGTGTGTGGTTCGTTTGTGTGTGTGCATGACTGCAATGCATGTGTTTAAACGTCTAAATGTCACCCGTGAGTCATGCTAAATGCTGTGTGACAGTCATGAAATAATATGTTCTGTTTTCGGGGAACCTAGTAAACTCCCCAGGTCTTGTCTCTGGCTCACTCTGTGGTCACTCAGCAAAGTCACCTAAATACAGTGAGGTCCGGAAATAAGTTCTGTTCAAGTTCAAGTTCTGTTATTGTTTACCAAAATATACAGTTAAATAATGAATATGGGCTTAAAGTGCAGTCTCTCAGCTTTAATTTGAGGGTATTCACATTGGATTGGAGGAAGGGTTTAGGAATTACAGCTCTTTAATATGTAGCTGCCTCTTTTTCAAGGGACCAACAGTAATTGGACAATTGACTCAAAAGCTGGTGTGGGCAATTCAGTCATTATTTCTTCATCAATTAAGCAGGTAAAAGGTCTGGAGTTGATTCCAGGTGTAGCATTCAAATTTGGAAGCTGTTGCTGTGAACCCACAACAAAATGCGATCAAAGGAACTCTAAATTGACGTGAAACAGGCCATCTTTAGGCTGCAAAAAAAAAAGAGAAATCCATCAGAGAGATAGCAAGGACATGAGGAGTGGCCAAATAAACAGTTTGGTACATTCTGAGAAAAAAAGAACGCACTGGTGAGCTCTTTTGGAAGACAGCAGTGGTGGATGATTGTAGGATCCTTTCCATGGCAAAGAAAAACTCCTACACAACATAAAGCCAAGTGAAGAACACTGGGTAGGCATATCCAAGTCTACCATAAAGAGAAGACGTCACCAGGGCAAATGCAGAGGGTTCACCACAAGGTGCTAACCATTCATAAGCCTCAAGAATAGAAAGGCCAGATTAGACTTTGCCAAAAACATCTAAAAAAGCCAGCCCAGTTTTGGAACAGAATGATGGGAAGAAAAAAAGTATGGAGAAAGCTTGGAAAGGCTCATAGTCCGACGCATACCACATCATCTGTAAAACACGGTGGAGGCAGTGTGATGGCATGGACATGCATGGCTTCAAATGGCACTGGTTCACTAGTGTTTACTGATGATGTGACAGAAGACAAAAGCAGCTGGATGAATTCTGAAGTGTATAGGGATATATTGTCTGCTCATATTCAGCCAATTTCAGCAAAGTTGATTGGACTGCGCTTCACTTTACAGATGGACAATTACCCAAAACATACTGCGAAAGTAACCCAGGAGTTTTTTAAGGCAAGGAAGTGGAATATTCTGCAGTGACCGAGTCAATCACCTGATCTCAACCCGATCGAGCATGCATTTCATTTGCTGAAGACAAAAATGAAGGCAGAAAGACCCACAGACAAAGAGAAACTCAAGACAGCTGCAGTAAAGGCCTGGCAAATCATCACAAAGGAGGAAAACCCATCGTTTGGTGATGTTCACTCGTTCCATACTTCAAGCGGTCATTGTCTGCAAAGGATTCCCAACGAAGTATTAAAAATGTACATTATATTTATGATAGTGTTAATTTGTCAAATTACATTTGAGCCCCTGATATAAGAGGACCGTGAATGAAAATAGTTGCAATTCATAAACGTTTCATATGATATTTTTCTTCAACCATTTGAATTAAAGCTGAACATCTGTATCTCATTTGTTTTATTTCAAATCCACTGTCAAATCCACTGTACAGGGCCAAAATTATGAAAATTGTGTCAGTGTCGAAATATTTCCGGACCTAACTATACGCATCAGAAATACTGAATAATTATCATCTTTCCAAAAAATATGAAATGCATCTTGTATCAACCACACTCTGAACCTGCAACAACCAGACAGCGGTTGTATAAACTGTGTTTTGTGGTAGAAGTAGTAATCATGGAGACGACATTAGAAACGGAGGTGCTGAGCAAAGCTTACCTGGCAAACGGGGACTCCTGACCTCTGCTCCTGACATCATTGCCTCAGCCCAGAGAAGCAGGAAGTAGATTCATTACGATGGGGCGGAGAGACAAATCAGTGTCACTCAGGATAAGCAGACGAGGTTTCATCAACTCCCAAACAGAAAAAAAATTGTGCAAATGAGTCGTTGTAACATCTGATATTCATTTCAGATGGTTCGTGACAAATGTTGTCCTTTATAGGGAACTACAGGGACTTTTTGAGCTAATTTTTGTGTGAGCACAAGCTCTGTACAGCTATTGACCTATTTTGAACTTGCTTTTAAGCATGAAAAATGACAAAGTAAACACGCAGAGCTGTTTATAATGAACAACTGATCTTTAACACTTCCGCCATCTTTAAATGTCTTGTCTATTTGTTTTAGATCTAGTCAAAACATTAGTCCTAAACCTTGAGTCAATATGTACGATGGAACAGTCAGGGTACATAAGGGATGACAGCTTCACACGGAAACACACAGCCGAATGACTGGAGATACCTTCCATCTGCTGATCACACTGCTCTATAAACAAGTCCCTGTAGGAGCCATGGAGATGAATAGGATTGAGGTGTTTTTTCATGGAGTAGAATAGAAGGCAAAAAGGTGGACGGATGGTCTTTCTGGTTCGGACTGAGTGGAAAGCTACCTTGGGTAAATACTGAAATGGGGCCAGAAATGTGAGCAAACATGAATGCCCACACACACACACACACACACAATAAAGCTGTTATTGGCTCTAAGTCTAAATCAGGGCCCTCTCTTCCTTGCAGAGCTGAACTCTATAGCTCTCTGATATTTACTCCCATCTGTCATCTTCCATCTCTCTCTCTCTTTCTCTCTCTCTCTCTCTGTCCGTGTCCTCTATCTCCCCCTAACCTTTATTCGTTCTCCCTCTGTCTGCCTTTTACTTTCTCACTCCCCTACCCTTTATTCTTTACAAACAACCCACATCCCCTCAATTTCCTTCCCTCATATTAACTCTCCCTTCTTTTAGGCAGTTTACTTCCATCTCATCCAGCCTTTACCTTTTCTTTCTCTGTGTCTCTTTGACTCTCTCTTTGTCAGTATCTGTCTTTCTCTGACTCTCTTTTTCAGTATTTCTTTCTGTATTCTCTCATCCTCTCGTCACAAATATTGCAATGTTTGGTCTGAAACCCCTCACTAAGCCAGGAAACTAGTGGGGAGGAGACAGACACAGCAAGCTAGGACTGGTTCAGACTACCTCAGAATGGAAATGTACGTTGTCATACACAGAGGCGTTGCTAGGCTCACAATACATTCAGGGCATAGCCCACCCTCCTGCTCCCCCCCGGGACAGAAAGTACAGGGTTTTGAATGTACATGCGGAAAATGTCGATGTACATGCTAGTGGTCAACAGATCTACATTGTCATAATGCACGATTGGATTATAGATGAATAGATCAGGGGCTGTTTAAAACATTGTTTTTTTTATTGTTCCATTTGAGATCCGGGGCTATTCATAAAGGACGCCCAGGCCTAACGACGCCACTGGTCATACATGAAAGTAAATCATCAGCATTGACCTTATATATATATATATATATATGGTGCTGTGGTCAGGGATGGGGAATGGGTGCTAATGCCTGTGACTTCAACGCTAGCGAGTTCAAATCGCTAGAGATGCACAATATATTATTTTTCTAACCACAACCACACTTGAGTATTTACAAACCTTAACCCTAAACTGTCATTCGTAGTGCAGCGCTTCATTCATTGAGGTACGAAAAAACGTACAACTGCATCTGGGAGGCGACGTCACCAACACCGTCGCCAACCGACACCAACACCTTTCACCAACACTAGTTTCAGTTGGTAGAGCATGGCACTTGCAACCAGAGGTTGTGGGGTCGATTACCATGGGGGACCAGGCCGGAACTGTATGTATTCACTACTGTTAGCTGCTCTGGATAAGAGCTTCAGCGAAAGGACTAAAATGTAAATGTACATATGTGGAGATGTGACATTTCATATAGCCACATCATAAGACTGATAGGCTTTAAGGTAGAGCTGATGGATATCTGACCATGCATCCCACTGCTGAAGCGCAGCAGCCAGGCTGCTGACAACAGGGTCAAACAGACAGGAAGAGGGGGAAGGAATTTGAGGACATTGTCAATCACACACTCACAAGCACACACACAGCACATCAGGGAGATTTAAAGGGGGAGGTCTGTTGACTGACTGAAAAAATGAGAGGTTATTGATTTGGGAGCACAGGGATTGTTGTGGCTTCCAGGGGTCACATCTAAACAGGAACATTAAAAAGACCATGCCAACGTACCGCTGGAGAAATATAATGGACGGACCACTGGCCGCCATGTCAACACAGTGCTATCAACACAAGGGGATATTACAGGGGTATGGCTAGAGTTACAGCTGATATTTGTGTAATGTGGTCGGTGAAAAAAAAGCGATGGAATGCTTTGGTGTGGATGTGAAGAAAAGGGGGGTGGGGGGTGAAAGGAAGCATCGTCTCTGTCGACTGGAAGATATGTTTGCAGAGGAAGGAGACACGACGACAGAGAGAAGTGCAAAGATGGTGGTGACCGGGGTAGGGTTAAAGAAAAAGACAGAAGGTGTAATGTATGGTGGCTAGAGAAGGTGAGGAGTGAGGGAGAAAATGATGAGAGAAATGATGAGGGGGGAGGGAGTGTGGGAGAGAATGACGAGAGAAATGATGAGGGGGGAGGGAGTGAGAGTGAGAGGGAGAAAAGAAGAATAAAGATGGAATGGCTTGGCTGTGGCGTATTGGTGGTGACGCGCAGTGAGAGGGTTTGACATGAGTTAGCTGCTCTGGCTGTTGTAACATAATGACAGTGTGATAGGAAACACCCAGGGGACACATGAAAGAGATGCACAGTTGTCCCTCTCACTACTGACTTCACTTCCTGTGACCGGGACCAAAGAAGGGTTATTTACTGCCTTAATGCAAACAGGCTGTGTGTGTGTGTGTTTGCAGTGTGCAAAGCAGTGTGGGAGGTGATTGGCCCTTGTGAATGTGACCCCTGTTCATGTGTGTGTCAAACGTTGTTATGGTTTGTGTGTGTGTGCAACACATTAATATGTGCGGGCACTTGTGTGTTTTTGCGTGTGTGTGCTACTCAGGCTGACCTCTCCCATGCTGTCTGGTTGTGTCTCCAGTAGCTGCTGCCTGCTGGAGGGTCAGGCCTGTTCCTTCCGCTACTCAGAAATCCTCTTGTCTTCACCCACTAGGGTTGCGACCTTTCTCTGCAGCCCTGGTGCCATACATCTGCACTGTGATAGCACTGTAAGACCGGACCACCCAAATACACACAGACACAGACTGACTAGGGGTGGAACATTTGCTATTTATTTTATCACCCACAACAGTAGCCCCCCCCCTTCCTTAAATTGAAATTGCCTTCTGGCAAAACCATTGCTAAAACATTTTCAATACATAAATTAATAAAGCTGCTGAAGTCATGATAAACTAACCATTTAATAGTATAAACGATTTGTTTTTGTTTGTACATACATGCTTTTTTATGCTTTCTCATGTTTTGAGTCAAAGCTAAAAGTTTGTTGGGTCAGTTTTATATTATTATCGAACTTTAGAACGAATCAAACAATTGTCTGGATTGCGTCAGTAACAACCAAAATATGAGAAAGCATGAATTCTTTAAAGGGGCGTAGAATCCTGCCTTATGTTAACAGGACCGAATTTAAACAATAGCATGATTGTCTCCTCCTCGTCTTCCCTCACCGAACAAGATATATGGTATAGTATTAGCTTGTCCAGGGTGGTTTAGGGAGGGAAGGAAAGTACTGTGGGTGTCTAAATGGAATACAAGTCAATGAAATGGACCAGCTAGAAAGTTTAAATGGGGAAAATCGCAGGCACTCGTATCAATTTCATAGAATTTTTTTTTTGAAAAGTTACGTTTTTGCTGCAGTTGTTTTTCTGGTCACTTAAACAAAAAAACAACAACATGTAATTGCTACTAGTAAATGTTTGCTTATGTTTTTGTGTGTTTACTGTGGTATAAGAGGGAAAACCACCACCGTTCAGTACATTCCCATAGAACTCTGTTGTTCTGTTCATTATTTCCAAGGCAATGCACATTATCCATGTGGTGATTATCCATTACTACCTTAAGGTTTTTTGTAAAGGTAGATTTGATGTAAAATAAATAAATTTTTTTAACAAACAAAGTAAAATGATAATTACTTTTCTACTGTCAAGATAATTTCTAAGGATTATTAAAATATACTGTAGCTACCCTTAACTAAGTCCAGACCTTGAGACATGACATACTGTACGTGTTACCGGTAGCCATAGCCTAAGAATTATATTTTGGGGCTTGCTTATCCTTCTTCGACAGAGAGGATGATATGTCTCCCTCTATCTGTTACAATATCCAGATAATTTACTACTGGAATGTGTGATAGGATAAACCTGCATCCATTCTGGGTTTGGATCTAAAACTTGCCCTTTGCAGAAAACTGTGATACCATCCATAACGTCAGGTCTTCATGAGTTCGGTATGCTAGATTGCATTTTATTTCTCAGGAATATTCACTTTGTTAAGTGTGAGGTTACTGTATTGGATTGGTTAAAGTTGGTCTATTTTGATTTTAAAAGGTCTCACCTACGGAATGGTCTGAATGAAATAAAACTTTGGGTCTCTTGTCCTGCTCTGCTCTCCATGGAATTAAATGGCTTTATATTGAGACTAGCCCCCCATCTTGTGGAGTGAACTAATGCCTTGTAACTTAAGCCTAGAGCTTGTTCAATCAAATCATTTATTTTACAGTGTCACGTTAATTTATTTGAATGCAAGTCAGTCTCACACCAAGTGATTGAATCATCAAAAAGGCTTTGGTATATTAGATTGTATTACTGAAAGCTGTGGTATACACAGATCAGCCATAACATTATGACCACTGACAGGTGAAGTGAATAACACTGATAATTTCATTATCATGGCACCTGTCAGTGGGTGGGATATATTACCGCAGCAATGTGAACATTCTGTCCTCAAAGTTGATGTGTTAGAAGCAGGAAAAATGGGCAAGCGTAAGGATCTGAGTGACTTTGACAAGGGCCAAAATGTGATGGCTAAACGACTGGGTCAGAGCATCTCCAAATCTACAGCCCTTGTGGGGTGTTCCCGGACTGCAGTGGTACACACCTATCAAAAGTGTTCAGAAGGGAGGAAAAGCAGTGAACCGGTGACAGGGTCAAGGCAGAGTTGGGGAGTTAACCCATTAAAAAAAACAGTAACTGTAATCAGTTACTTTACCAACTAAAATATTGTAATCGGATTACAGATACATTTGAAAAAATATATAATTACTCTTGGATTACTTAAATTTAAAAATAATTATGACAGGCTGCATGCTTGGTTTTTTATTTAATGTTTTAAAAACATTGTTATTTGAACCAAAATAACAATTGAGCACTTCCGTTTTTGTGTGTGGCATCATCATGCGCGCAAACGTTGACGTGCATTAGCAGTTTAGTGACTGATGAAGCGCTAGTTTAATTGGTAAAAACAGTGTGCATCTATAGTAGCCGACTCATTTAAAGGTGATTTAGTTATCTACTTGACGCATCTTTCTCAGAACAATGATAGGCGATAGGCCTACCACGTGTTATATATTAGTTTTATATTAGTTTTATATATTAAAGGTTTATTTGTTTCAAGTTCCAAGGTTTATTTGTCAAATGCACCGAACAACACAGCCGAGAAGAGTTGCACTGAAAAACTCAGACAGGAAATGTTTTTGAAGTTTAGGCAACTATTTGTTAGATATCTGTAACATGGGCTGCCTCCAAGGTAAAACATTATATGGAATTAATCGGTGAAGTACTCAGCCGAAGGTGATGGTTTGTATTTGACACAACCTCCTCAACTCCGTTCATACTTAGGCCATGTGATTCTGCTTGCTTTGCATCTCAGAATATTGCATCCATTGGTAATCATTGGCTGCTGACGACATTGACTTTAAGCTAAGAGTGCAGGTGTATTATCACATTTTATTTCTATCATTGTGATGTGAAAATCAATTGCTGGTGTCCCTAATAATCATGTTACGTTCACGCGGGTAAAAGGTATTTGTGTGCGGGTGTTCAAGATTGCAAACATGCGTTCGCGTGCCTAGGGTTTTGGCAAAGTTTTTACAATGTTAGTGGTTGTGGAGCAAAACATCAAACAACTGTAGATGAATGTTTACACAAAAAGCTAAGGATATCTTAATTTTTATATACAACAATGTCAATACCCTTTTTGAGAAATTGCAATTTATTTTTCAACAATGTTTTGAAGCAGTTAGAAACATGAATAAAAAAAAATCACAGAAAAGATTAACACATCCTTCGATTTTGAGTTATGTTCAGATAAACAGCCAGATTCTGGAAGATTGAGGGTTATTGGATTAATTGGAACGACTACATATCTGACAGAACTTGAGCGTGTAATGTAGAGATGTGGTCCAATCATATTGAAGTAGAATGCAATGGTTTTGAAACCCTTTCCAAAGGCGCTGTAGAAAACCGCTGTAAAATTCTAATTTCGTTTTTGTCCAGCTAGGTAAACACTAACACTGACTGATCCCGCAAAGGGTGTTCAACTGGTTATAGGCTATTCCTGTTTGTTTAATGCCTGTTAATATGAAAGTAATCTAAAAGTAATTCAAAGTTCTCAAATTACATTACTGATTTTGAGTAATCTGAAAGTTACGTTACTGATTACAAATGTGGACAGGTAACTTGTAACTGTAACATTTAAAAAGTAACCTACCCAACCTTGGTCATGGGCGGCCAAGGCTCATTGATGCACGTGGGGAGTGAAGGCTGGTCCAATCCAACAGACAAGCTAATGTAGCTCAAATTGCTGAAAAATGTAATGCTGGTACTAATAGAAAGGTGTCAGGGGGCTGCGTAGCCGCAGACCAGTCAGGGTGCCCATGCTGACCCCTGTGACCACTGCCGAAAGCGCCTACAATGGGAATGTTAGCATCAGAACTGGATCACGGAGCAATAGAATAAGGTTGCCTGGTCTGGTTAATCACGTTTCCTTGTACATCACGTGGATGGCCGGGTGTGTGTGCGTGCTTACCTGAAGAACATGTGGCGCTGGGATACACTATGGGAACAAGGCAAGTTGGCAGAGGCAGTGTGATGCTTTGGGTAATGTTCTGCTGGGAAACCTTGGATCCTGCCATTCATGTGGATGTTACTTTGACACGTACCACCTACCTGAGCAGTGCTGCAGACCATGTGCATCCTTGGATGGCAACAGTATTCCCTGATGGCATTGGCCTCTTTCATCAGGATAATGCACCCTGCCACAAAGGAAAAATGGTTTGAGGAACACAACAACGAGTTCAAGGTGTTGACCTGGCCTCCAAATTCTCCAGATCTCAATCCAATCGAGCATCTGTGGGGTGTGCTGAACAAGTCCGATCCATGGAGGTCCCACCTCACAACTTACAGGACAAGATCTGTTGTTAACGCCTTGGTGCCAGATACCACAGCACACCTTCAGAGGTCTAGTAGAGTCCATTCCTTGATGGGTCAGTGTTGTTTTGGGAGCAAAAGGGGGACCTACACAATAATAGGCAGGGGGTCATAATGTTGCGGCTGATCGGTGTATGTAAGCAATAAGACTGGGGGTGTGCTATATAACCAATATACCATGGCTAAGAACAGTTCTTAGGCAAGATGCATTGTGAATGCACACCCCCTCATGCCTTATTGCTTATATACCATGGCTGTCAGACAATCAGCAATAAGGATTCAAACCATTTGGATTATAAGTAAGTAACAAGGCACAAGTGGGTGTGGTTGTAACATGTGCCTCCCCTCCCACACCAGCACTCGGGGTCGCTGGTTTACCAGATGCCACCAGTTCCATTTACAGTTCTATTTCAGTTTGGCCCTGTTCCACTTCCATTCACACCTGGTCTCAATCTCCACAATCACCATTACACACACCTGGACTCAATTTCCCTTGTAAACCTTCTGTATGTGTACCGCTCTGTTTCCCCTGTTCCTTGTCACTGATTGTCATTGTATTGTTGAGCCTCGTTATGGGCGTATGTTTTGTTCTCTCTGTTCTTTTGAATCTGAGTCTCTCTTTGTTGTTGTAAGCCTTGTGCTTCTGGTATTTTGGTGATTTCGACCTATTGTCCTAAGCTCTACTCACATCTGCTTCTTCAGTCAGCATTCAGGATTCAAACCACCCGGTTTATAAGAGACTATGTACCACGGGTATGACATCCAATAGCATTTTACTGTGGCTTTGCTAAACTGTTTGTAATAGCAGTGCAGAATCTCAGCGGTTTTGGTATATTGCCAATATATCATGGGTATATACAGGCTCTCTGGCGGTGGTACATTGGCCATAAACCACATCCCCTTATAAGTTATTACTTAAGTACTCTATTACACCTGAACAGAAATCATAGTCAAGCAACCTGCATTTTAACTCATTGGGAATATATTTGCTTGAATAACTTAATGCAACATTCCTTCTTCAAAATGATAATGTATGTAAAGTAGAATGACAGCTGCATGTTGAGTTATCGTCAACTGGCTGAGTTGGTAGGTGACAGTTCAGTCAATTTACTGCTATATGCTAATAGCCTCATATAACATCTTGATCTTGAATGTAAAACCTTTAACATGGCATTTGGATTAATGTATTTTAACATTGAAATGATCCAAACTTAAACTGAAGCGTTTTGTTCACATATATATATATATATATATATCATATTATTATTATTATATATATATATTTCTTTTTATCCGCCTTATGTAAATTACGGATGAACTTATGTCCCCTAAAAACTAGGTCGGCGTCCGAACACGCCTCCATCCACATCCATGCATCTGGAATGGTTTAAGAACATCAAGTTTCTCTGTGGACACACCGACGACAAATGAACATCACAAACCCACAATTGTGAAGAGGACACGGCAGTTCTGTATATGTCCCTGGTCTGTTAACATCTTCACCATTGATATTATAGCCTAATCCAAGAAGAATCTTGGACAGAATTGTTCAGAGACTTGCACTAGTTATTTTTAGGTAATATCCACCACAATCAATTACATTTGCTGTGGTATTAAATGAATCACAGTGATAAAACAAAATATCTGATGTTGCATTCCCAATGGAACTTTGTTGGGCTTCTATGTGGTTGAAAGTGCAATGATAACAGATGCTTATTTTCACTTCGCCCATAAACGTTTCCGTCTTTATCATTAAACATATGCCCTAACTTCACACGTACATGATGGTCTCCCCTTGGATGAATGTCAAAACTGCTGTGTGACTGTTAGGCCTTATTGCGAAATCACAGTGACAGCCCACTGAGCACTCAACAAACGTTTGGCTGTCTTTTCAAGTGGGTGCAAAAAGGTTGAAATCTCATTAATCAACATCTCAATCAAATATTGCCAAAATATTAATGTTGCAGTGACAGTGTGTACCCAGTGGGCAATAAGTATGTCGACACATGAACACGCACAGAACTGAACAAAACATGCCGTTTACAGTTAAAAGTACAACCAAGACGAGAAAAGAAACAATCAGATCTTATGTTCTATAGATTATGGTTGCATTAAGGGACCGACGAGGCAAACAGCGGGCTAACCTTGCCCCTGAGAGAGCCCACGTCCAGGCCTAGCCTAAACACGCATGACAAGGGCAGGCGTGTGACAGGCGAGCCAGACACATGGCGAGCGGCGGGGTGAACACATCGGAGGAGTGACGGAGTAGAGAGGCTTTTATTCGGAAGTCTGAGAAAGCAAACGACTTAGACATAAACACAGTTAGAGCTGTTTACCAAACCCAGCAGCAGAACCAATGGAAACCATACGGTGCACACTGGCAGGGGAGTGTGTGTGTGTGTGTGTGTGTGGGTGTGTGGGTGTGTGTGTGTGTGTGGAGAAGGGAGGCTGGCAGGGGTTTCAGAATTCAAATGGAATAGACAGAAAATAGGACTAATGTTTTTAAATAGACATATTTCTCCAAGCGGAATGCAATTTACTTGCAGTACATTTCTCTTATGGCTGGCTCTGGTTTGGCTTCAGCTCCAGTCATTCTTCCTTTGCCTCCAAACCATTGCCACATTTAAAAATGCTCAACCTATCGTCTGCAGATAAAGCTGTTTTGATTTGCCTTTCATCACATGCAAACCAAAACAGATTCGCAGTGAACAGCACAGCACAGTTTTCCAGATTTTCTGGGACCGTGATATGAAATGAAACGTCTGAAAATTAAGTTGATCAAAACCCGCAAACCATAAGCAGCACAGACACACGGGCGCAAACACACACACACACACTATGGCCATACCACAAGTCCTATCAAGGTTCTGGGTGAACTACATGCCTTTTTCTCTTCTACAATGCCAGAATAACATTCCTCCAAGTGTTCCTTCCTGAAGCCAGGGTAAATCAGCTTCTCTCAGGGCAGGTTTGACTTGGTCAATTTCATGCTTCTAATGGAGTGGGAGGAGGAGTATTCATTCGGAAGTGTTTGGAAGAAGCTGCCACGAGTGCCGACACTCGGGTTCAGAAGCAGGCCTCTCTCCCACTCAATCCCTGACACAGAGAGCGTGTACTCATGTGAAACGTGGGTACCGAAGTGTCTTTGCTCTGCGTCTTCCTGTTCCCTCTTCTTTACTGCTTTCTCTATTCGCACAGAACCTGCATTCACCTTTTCTCTCTCCTTCCCTGTCACTTCCAATAGTACAGTGCCCCCTCCCTCTCCCTCTGTCTGAGTGTCCCTGTGTAATTCCCTGGAGGTCAGGGATGCGGACGGACTGTGTGGATCCCCTCAGGCTGTGCCGGCGCTGAGACTGTGGTGAGGACGCTGAAGGACACTCTGGGGATTCCTAGTGACGATCTGCCTCCTAATGAGGAGAGGAGCAGACCAGGGGATGAGATTAAGATGGAGAGAAAAGACATGGAGGAGCGAGAGAGAGCGAAGGAGAGAAAGCGAGGGAGTCGGGGGGGGCAGCGAAAGTGAGGGAGAGAGGATGGAATGAGGCTGGTAGAGAGAAGGGAGCAGACAATGAGGAAACATGTATGTGTGTGTATATATATCTATACACAACTTCGGAATGAAATAAGAGACCACTGCACCCATTTCTTTCCTTTCCAAATAAGTCGAAAAGGAAGGTTTTGAGTGCGGAACAGAAGTGTTCAATTTGCAGTGGTCTCTTAATTTGAACCTTTCTGTTCCTCACTCAAAACCTTCTTATTTCAACTTTTTTGTAAGGGAAAGAAAATTTGCAGTGGTCTCTTAAGTTTTTCCGGAGTAGTATATCATGGGTAATCTGACCAAGGTGTTGAAAACACTTTGAAAGATCAAACACTTTGGTATATAAACTATGACTGTATACTTCTATCAACATAGTAGTGTGTATATGAGTTTAAGTGTGTTTGTTTTTGTGACTTGTGAGGACATTTTGTCCCCATAACTATACTAAAACCTGAACAATGTGACTTGTGGGGACATTTGTCATGTCCCCACATTTCAAAAGTCATTTTCTGGCTCAGGGTTTAGTTTTAGGGTCAAACTTACAATTAACTTTAGAGTTAGAATTGGGGTTTTCTTTAAGGTCCAGGTGTTGTTGGTTAAGTTTAGGGTTAAGGTTAGGCATTACATCTAGGTAAGGTTTAGCCATAAATGTTACTTTATTGAGGTTAAGGTTAGGGTTAGGGTTAGGGTTAGGTTAAGGTTAGGGTTAGGGTTAAGGTTAGGGCAAGGGAGCATGGAATTTTGTTTTTCTGGTCCCCACATGTCACAAAAAACCGTCTGTGTGTGTTTGTGTGTGTGTACCTAGTTGTAACCCGCAGCCTGGTCCTGTTGTATTGTTTCTGGGAGCTGTGGAGAGATGTCCGGTGGTGCCCATCTGACATTCCCTGGAGGTAGACAGAACAGGGAGACAAAACTTTTATCATCATCCTGGTTTAGTACAGGGAGTCAAAGAGAGAAGGAATGAGAATTCAGAAAGGACAGATGGAAAGAAGGAAAGAGAATTCAGAAAGGACAGAGGGAAAGAAGGAAAGAGAATTCAGAAAGGACAGAGGGAAAGAAGGAAAGAGAATTCAGAAAGGACAGAGGGAAAGAAGGAAAGACAGATAAGAAAGAGGTTGAACAGAGAAGGAAACAAGGATACGGAGAGAGAAAGAGAACTAGAGAAAGTATGCGAGTGACAAAGATAGAAGGAAGACGAACACAGTGAAAAGTATGTGAGTGCTGTGGGTGCAAGTGAGGAACCGCCCTGTGTGACCTTCAGCCATATAGGCGTGGCATCACATGACGAGGAGATAGATGGCCGCGTTCCATCCGCCTTATCTCAGGTACTGTTCCTTCTTTCCTTCCCTCTCACCTTCACCTCCTGTCTGCTGTACCTGAACTAGTAGTCTCCTGTGGCTGGGCCAATCTGTCCTCGCTCCTGTCCCCTGCTCCGTGCCAGCTGGCTCTTTACAGTCCCCCCCCCCCCCCCCCCCCCCCCCCGCCCCAGGGCATGACAGGTGTACACACAGCACTGATTAAGAGGACCTGTAGCACACCACACACAAACACACAATAAGACACACACACACACATGCTTCTATATACGCGTGGATAAACACATAAACCGACACGATATCACCGCTCTATGCTAGCTGGAGATTTTCTCACGACGCGTTGCTTGTTTTGTTACGTTTCTTTAACTTAGGTGAATGTTTTCCAAATGTCAGTGTGGCTCCTGCACATTGCGCCTTGATAGTGTGCAGTTTGACTTACTGGGAGAAACATAAATATGTCTAATGTTATCCCCACGCCCATACCATTCGGCTAGTGAGTTTCCAGGAATAACTCTGGCTTCAGTCAAAGCTGGTACCAGTTACTGTTGTGTTCGATTGAAATAAAGTACCAGACTGTTTTTAAAACCATTTGATAATTTTGTATTGATTGTTTAGTGATATTTAAATGGCTATGTTGATTCTTTGAGGTGAAGGGTTAAGGTTAGGATCGGAGGATTTTTGCATGTCTGCAATGTTTATTTTGTTGCTATGGTCACTGGCTGCAGTCTCACACAGTGTAAAGCCCGCTTGACTGTAGGGAAAAGACTCACTGAAAAGCTCTGCGAAACAGAACACAGTCCAAAATCATGCAGGTTACAATTCATCTGACACTATTATATCAATCCTCCACTATCAACCAGGGGTGTCTGCCAGAGGCATATTGATGGGCAGGCAGGTTGCCTACTGAGAATCGCCTTCACTATTCAGGATCTATTTATATATCTGAAAAAGAAAGCGAGAGAGAGAACACATTCCCTGCAGTGGGATCGATGCACGTGTACCCTGTCTGTGAGCTGTCTTTGGAGACATTGACGCATGCCCTCGTCATTCCCAGTCACACAGCCTTAAGGCCAATCCACGGTCCACGCAAATGCTAACGGAGCACAGAGCAAAGTTGCAGAATTGTTTTTCAAAGGATGGGTCGGGCCCCTTCTCCTACACGCATGTAAACTTTGTCTGTGGCCTCTCAAAATGTGAAGTACAGCCACAGCTGATCTACGCTAGTCTACAAACTACAATTTGAAACATTATAATTATAACACTGATTGTGTGGCTGAATGATTTGGATTATTTACCATACAAAGCTGTTCGTAATATTGCCTATATACACTGATGAGCCAAAACATTATGACCACTAACTGGTGAAGTGAATAATGTTGATTATCTCCTAACAAGGGCACATGTCAAGGTCTGAGTAGATTAGATGCGAACAATCAATTCTCGTAGTCAACATGTTGGATGCAGGAGAAATGGGCAGGAATAAAGACCTGAGTGGCTTTGACAAGGGGGCAAACTGTTATGGCCAGACGACTGGGTCAGAGTGTCTCTTAAACGGCAAGGCTTGTGGGGTGCTCTCAGTCAGCCGTGGTGAGTACCTACTGACAGTGGTCCGAGGAGGGACAAACCACACACCAGCAACTGGGTGTTGAGCTCCCAGGGTCCTCAACGTGCGAGGGCAATGCAGGCTATTTTGTCTGGTGGGAACCAACAGAAGGTCCACTGCAGCCCAAGTCACAGAAAATGTTGATGATGAAGGAAAGTGTCACAACACAATGTGCATCACACCCTGCTGCGTATGAGGCTGCGTAGTTGCAGACCGTTCAGAGTGCCAATGATGACCCCTGTCCACCAATGGGCACATGAGAGTCGGAACTAGGCAATGTTCTGCTGGGAAACCCTGGGTCTGGGAATTCATGTGGATGTCAACTTGACACGTGCCACCTACCTACACATTGTTCCAGAACAGGTACACCCCTTCATGTCAATGGTATTCCGTGATGGCAATGGCCAAAACTACGTCAAACTATACACGTTGTTCAGGAAAGGTTTAACATATGTGATGAAGAGTAAAAAGTGTTGCCTTGGCCTCCAAACTCAACCAGATCTCATTCCAATAGAGCATCTGTGGGATGTGCTGGACCAACATGTCCGATCCACGGCGGCTCCACCTCGTAACTTACAGGACTTAAAGGATCTGCTGCTAATGTCTTGGTGCCAGATACCACAGGACACCTTCAGGGGTCTTGTAGAGTCCATACCTCAGCGGGTCGGCGCTGTTTTGGCGGCACACGAAAGACCAACAGCAAATTAGGCAGGTGGTCATAATGTCTTGGCTCATCAATGCATACAGAAGTAAATTGTTGGGCAGAGAGAGTGTGGAGCCCTTAACACTGGTTATGATGAGCACCTTACTGAATACAGAAGTTGTAGGAAAATGTTAAGAAAGATGTTCCAAGTTATGACAGGTTCAACTTGTAAATACCAAGGAAGCTATGGTTATGCAAAGCAGTTATTTAAAAAGTTGAATCTGTAGAAATATGTAGTGTCCTTTGGAATATGTTGCACAGAGAATTCCTTTAATTGCTGTGGGTCCCAAACTGACCAAAGATGTAAATTAGCAACATGTAGAAGCATTATTTTTATGGAGTTATGAGAATATTCAGGTGAGTAAGGAAGTATTCTGTCTTCCCCCATCTATCCTCCCCTCTGACAGTGTCATTTTAGTATTATTGTGATTCTGTGTGAATTCGTATTGGAATATGAGGTTATTTTTGTGAATCTGTCTCATCTTAGCACCTGCAGTAAAGAAGCTCCAGCTGTAAAGAAATACAGACAGGAAGTGTAAAGTTACCCCGCTTTAAGCAGGCCTCACTGCAGATGTGCCACTATTGCCTGCGGTGTAGCATGTTTTACTGATCATGGTATGTTGATAAACTAAAACTCACAGTTGGGAAACCTATTGGAAACGTTGGCGGACCTTCATGAGGAGGAGGCGGAGGAGAGAATGAGAGAGGGGTGAAGGTAGAGGAGAGATTGAGAGAACGGAGGAGGTGGAGGAGGTAGTGTGAGATGGGACAAAGAGAAGTAGCTAGGGGGGGATGTTTCAGTCATTTCAAAGTCGTTTTGTTTGTTTGGAGGTGAGGTGAAGTAAGGTGAGAGAATGGATGGGAGGGAAGTTAGAAGAGATCTTCATCCACACCATATTTATCTTAAAGATGGAAAGAAGTGCATATTGAGTAGATGGCCTGAGGGTTTAATAAGTGATTAATGAGGTGTTGTGATGTAATCCCTACATGTCTTCTCCCTCTCCTGATTGGTGGGGCAAAGCTTAATGCCAGCTACATTGTGATAATGCAGTGGGGGGGGTCTGTTAGAGGGTTAATGTTAACTACATTTCCCTAAGAGATATTAACAGCACTAAAAAGGGAATGTGTTGTTTGAAAATGAAATGTTCCTTGAATTGCCGCAGAGAGATCCATCTGATCTGAGTTGATCTGTTACCGAGGACTTCGCTGTCCAAGTAATGTGGGCTGAATGGTTGAAGTGATGGAGATGGGGTCCGGGTACATGCATTGAATAGTGACCAGGGATTGGATCTGGTCTGTTGTCTGAGTGGAGGTCATTCAAATGGATGCAACATGAATGCAGTCTGTGACTCGCTCAGGGCTAAAAGAGGGAATAATTGGATTACTTCAGGCAATGCAATCAGCGTGACTACATTACTGAGAATGATGGGGGAGTGGGGGCTGACAAGACACAGAGCCGCTAACTTTTAAGTGGACGCCACGATTGCCATGAGGGGGGTGGGGAGGGGGGAGTGAAGGAGAAAATGGTGGGGCCACAAAAGTGAAATAACTCAAAACCAAGGCCAGAAAATCGATTGAAAGGTTTTTCAGAAAAATATATATCACTTCCCCTGGCTTTCCCTTGCACTTCTTTCTCTAAAATCTAATTACCAAAATACCCTCAAGAAGAATCACGGCAAAGACGGCATGATACGACAAAACAGGATTACTGATAGTGTATATGACTTTGGAAAGAGTTTCATATTGCATATATGGAAGACGGAACAAAGACCAATCCTTTAGGAATACTCCCTCGCTTTGTTTCCTTCCTCCGAACATATAGAAACACGTGAGCAAGTCAAATAAAAGAGAGGTCTGGTACCGCGGGGAGCAAAATATGTTGCTGAACGTGCGATAGGTCTCCATTACAGTATTTACCCTCACTACAAACCCAATTACCACAAATCAGATTCAGTGTTTACGCTAACGTCAGGGGATGATTAAGTCAGAGCCAGCGTTCACTGGATCATGTTCCCCCATGCCCTTTTGATTTTGGCTACTCCGCCCTTCCAGTACCTCAGACTCTCCATCCTCCAAACTGAAGCCCCACATCCCTCCGCTTTCACCGCAGAAGAAAGCCAATGCAACAGAAAGTAATCATCAGAAATGTTAAACAATAAACGTTTTGTGTGTTTCTTTCTTTCTGTGTTGTGGATTTTTTTTTATTTATTTTTTTTGATGAGCATGAAATCTTCCCAAGTCATCCATTGAGGAACATTCCCACGAGCCACGTAGGCACACTCCTAAGTACTCAACATCGCCAGCTCTGTTTGACAAACACATTAGGACCAGTTTCCGATATTTATTGTTAATAGCAGCTAGCCGTCAATTTCCATAGAAAAGGTTAATACAATATCCCCCTTGTAAACTGAAATAGGTAATGATTTCCAGCCTAATTTGTTCTCTTATCTTATTAAATTACACCCTCTGAGAGCAGTAGGCATCTTAATGATAGGTTACCCCTGCGGTTTGACCAAAGGGAGCAGGAAGTGTGCATGAGTTTGTGTGTGTGTGTGTGTGCTTGTTTTGTGTGCGTGCACTGTGAGAACCTCCCTGTACTTACAGGCTCAAAAACCCTCCTTGGTATCAGCAGGCGAGGGTCCAGCTAACAAACCTGTCATTTATTCACCCTGCTCAGCACCTTCTCAACCCTCAGTGGGGTCCGATATACACACACACACACGCGCGCACACACTCACACACCCATACACCCAGACACATATACTCACCCATACACCCACAGACACATACCCACACAAACACATGCGCACAAGAGCACACAGACACATCCAAGCACACAACTAAGAATCAGAAGGTTCGATTCATTGTACAATCAGACGTTTGGGGTTAGGGTTACGGTTAGGGGTATATAAACGTCAACGGGGTGGGGACAATCCTAGAATTACACAGACACTCTCCAACTCTAGCACAGTTACTAGTAACCTGCCTTCTAGTAACATTAGGTGGTAACTGCTATATCAGACATTTGTCCAGATAGGGAAACAGTTTATTTAACACTGAATATAGGCAAGTACCTAACCTCTAAACCTAATCCCCCAGACAGTCCTTACATGTACACTTAGACATGGATCACACGTCCCCTAACCCCTAACCCCTAACCCCTAACCTAACTGAAAGTTGCCCGTGTATTGTTGGATCCTATTCAGCCTGGAGAAAGCCTGGGTTACGGTTCTGCTTTTCTCTTCCAGGTCTGTTAATGTTGCAACGTAGACACGCTTGACCACTCTTGTTCAACATGAGGGGAAAACCTTGTGGACAAAATGTAGAAAATACCTTTGCTAAAGCCGTTTCTGCATTCTGTCTGCTTTGCCTGGTCTAAAACACACTGTCTACTCCTTCTCTCCCCCTCCTCCTCTTCCCTCCTTTTATCTTTTCCTTCTCCATCTCTCCACTCCCTCTTCTCTCCCTTTCTCTCCCTCCCCTCCTCCTCCTCCTCTCTCCCCTATGCCTCCAGAACTGGAGTGTCCTACAGAGAGGGTCCTATTACAGAGGTCAGTGACCTATGACCTTGTGCAATCTTCCCTGACGTAGGATTAGCATGAGTGGACACATCACCTGATTCTTTGTCCTCTCTTCCTTCTTTTGTTACAGCCCCTCCCATCTGCCAGTACGGTATCTCCACACCAATCAGGTGGAGGAAGTGAGGGAATACAAGGTTGTGTCTGAACTGACTGGCAAAATAATATCATTCAAAATACTGTATGAATGGACACATACAGTCATTTCCACAGTAGCTGTTCCCTGACACACACACACACACACATACACACACACACATTGATGTTGGTTTTAATATTTAAGTGAGTGGAAAAAATCCCTAACCCCTAAATCTAACCTAAATCCTAATTGTTACCTAAATCCAAAATGTAACCTATCCCTAACCTCAGATAACTTAATGCCTCAGATAACTTTAAGCCTTAATGCTTAAACTTAACCTGAACCTAACTTCTAAACCTAACCCTTAATGCCTTGATGTAAATCTAATTCAAAACCTATACTTAATCCCAAGTTAGATAGCTTATTGTCCAGCCAGAAGTTCTCACTTCCAATGAGTTTCCTGTTTTCCCATCGTACGCCAGTAAAACAGGAAAATACAAATACAACCACACACAGAAAGAAAGACAAATATACACACACACACACACACACACACAGGAAGAAAAAAAATACACAGAAACACTCCCAGACACACACTTCTAGTCATCACAGAGCCTTTGCTGCGTAAGAGCACTTTGATATCCCTGTTCTTCATGGCTTATTTCTACTCATCCCTTTTTCCCTCCATCCATCTGAAGAGAGGAGAAAAAAGAGATATCGGGTCCTGAGAGCCAGGCTAATTGAGACGCTCTCATTCTCATCAAACACAACCTTGGACGGTGTCTAGAGGACAGCATATGTGTATTCTACCAAGGTTTCCCACCACACAGCTTTGTCCTGTGGTGCTACAGTTTGGTGCCTTTTGTACTTCAAACAGTGTATAAAGGTTTATCTAGGGTTCAAACCTTCTGAAAATGCCGGATTCATAGAAAAGTCACCGCTACGTGGGGGGAAACCTTGTCAGAGCATGGGTGAAGCAGACATTGTACAGCTCATGCAAATGTATGTATTCTTCAGCTTCAGACCAACGTTTTCTTTTTGATTGTTTTAGTTCTATGGATTTGATGAGAGAATGTTGTTATACACCATTACACACTGATGTGTGGCTGTTTTATTTATTTCCATTTATTTATTAAAGGAATATCCCTAAGTAATTTTTTTTCATTAGATGGCCATAATTATTAATGCGACATAGAAAACAAACTGTTTACATGTACATTTTTCTCAAAAGAACGAGCAAGCGAGGTCCCAAAACTCACTAGCGTGCTCTGTATTTTGACGTATTGAAACGCATCCTTATAAACCCAGAGAAATCTTGTCACCCTGGAAGTGAAATGGTTCGATTTAAAGGGGACAGTCATATCTGCCCATGTGGTTGAGCAGTCAGCAAAACACAAAGTCCATAAATAATATCTACAAAACATAATTTAATTAATTTTTAGATCAGACAGCAGGTTCAATCAACCAATTATGTCATTTTTTGTACTTTCCTGGCATGACTTTTTCAGTGGTGCATAATTATATCTGAAACACTTCTAATCACTCACAAATATTTAAAATATTTGTGTTTGTAAAAAACACTGAGAAAAGCGGTGGATTTTCTCTTTAAAATGTCCATTGTCATGCACTGTGTGTGTACTTCTAATGTCATATTAAACAACATCTTATTTATCATATACATGTAGGACATGATAGATGAAGAGGCAGAAAGTGGAAGAGGGAAAAACAAACCTAAACAACTTTCATGTCTCCTCTAGGAAAAAAAAGAACTGCCATGTGGAGGGAGAAGTCAGCTCCCAGTCCCACTTTTCCCACCCTCTCTCTCTCTCTTTCTACCTCTCCTTTCCTTACATAAACCCTCTGTCTCTCCCTCTCTCTCTCCCCCTTACATAAACCCTCCCCCCCCCCTCTCTCATCTCTCCTTTGATGGTGATGCAAGGTGCCTGGGGCGTTTGTCTGAGGGGAAAGGTTGGGAGAGCGGGAAAAGCCAGATACCCAAAGAGAGAGAGAGAGAGAGAGAGAGAGAAAGATAGAGTGAGAGAGACAGAAAAGGAGAGGGATGGGGTGTTGAGATAATGTTTATGGTGCAGCCCTCTCCCTTTCACAGTTCCAGCCTGACTTTTAACATCTCTCTCTGGCTACTAATCTGACTAATTCTGCATACAAAATCCTATTGCAGCAGCTTATGCATAGCATCTGTGTGCGTGTGTGTGTTGGTTTTGTTCAAGTTTGTTTGTTGGTTAGTCGGCCAGTCCGTCTGAAGCCAGACATCCAAGTGGAGCTGGCAGGGCGGAATGTGACCTGCTGGCCTCTGGAGGGCAGACATTTGGCAGAGCGGACACAGACACACATACACAAAAGGACATACACACTCATCAGAAAGTGTGTTAGAACGATCTTGGGGCAGTGTGACATGCACACACACTCCTCGGTGGTGTTTGAACCTTGGCGAATGTTTGCTAATTAAAAATCACTTAGCTCTACAGTGCAGACTCTTGAAGGACAGGCAGCCAATTGGTTAATTAATTGATTCATTGTCTGGTGGTTAGTCTGTCTGCTGGAATCCAATCAATACTCTCTCACTTCAAAGAGCTCTGTTAGACAGCATCACACACACATACTGTACTGTGCACACACACACTCAAACAGACACAGATGAAGACATACACACACACACACACACACACACACACAGAGTATAAAATTAAACTGCACATTCTGTCATCATGCTGTTGTGAAGCTATGGTTACTGGTTACCATGTCCTTGTCAGATCACACAGTGGTGACCACTGACTGATATGTGCGTGCTCAAGGTCAGACACACACACTACATCACCTGTCAAAGGAATACCACAGAGTTTTATCTGGCTCACACGCACACACGTGCACACACACACACACACGCACACACTCTGATGTAGGAGACAGAAAAGACGTATCAAACACACTCCTTTTGCCCTGAACACGGTCAACAGGCTGATTCCAGTCTCCAGCCCGGTTGGCTGTGCTCAGGTTTCCAGGCCGTCCCGTCGTCTCTCAGCATGGGCTGTGCAGTACCCCACAGAACGTGTTGATTAGTTTGGCCCAGGTTAGGCCTGTTGGAGGAACACAGGTACCTGCCAGGCCCGAAAGACAACACGCTGGCGCGGCTCATGTACCACACCTCACCCTCCCTCTCTTTCCCTCCCTCCCTCCCTCCCTCCCTCCCTCCCTCCCTCCCTCCCTCCCTCCCTTCTCTCTGTCTCCCTCTCTCTCAGTTCCTTCCTCCCTCACTCCCCTCAGTACTGCAATCAGTCCTGCTGACAGCAGCACAAGGACGGAGCCACAGGACTGGGGCTGAAAAGAGAGGGAAAGTAAGACAGGGGGATAGAGGTGGGGAGGAAAGAAAGAAAAGAAAGAAAAAGGAGAAGAAAGGAAATGGGCTACTGCTGCACCTGTGATGGATGAGACTCTGCTCAGGTGTGACGGTGCAACTAAATTAAATCACTGAACAAACAGCAATGAAGGAAAGACAAGGTTAACTTTCCAATGCCCCGCTCTCTCTCTCAGACCCTGTCGACGTCTCTCCACCACAGTGTCCCTTTCCCTCAGCACTTCTACATGTTTTTATCAATATTTGTGTCAATATCATTATCACTTTCCATTTGTCTAAGTCAAACAGTTCCTCAGTAAATCAATGTCTCTCTCCATCACCCCCCTCTCACACTCTCCTTCAATCCACCCCCTTACTCCATCTCACTGTGTATTTAGAGCTGTTGACGAGGGGGGTCTGTAATGACAGTTGACTGTAACCCCTGACCTTTACCCTCTGACCCCTCAGACAGAAACAGAATCGCATGCCTTCAACCCGGCGCCGTCGACAACAACTTCCTGTTGTCATGGTGTCCACCTAGAGGGCGGGGTATAAAGGCCAGGGTATGACTTCCTTGCATGGTGCATGTCTCATGCATTTAATCGTTTTGGGCTCGCACACTTCTAATCTCTCTCGTCAAAAAAGAAGAGTGGGGGAGCGTGGTAATTTGACCTCAGCACAAAGAGAGGTGCTCAAACCCTCTGTCCAATCACAGTATGCAAACTGAAGAGAAATGAAAGAAAGCTAGGAAATAAATCATGTGTGAACTGAAGTCCCCAATCTCAAAGCACAAACCCCTCCCCCAAAAGTAACAAAATTCACGCAATGCGTGCATGAATGGTGACCGTGCACCCACTTTGAAGCAGAAGTATAACGTTGCCTTAACAATGCCGGGCCTGTCTGGCAGACAATGGGAGGAGGCTGTAGAGAGGGAGGAGGTGGACAGGTCAGATGGAGGACAGATGCACTGTTGAGTTTATTTGGGAAGAAAATCCATAAAAAAAGTCAGCAAAAAAAAGAATGCCTAGTCCCCAAATCCTTACCAAACATGTCCCAACTATCTCATGCAGCATACCCCATCGTTCCGATCCAGAGATTCTCCCTGACACCTGCTCAGAGGGACCCACCCGGAGACCATGAGAATGAATGAGGAGTGGTCCACCAACTAACACACAAACATACTTGTCATACATACTCATCTAGCCAGCTGTTTTCTAGCCAGCATCCCCTTAGCTGGGGGGCAGGGAGACATGGCAATGAGAGCCGTGTGTGCAGAGAGATTCTGGTAAATCTGTCTAGATATGAAGCCTGGAGGGGAGGATTCCTCCATAAAACATTTTACTCACTCTCCCTTCTCTCTCGCTTGCTGATTTTGTTTGGGGAGAGGGTTCATCAGATAAATTGGTTCTGCTTATTAAGGAACAAAATGTGCACACTTTCTAAGAGCTCAAAACTCAAAAGGCATCAACACTAACCGCTCACCTGGTATTCCATCATTAGCTCATGTTGACCTCTGACCGCTTAAGCCGATGTATTCAAGCTGCTACAATCCCAGTAAACAGAAACGGCGTCCCTGTGGGTAAACCTTTTGAAGAAACTTTTTTGGGTTCCAGATATACCTTTTTCACAGGGATTCTACAGTGGATCTTAAAAAATGGTTCTTCAAAGGGTTCCCCATGGGACCACCAAATATAGAAGAGTGAAAACAGGTGGGATCCAGGTGTGGCTTCTTCCTGCTACACAGTCTCCTCTATGAGTTAGTAGGAGATAGGCAGGGTAGTGTACGGTGATATTTCAGAAGTAAAGTGTGTTTACAGCATTTATCTCATAAAAAGAGTTGCTATTCCCAGTGTGAATTTAAATATGCCATTAAAGAATGAGAGGGAGAATTAATAAATAGGGAGAGACAGAAGAGGGAGAGCGTGGGACATAGTTTTGAGTTTTTAAAACCCTTTATTTTAATCAAATTATGTACACACACTGTGCCATGTTAGAAATCACCACAGATTAACCAGACAAGTAATTAATCAAAATGCATGAATAAATATAGAAAATGGAAATATAAACCCCCCAAAAACACAAAGACACCGCCTCCTCCGCAGAACCCTGTAACCCACTTCTCCTCATACACGGGGAGGTCCACCACAGAACATACAGCCCTGTAACCCACTTCTCCTCATACATGGGGAGGTCCTCCACAGAACATACAGCCCTGTAACCCACTTCTCCTCACACATGGGGAGGTCCTCCGCAGAACATACAGCCCTGTAACCCACTTCTCCTCATACACGGGGAGGTCCACCACAGAACATACAGCCCTGTAACCCACTTCTCCTCATACATGGGGAGGTCCTCCACAGAACATACAGCCCTGTAACCCACTTCTCCTCACACATGGGGAGGTCCTCCGCAGAACATACAGCCCTGTAACCCACTTCTCCTCACACATGGGGAGGTCCACCACAGAACATACAGCCCTGTAACCCACTTCTCCTCACACATGGGGAGGTCCTCCACAGAACATACAGCCCTGTAACCCACTTCTCCTCACACATGGGGAGGTCCTCCACAGAACATACAGCCCTGTAACCCACTTCTCCTCACACATGGGGAGGTCCTCCGCAGAACATACAGCCCTGTAACCCACTTCTCCTCACACATGGGGAGGTCCTCCGCAGAACATACAGCCCTGTAACCCACTTCTCCTCACACATGGGGAGGTCCTCCACAGAACATACAGCCCTGTAACCCACTTCTCCTCACACATGGGGAGGTCCTCCACAGAACATACAGCCCTGTAACCCACTTCTCCTCATACATGGGGAGGTCCTCCACAGAACATACAGCCCTGTAACCCACTTCTCCTCACACACGGGGAGGTCCTCCACAGAACATACAGCCCTGTAACCCACTTCTCCTCACACATGGGGAGGTCCTCCACAGAACATACAGCCCTGTAACCCACTTCTCCTCACACATGGGGAGGTCCTCCACAGAACATACAGCCCTGTAACCCACTTCTCCTCATACATGGGGAGGTCCTCCACAGAACATACAGCCCTGTAACCCACTTCTCCTCACACACGGGGAGGTCCTCCACAGAACATACAGCCCTGTAACCCACTTCTCCTCACACATGGGGAGGTCTTCCACAGAACATACAGCCCTGTAACCCACTTCTCCTCACACATGGGGAGGTCCTCCACAGAACATACAGCCCTGTAACCCACTTCTCCTCACACATGGGGAGGTCCTCCACAGAGACATTCAAACAGCTTAATTCCAGCTTGCTGACTACATCACCTTGACCATGGTCTGGCTTATGCCTCTGACTCAGGACAATTGCAATTTTAGCTTTTCCTAACAGAAGATGAGAAAGAGAGGGTTTGAGGAAGGGGAGGGGGGGCGCGAGGGGGAGTTAGTCTTTCATGTCTCCCTAGAGTGAGGCTTCCCTTTCATGTGATTTTTTTAAGAATATTTTCCCTCTGTTCTGATTCCATCTCCTGCAACACTTTCCCATGTTATAAAGACATCACTCTCTTGTGAACACCTCTTAGTGCATACTGTGTACGTGTGTGTGTGTGTGCGTGTGTGTGAGTGAGTGAGTGAGTGAGTGAGTGAGAGAGAGAGAGAGAGAGAGAGGAGAGAAAGTGGCTATGCTTAAACACACATATCACACGCGACTAAGGGTGTAGCTTTATGTTGTATATTGGGGGGGAGGGTGTCAGGGTGGTCTCCCAGTTCGACTAACCAATGTTTGGCCATTGAACTCCTGTGGGCCAAAATGTGGTGTTGGTGGTGTAGGGAGAACATTCCTCCAGACATTGACAGCTAATGCTAAATACAACATAGCTGCCGTTAGCATCGCTAGCACTGCTAGCATATCCTCTGAGGTGCTGCATGCTCAGTAACAGACGCTCCACTGTGTAAAGTGGCACCTGCTGAACGTGCTAAACCATGACGACGAAGCAAGGGCCTCCCTCCTTCTGCACTTGAAAAGGAAAGCCCCCCCTGTCACAAACATTATGGTCAGCTTACTTCCTGGGCATCAGAAGGAATGCCTGTTGAAAAGTAGACACCTGTGCCGTGGGCTTTTAAGCACCGACAGACTCAGGTCTCAATGACCAGTGCAACCGGACATGAGTGGACCTCAGATGGACATGGACTGACACTTAGACCGAGGCACTGACTGCCTCCGATTCAGTCATGGCTGACCCCTGTTGTGGGCATGGAATTTTCCATTACATTTTATGGAATGCCTCATCCAACAGCGTGACTGGACCTGTACATCTCTGACAGACCGTACATTACTGTCCATCTGATAGGCTCTGAGGTGCAAAGTTGTCACACCAGAAATGCACAGCTGTTTATTGTGTATTGGGGAAGTGTAAGGTTGTCCATGTTGTGTTCTCTGGTGTCCGGGACACACTTACAGTTGTTGTTTTGGGGGGAGGCCATTGGGAGCTGCTCATTATGGAAGGGGACTACTCATTTGACTGCTACACTGAGCAGGATTTTGCTGTGCGTATTTATGGCTGTGTGTGTGTTTGTGTCTGTTTGTGTGTATGTCTGCCTGTTTGTGTTTGTACCTGAGTGTGTGTTTGTGTGTGCAAGCATGCTATTATTAAGTGATTATGGGATACTTTTTTGATGCAAAGCATAATTCACAGAGGATGTAGACATGAATAACTGTTCTCTTAACCAACACACACACCTCAACACACACACACATCAGAAACTCTCTATTTCTGGAGAGGGAGAGGATAACCAAGAAATGATGTATGATATCGGGGGATGATAAGAAGGAACGTCATGTTTGAAGATGGCCCTTAGGGGAGATAAGGAAGACAGTCCTTTGCTGCTATTCGAGGACTGTTTCCCATGAGGCCAATGGGCTGATAATAGATCTGATTGGCTAGAGTTTATAAGCCTGTAAACAGGGAGGTCAGTAATGCTGGATCTTCAACTGGAATAGACAGCCATGAGAGGTGAGACACAAACCCAGGCCTTTTATGACCCCCTGAGGGTCTTCACGGAGTGAAACTGTGGTCTTTTATTTGCCTGTTTGCCTTTCTGTCAGAACACATAGCCAAGGTTTCAAAAAAACCTCTCTTCTTGTTGTCCTTGTTACAAAGGGAACCAGTCACAGGTTAGAATAAGTTGCTCCTCTGATCTTTATTGGACCTGGACAACGGTTCTACTGGGTTTAGCTCAGTTTGAGTGGAACCCAGGCCAAGAACTGTTGGCAGCCAGGGCTCTGTAAAACACTTAGGCCAGGACTTGTGAAGAGCTGGCGCAAGAGAGAAGGACCCTAAAATAACTGTTATGGTTTTGTTTTGAACATTTTCTCTCCCTCTCTTCTGGTGGCTGGGATAGCAAAAGCACTGGGTACCCACTTCTCACTCTCCCTCTTTCCCTTCATCGCTCTCAACCCCCCCTTCCTTTTCCCTCCCTCCCTCCCTCCCTCCGTTTCCCTCCTTCTATTTTCAGGGGTGTTTTTCTCATTATTAGTCTAGATGTAATTTCAAATCTCATCAGTTTTCGTTTTGAGAAAGCTTTAAAAGGATTAATGTACATTGAGGTGGAAATGGGTGGCTCAAAGTTTGAATAAATATTTTTTTTCATGCCGTCTAACACACATATTTGGTTGCCACCGACGGCCCACACCCCTACCGACAGTCCACACCCTCTCCCTGTTGCGACGGTTTTCCTTGGAATGTCCCACTCTGGTAAGGAATGACTGTTAAAAGGATCTAGAGCTCTAACGCAGCTGGAAGTGGTGAGGGACTGCAATTCTGAGGGAGGAACAATTAACCAGAGTTTGACGCCAGTCTCTGGGAAAACAGAACACAGCGACTGTAAACTGGATTGTGCTAGGGAATAGTGGCTTTAAGGCAGTTAGAAGGAGTTTTGAATGATATCTTACATTGGACGAATGTGTTTTCATGTCCACGGGCATAGAGGTTTTTCCATGGGAGTTAGCATGCAACCATTCATCTTGCAACAGCACGTGTTGGAGATGAGTATGGATTCATGCTGCTGCCTGACTGGAGGCGAACCACCTATATCCCAAGATGAGCATGGATTCATGCTGCTGCCTGACTGGAGGAGAACCACCTATATCGCAAGGTGGGGTGTTAACACACTCTGTTACACACCCTGGCTCATTCCAACAGCCTATCTCCTCTTAAGCATATAGACAGGAAGTACCATAGACAGCCAGCAGTGAGGAGTGATAGTGACCATAAAGCTGCGCTGCCCAGAGGGCGTTAGAAAGGGGTAGTAACCTCTCTGTAACAGTGTGTCAGAGTGTGTGGGTAAGGAGGGGAGTGGAGGGTCACTGACAGGGCTGCATAGACCACCCTCTACCGTGCTGACAGAAACATTCAATCATAGTGCTCTCCCTCCCTGGGTTTTCTGATGGGATGCGTGTGGAAAGAGGGAGTGGGTTTAGAATAGAGAAGGAGAGGGAGAGAGGGAGAGAGGAGGGAGAAGTGGAGAGGGAGAAGGAGAGTAGGAGTCTGAGTAGTAGAAGGAGCAGGACGAGGTGGAACGAGAGGGAGAAGGACAGAGGGAGAAGGAGAGAGAGACGGAGAGGCAGGAGAAAAGGGGAGAGAGAAGAAAAAGAGGGTAAAGGAGATAGGGAGAGGCCTGTCTCCCATTAACACAGCTCTCTCTGGGATCTCAGAATGGACTCTGTCAGCAGGAAACCAACCTGCCGCCGGGAAGAGGAGGGGGAGAAATGGAGGAGAGGGGGGAGGAGAAGGCGTGTACAGCTGAGGGATATAGGCATGGAACATAAAGACTTAGGAAGGAGGAGCAAGGGGATTAGGGTATCAAATAACTAAAGGAGAAAAGACAGAAGAGATGAGGGGAAGATAGAAGAGAATGATGCAACTGGATAACACAGACACTTCCATCAATGCAAAGTGAAGTTTGATCTCCTGTATCCTCACTCAAACCTATAAGTGGAGCCATTTCTCCTGGACACGTCTGTGTTTGGAGTGCTCCTCCATTAAAGGTTGTGAGATATGATTTGCTGGATGGAGGATGTTAGCTTCATGCTGGGGGCTACACAACACTAACTGATGACAAATAGAAGTAGTTATGAAATGTTTAAAATCTCGAGAGCTCTGTTTACAGTTTCAGCGCGCCTTTTAAGCCAAGCGTCTGTTTTTTGACAGGTAGTAATGGATGTGTCCTCTTAGAGCCCCTTCTTTTAAAAGACTCGGTCACATGCACGCACGCACACACACACACACACACACACACGTGCACAAACACAGGCACATGGTCTCTCTTACACACGCTCACACAAACACATTTTTGGCTCTCATACTAGAGTGTTTAGAATTCAGGATCAGATGGTTTCATTATTTACACAACCACTTGAACATTTCAGCACAAAGCCATGCCGCTTCTGAGGAGAGGTGAAAAAGAGAAATAAAAGAGAATGTTTTACGACCTACAAAATGAGCAACATGTGGAGTAAAACGCTTGACCTGCACCATCCAACAATCTTCCATACTGAATGCCCAAGAGTGGCAACGAAAGAAGGGTTGGAGTGTGGGGGAAGGTTAGCGTGTGTGTGTGGGTGTGATTGTCCCAAACTGTGGTTAAACCAGAAAATATTCATTTTTTTGGCTTAAAGATGCATTGCACCCTGAGGGAGCGGTTTGTATCATGTCTGAGGGATTTCTAGGTCAGTAAGATTTGTCTCATGCATTATTGGCCAGAAGGGGTGTGGGAATGGACTTTGCACCCCGGATAACACACAACAGTAAGTCAGAACATGCATTCAAGGGCAAGCGAGATCAAGTCATTTTGTGTGTACTGACATTTTGTGTGTACTCAGGTTTGATAGAACCACTGGGTGTCTTTCAGTGATGTTCCTATCCAGACTACATTAGTAAATGTAGAAGGTTTCAAAATGTTTTCATTATCTAAAAGAATACAAACCTAGAGGGGCGGAGCTTCCTGCTCTGGCCCAGTCCCGCCCCTTAGGCAGCTTTTTTTAATTTGCTCTTTTTTGTTCATTTGATTTTATCCTTAGCAGATGGCAAGCCAGCTACCTAACTGAATGAACGCAACAGAATGGCTTCTTATCAAGACTGTCATTGGATTTAGGATTTTTTAAATGGTGGTTTTAAATGGCGGTACTGAACTGTAAATGTTTAAACCGGAGTACACTGAAGATTTCAGACAGAGCTAATATTCAGTCGGATATATTTTAGTCGGCCTGGTTTTTCACATCAGTTGGAAAAGATAGCCAACACCAGCAGCAGGTTGAAAATGGCTAATGCAAATTCATTCAGTGGGTGTAGATTTGGGTCATGGGTTGGCTCCAGGGTTGGTCTCCACAAGGGTCCATCTGGAGTTTTTCTAATAAATACTGATTTGCAAAAGCAAAACTAAGTGTCAGTCATTCATTGTCAGAGGAAAGGGAATGGGTCCAGAATGGTGATAGAGAAAAACAGGCTTTGAGAAAAAGATGACACTGTTTGACTGCGTTTTTTTTGGTCAACTTCTACTCAATCTGTCCTTTTAATCTGCAACAGGTAACCACGTGGTCTCTTTGGCCAATACATTATATTAACAATGAGAAAGCAGAGAACAAATGTGATGGCCTCAAATGGTTTGAAACACTTCTCACGTTTTCAATTTATTTGACACAGCTTTTCAGAGCTTTGGGATAACCACTATTATCTCAACACAATCTCCAAATAAAAAGCCACCCCACACGGTAACTGTCCTTTAAATTCATTGCTTTTTCAGTGTTTACAATTTGTTTTTACTCAACCCAATACAAATTTCAGATTGACAAATCAGATCAGATATTTTCACAGCAGATCTTATTCATAGCTGATCTGATTATCATTAACAAATAAATTAATTAACTAGGCTGCCTGTGTAATTGAAGCCTGCGGTCACACAGGCAATCCAATTGTAATATATACTTTTGGCTGGTGTTTTGACCAACAAGATCAGCTGTGAACAATTCTGAAAATCTAGACAAAACTGGTCAAAAGAGCAACTATTGAGAAAAATGTAATTGAGCTGCTTGTGTAAATAAAGGCTTTGAAATCCTGTTTTAAGTTAATAGAAAGAGAAGGTTAAGAATGATAATGATGGCTTGTTCTGCATGAGGGGCATGCACAGCTGAAGGAACAAATCTGTACTGGATCTTAACTCAAGAAAATACTCAGATAGACTTAAACAAGAAACCAGGCAAGCCTAGTTCAGCCGGACCGCAGTAGAAAGTATTGCCCTCTTGAGATTCAAACGTGGGTCGCCCATGTGAAAGGCTGTGTCGCTAACCACTACACCACAGAGCTCTACGTTTGACAGGTGTCAGTGTAGCCTCGTGTCTATAAACAAATCCTCTTTTGTCACTGGCCGTTTTAACAGCTAATTGGCCATTCATGAATGATATTGATACAGTTAAACTGACTTACGTTTCATATTAAGTTTACCTCCACCACGAGTAGCGTCTATGATCTGTTAGCTTTTGCCACTGGCTGGTTGAACAGCTTATTAGCCAGTAATCGGCTTTACCAGTATCTACTAACTTACTGGAATAGCCATAGGAATTGAGCAATTACTAGTGAGTCAGACAAAGCTATTTCATTTCATGGCATAAGAACATATTTTTTTCTTTCATGGCATAACAACATACTTTTTTCTTTCGTTCATGAATGACATTGATACAATAACTATCCAGAAAGGTGAAGATAACTTTTTCATGAAGTGAAACTTGAGCCTTCCACGTGAGAGTCACTGTCTTTAACCATAACGCCATGGCATTACACATTTCACCAGTCGCTATACACTATTGAGCATTGTGTTAAACTGACTAACATTTCTTATTATGTTTACCTCCTCCAAAAATAGCGTCTATGAACTGTTAGCTTTTGCCACTGTCCGTTTGAACAGCTTATTAGCCAGTAATAGGCTTACTGGTATCTACTAACCTCTTAGGAATAATCATAAGAATTGATAAATTGCTAGCGAGACTGAAGATTAACTTTTCCATGCCAGAAACAGATGCAATATAACCGTAGACTGTTTTATTTGGAGGTTTTAGCCAGCGAAAGGTATATTTCACTTACAATTTCCACAAAATACATGTAACATCCACAAAATATATTTAGGTACAATTAAAAAAATATCTGCATTAAAATATTTCCCAGCATCCTGTTCATCAGCAATTTCTTAAATGTAATTTATTCTATTTAAATATGCATTCAACATGTTGTGCACATTTAAATAAAAAACTCCTACAACTAGAGCGAAACTCCTACAACTTGTCAAAAATGTGTCTCCGAATAATTTGGTCGAGCCACAGCTGCTTAGTGAATTCTGTGTTAACCTGCACAAGGATAATTTCAATAGCATATAAAGTTAATGAACAGACATCTATTTGCAAAAGTGTACTTCATATACATTATCAAACTCTGTTTGCTTCGGAAGTTGACATTTTTGTTGTTGCTTTGTGTCTAAAATTTTTGTTGTTGCTTTGTGTCTAAAATTTTAGTTGTTGCTTTGTGTCTAAAATGTTTGTTGTTGCTTTGTGTCTAATATATCAAGAATATAATTAAACCATAACATTTTACTGAATATATATATTTTTTTATGTGTTTGAAGTGAATGTTCACAAATCCTAATGAAACAATAATAAAGATGACATTAAGAACATTACAGTGTTTGACGACTTCTATCATTATAATTATATGTATTGCAGACATACTTCTAAATACTTAAATACAGTATATCAATGGTATGTTTAAATATGTAAATTAACCATGTGGGTAAAGCCATTCTCCTCGATGAGGACATATGAGAAAAGGAAAAGTCATTTAAAATATACAGTCAGGACCTGGTTAAGTGACTGCAGGGTGAGAACTGCACTGTGTGTGCTTTCAAAACATTGATTCTCACTGGCTTTATTTTCCTAGTTCCGATATGGCCCTGCTGATTATTTACCCTCATAAGTGCCCGAACGGTAATGAAATCCCGACTGAAATATTTTCCCTCTTACCGGGCCAGTGCCATTCAGCCAGTTTACATTCCTCAAAGCATTCAGAGACATTCTTTACCGAATTGGAAGGGGAGAAGAGGGAGGGATTTGTGGAAGATTAGGGAAAACTATGTAAATGACACTGCACCAACGGGGTCCGAGGGAGCCAGGCGGAACGTGAGACATGGAAGAAGGAATTGGGACAGAGCGTGGAGGGGAATCCAGGGGAATTTCCCTCGGAAATCTGTGGATTATCCTGCCGGTTTTAATGAAAGTTGGCAGGATTAGGAATGCTCAAGGTCCACAGGGGGTAGTGCCAAGATACTGAGTGATAGACACTGATCTATTGCCATCCTCCAACCCCCATTCTATCCTAATTGAAGGTGAGCCTTGCTTTAGAATGACTAATAGCTCACTGATTGAGGCTCATAATGACAGTAAGAGAGGATGAGTAGTAAAGAATACACTGACAGAGACATCTGGAATCAAAGACTTATAACCCTCATATTTAAGAAGAGAGACAGATTTGACCCAATTACACAGGCATTTGTGCATGCGGTGTGCTACAATGCTAAACAAACTTAGTTTTGTATCTCTAGCTGGAACAGTTCCAGGAGATAAATATGCTAATTATCAGTAGTCACAGCCAAAACAACTTTTTTCAAAATGTTATGCTGAAGTACCCTAAACACATGAAACAAAGTTGGTTTGGTCTTTCTAGCTTTAATGGTTCAAGAGATACAGTTTAATCGTTAATGAATGCTAATCATGCACATTCCTGAAAATAAATATCGTCCTAGTCAATTAGTATTTAAGAATTTCAAGTTGGCATAATTATGCAAATTAGGTGAATAACCTATTACCGATTGGGAAAGACAAACAGAAAGCACAAGGCAAAATGCTTTGCTATCTGGGCCGAAATCCACAGTAAACTGATGAGAGTAAGCTGGACTTCCTGTTGGAGCAGGAGTCCAAGCTGTGGATTGGCTGTGCCCTACATTACTGCCGGCCGTAATATGAGAAATGACCTTGATGATTGTTCTCAATTATTGTCCCACTGACAATCTTTATATTACAATTTCAATTATGTTATTCTGAAAAGAAAACAAATACTGGCAATATTACAATACCTTTCCACGTCATGCATATCATGTTTTTTGAGTGTACAGCAATTGAAAGAGAGAAACGTGGACATGTTCTAGCCTGGTTTAACATTTATTTATCTGAAAGATATCAGTTCGTATGTGTGGATGGCATATCTACCTACACGTAACCTTAGATCGCAAGATGCAGGCCTTTTAATTGTACCTAGAATTTCTGAACAAAGAGCCGGAGGCAGGGCCTTCTCTCATAGAGCTCCACTACTGAGGAATGATCTGCCAATTAAGGTTAGAAATGCAAACTCAGTGCAAACTTTCAAGTGTCTACTAAAGACGAATCTCTACAGCATGGTCTATGATTAAGTGTAGTCTGGGCCAGGGGTGGGAAGGTGACCAGAAAGGCTTGATACTGTCCACCCTTGCTGTCTTGCCAGGTGGGCTCTCATTGCCACTGGGATGCCCTCCCTCCAATGCCATTCGGGGGCGGAGTCACTGGCTTGTTGTTGTCTATCTGTGTTGCATACTTGTACAATTGGGCTGTACTCTGCTGGCAATACTCGGCCCTCATTCAGGGTGGTTGCGGTTGGTGGGTGTGCCTTTGGTTGATGCTTGGCAATGTGGGTGGATTGATTTCCTGCCTGTTGGGCCCTGTCCAGGGCCTCCCCCAGATAGGGCCACAGTGTCAGCGGACACCCCGTCTCAGCCCCAAGGTGTTATGCTGCTATATTATTGTGCTGGGGGAGCAGGGTCAGTTCTCCTTCTCCACTATAAATCCTTGTAGATATAAGGAATGCATTTTCAAAATGTCCCCTGTCTCCTGCCATTTTAAACTTGTACCTGGCATGGGGGACCCGTTGCTGTCCCTGTCCAAAGTCCTCCTTGTTGTTTTAGCAGATCAAGACGATACCTGATGATTTCAGCTGCCACTGTGCTGACACCTCCCCCTCCCCCGTGTTCTCCCTGTCCTTGTTCATCAGGTCATGCTTCCGACCTGGACTAAGTTCAAATAGACTCTGGACTCTGGACAATTTGTACTCTTAATATGTTCACCCGGCACAGCCAAAAGACGACTGGTCACTCCTCTGAGCCTAGGTCCTCTCTAGGTTTCTTCCTAAATTTCGGCCTTCTTAGGGAGTTTTTCTTAGACAATTAAATTCCACACTACTGTTGTTTGCTCTTTGGGGCTTAAGGCCGGGTGTTTTGTAAAATCACTTTGTGACAACTGCTGATGTAAAAGGGGCTTTATATATACATTTGATTGATTGATTGATTGAGAAAGAGAGAGCAAGACCCAATGCGATGGACTACAGTCACTGCAAGATATTTTTCATGCCAAACATCCTTGTCTGAGCAAAAAGCCCATTGAGCCCCAATGACTATTAGGCCAAATATGTGTGTGAAAATAAGACCGTGCAGCCGCTGTGTGACCATGTCAGTCCTGGTAGCTAAGTGGGAGACTGAGCACTTCCTTAATCAATCGGAGTAATTGAGTGAAGCTTGCCTCCCTGTCTCTAACACAAAGAGCTGTCAGGTCTCATTCTGTCACTAAGTCAAGAAGCAGAGCCAGGTCCTTTCTGCTATCCCATAACGACGAGTGCCAGAGTACAAAAATAATTTATGTTTATATATAAACACATACAATCCCCTAAAGCAAGTGCACCCATTGATGCATATACTGTGCATTCACACACACACACACACACACTTCCACACTCATGCTAGTACACACCAACAGGCATGCAGGTGCATAGATACAGACACACACACAACTAATATATGAGATGGAACAGGTGAACTAATTGTATATATAACTGGCTTTATAAAATACATGTTGGCAAACATCATCAGGGGGTCCAATATATAAATAAGCCTTGATATACTGTATCATCAGGGGTCCAATAGATTATTAAGCCTTGATATACTGAATCAACTGGGGGTCCAATACATTAATAAACCTTGGTATATTGTATCATCAGGGGGTCCAATAGATTATTAATCCTCAATATACTGTATCAACTGGGGGTCCAATACATTAATAAGCCTTGATATACTGTATCATCGGGGGTCCAACAGATTAATAAGCCTTGATATTCTGTATCATCAGGGGGTTCAATACATTCATAAGCCTTGGGATATTGTATCGTTAGGGGGTCCAGTAGATTAATAAGCCTTGGTATCCTGTATAATCAATGGATCCAATAGATTATTAAGCCTCGATATACTGTATCATCAGGGCGTCCAATAGATTAATAAGTGTTAGTATACTGTATCATTAGGGCGTCCAATAGATTAATAAGTGTTAGTATACTGTATCCTTAGGGGGTCCAATATATTAATAAGCCTTGGGATATTGTTTCATTAGAGGATCCAATACATTAATATGCCTTGGTATAATGTATCACCAGGGGGTCCAATATATTAATAAGTCTTGAGATACAGAGATGTACTCGGTTCTAGCAACACCAACAGCAATGGATGAATTATGGCTAATTGAGCCCCACAGACATTGACAGTCAGCTATTGACCAGCATCAGAGCAGCATTTGAAGGTTTTTTGAAAGATGGGGTGAGTAGGTGGTAAGGTTGTTGACTGGTCATAAATTAAAATGTAACTCTGCATTTACAGTACTTCGAGAATTATAGTAAAGACAAACCATCAGAACTTCAAAAAACTGTCGTTGAAGGACTCTCTTCTGCTTACTCTCTTGGTCGCTCTCTCTACACTCTCTGTCTCTCACCCTCTTTGCCCCCCCCTGCGCGGTCTCAACATGCGGTATGCCAGTCCCCTTGGTTTCACGGGGAATTTTCTCTCTCTAATCCGTCCCAGCTGTGGGAGATTGCACGGCCAATTAAAGAAAACAGTTTGGCTCCCTCCCAAATGAGGCAACCACATGTTGCGGCCCTGATCGCCTTCCCCTCAGGACCCCAGGGGTCAAGGGTCACGGTGCTTGTCATTTCCTTTGCCGCCAAGGAAAAAACCCAGCTAGACAGCAGACAAACAGGACAATTAGCCCTGGGCTGCCAGTCGACCCCTTACAGGATCGGGGTCGGCGGGAGATCATGTCCGACCGTCTTTACAGTAGGAGAGGGAGAGAAAGTGTCTGTCGACGGGGTTGTTCTGTACGTGGCTCAGATCCCTTTGCCATGCCGGGTCAACGGGCACTGGTGAGGCATTAGGGGTGGAACCACAGACCACTGAAAGATATTGCTATGAATTTGAATGGGCGTATCGGGAACTGAGGTTATAAAATGGAGGTCAGCACTGTGAGGAGAAGAACCCTGAGGGTATTCAGATGAGATCATAAATATATGATGAGGTTGTTCATCATGGAGGGAGGTTGTTGACTGGACAGAGACAAAAAAAACGCCAAACGGAGGTCCACGAGGATGTTTGTTTACCCAGTTTCAGGTTGTTCATTTCAGTGGCATGAAATTAAAGTACTGTATGCTTTCCTTCCACGACACAATGCGTAAACAGGATATCTAATCAAATTATTGCTTCAGTGCAAACATGCCTCTATAAACAAGTCCTTACTTTGCTGTGTGGAGATATGGAGAAGTGTACAGTGTTGGATAATTCCACAGAGAAAACATATTTTCTAAGGTCTGCAGTGCATCAAATGTCCTAATAGAAACAGAGGCAAATGCAGCCCCAATGGCTCACAACACATTCACAGCCCACAGTAAAAAGACATGTCCTAAGTGTAGACACTGGCTCTTCAATAAGCTAGCATATACCCTGCAAAGAAAGAACAAATTAACTTAAGGTAGCCCTCTTAGCTAAACAAAATTAGCGTAACACAGAATGAAAAACAAAACAAATGGCCTCCTCTTTACTGAAACGAAGTCTGTTAACAAATATTACACACCATGTAGCCTTTAGCGAGCTACAATAACTATAGTAACTTACCATTGGCCTACACAACAAACACCAGGACTGCAGTTACTGTAGCATCAAAGCAGTTACTCCAGCATCACGGAAGGTGCAGCCTGCCACCAAATATGAGCATTAGCATTACGTGCTAACCAAACCTGACATTGTTAGATACAGAAATAGACCCACCCAATTATAGTTGTTAGAATCAAACATGCTAAACAGAGGCTCTTCTAAATGATCTGGAATTGAAACATTCACCAAGTTGAAAGGAACAGGATGAGGGAAACCGATAGCATTACAGTCAAAGGCGGACACAACCACCCAAAGAAAATCAGACACAGTCTACTTCCCCATTACCTTCTCAGACTTTGAAACTATGCAGGGAGTGGAACAGAGTGAAGGAGAATATCAAACCCAGATCCCCATCGCTGGCCAGCGTCTGCTGCTCCACTTATCTGGATAATAACAGAGGTGAATGTGAATGAAATCAACAGGCTCTTTCTATTAGCCTCCCTTCTGCTCTATCTCTAATACGCTTTTCAATAGACTTTGGATTGGGATCCCTTGGAGAAGCCATTGAAGATATAGGATGACAAGCATGATTCGTTCAGCATGCTAAATTGAAAATCCTCCTCCCTAACATGAACATCTTCCTTGAAGAAGTCAGACGGCAATGATTCCCCTGGCTACCCCAGCTCTTTCTTTTCTTTCTCGTTCTCTAGCTTAGATGAAACCCATTTTCAATTCCCGCTGTGTGTTGACAGAAGCTCTCATCAAGGCGACCTTGGGCCCTTCCTGTGTGGAGGGGTCCCAGCTGAGGGGTGAGAGGTGAAAGGTCAGCCTTGTGCTTGGTGCTGTCTCTGGCCCTGTCAACACAACCTCTGCTCTGCAATATTGCTTCCCCCCAGATCCAAATACAAGAGGGGAAGCATGGGGGGCCGAGAATCAATTATGTATTAAACCATTCCATTGGGTAAACATGTAGGTACCAAGATGTAAAAAGATGAACTTGCACATGCATACACATATGCACACACAAGCTCTACACAACACATAACTCTTTCCATCTTTACCTCTAGAAGTCAACAGTGTTGAGCGTTATACCACTCTAGGTGAAGTTAACCAGATGTGCAGTACAAGTCCTTAAGTTATGTTGCATGGTTCCTCTGAATCCCCCAAATCTCACATCACCTCACGTCCGACCTCTGATCACAGGGGTCATCTAAGGGGACCTAAGCCCTGGGAACATGCTCACTTATCTTTTTTTACATCTAAACATCAAAAGGCCATGAACAGGGTCAGTGTTTAACATGTCCAGCACAACACACTTTGACCTGACCCCATTAAAATTGAATTTTATCACGTGTTCAATACTCTGTGATCAATGCAATTTAAAAACGTTTTCCTCCAGTGTGAGGTGAGAAGTGACACCAATTTCTTGTTGATATTATACTTACTAACTCCACCCCTAAAAATACGGGAAACTCCATTCCCTTAGTCCCGTCCTTTTTGTCCCCTACAGGGCTCAGAGAGCTGCCTGCCATTTTGATTGATTGTTCCCAAACATGGAGGGGCCCTATCGGTGGGCGGCTTCTGAGTTGACACACAGGAGGACCGGCGTCTGTTTGTCCACGTGTCCGTGGTCCTTCCACAGATGGATGGAAGATCACACAAGGATCTAGTTTCACATCACCCGGTTAACCTAAATATTGATTCTGTATCTGTGCCCTGGTGTAATATGTGTGTGTGTGTTTGTGTGTGTGTTTGTGTGTGTGCTTGTGTGTGTGTATATATGACTGAGGTTGCGTGAGAGAAATAGGGTAGGTCTCAGCAATAAAGGACGGACCAAGATATGTTTTCCTTTCTGCGACTAGGAGAAAGAGAACATTTAGTGTAATTACTCGACCCGTGAAATGGGAGTGGGAGCATAATAATTATTAAGCTTGGACACACACACATAAGCAAACACAGAGAGACACACACACACAGACACAAACAGACTCTCACACATGTAGCCTATTGCTCCTACGGTGTCTGTCCACACAGGAAGTGTGTGCTTGGTAGTTGAAAGAGAGGGGACGTTGAGAAGAGTGGTGTTTGGACACCGAAGTGGTCACATTATTCCCTGGAACAGGTGTTGAGAGATATACCCTGGTGACCACTTACAGCCTGGGGCTCTGACAGCAGTCGGCTGGAAACAAGAAGCTCACCTCTGCACTTGTCTTCTGTTTTCTCACCCATCCTCTTTCCCATCTCTCTATTTACAGTAGATCTTATTGCGCTGTGTCTCTTCTGTCTCTCCTTCTGTCTCTCTGTCTTTGTGTCATTCATTCACCTCTCCCCCTTCTCTTTCATTGTGTGGCTGTTGAGTGGTGATGGCTCTCATTTAACCAGCCATCCCGTAGCCACTTTCCTGCTCCTCGTCAGACAACACACTGCGGCCCTCTGTGGCTGTTTCAAAGGCCTGGCTTTTTAGGCAGGCCCGGCCAGGTCTACCCGGACTCCTCCTCCGTTCTGTTTCCCCCTACGGCAGAGTATCCAACCGCCCGCGGAGTCAGGTTTGTGTTTGTGGCGACGTACGTCAACAGGCCTCGCGGTATTTTCCAACCGTGCCGTGTTCCCAACCGCTGTCCGCATCTAGTTTCCGGCAATCCCAGGATGGCTGTCAACACGAATGGTTGCAAGAGCATATGTGCATGTCTGTCTGGCGCTCCTAGGAGCTTGAATTACACGTTGCCTTTAAAAGACGTCCAGAAAAAACAAATGACAACCCCCGTTTGGAAGTATGGAATCCAGGATGGGCTTTTTTCTGCTTTTCTCTTGCCGTTTAGATCGAAACACACCCATTGATAGAGGCATCACTGTCGGGTCTGTGGTTTACGCCAAGTGTCCTGCTTCCATTTAATTTCATATGTTCTCTGTGTAGGTATCCTATTTAATAACGGTCTGCAATCAAAATAACTTTGTGAACAGTGGCAAATGCCCTGCCAATCTTACACACACATACGTACACACACAAACACGCAAGCCGAGAGAGAAACTTCACATGTTAGTACTTTGAGTGAAAGTGTTGTATCATGTCTCTTCTGTCCGAGGTGATTAAGTCCTGTAAGATAGGCACTGTTCAGCAGACAGGGAGATTTCTGAACAGGAAGATGACACGTCATTACTCATACCCGTTACAATTCATCACTCCTGTCTTTCCAGTTGCTGCGAACAGAACGAGGAGCTGGGAGGATGAATATCACTACCTTCCCCAGATCTGAGAATAAATTGTCAAGGAATAAAGCCTCTCCAGAAAGATTCCCATCCATACAGAAGGGCGTCAAAGAAACTGAACTCTTTATAGTTGACCTGTTGAAAACAAGAAAGCGTTAACACATGACACAATGTGCGTTACCATGAAATAACCACACAGCTAAGCAGACTTCAAAAACTTTGACAATTCCCTCTTTAATAAAGGCCATTCTGTTCATAAAAAAGTGAACTCCTGACATCATGGTATCCCCCATCACCAGTCTGACTGTCACCAGTCAACACTACAACATAGAACAAGTAGTCCCCATTAGGCAAATGATGAAAACAATAAAGGCTTGACTTAACTATTCAGCATTGTCATTTCGTAAACAAACACTTAGTCCTTTACACATGCTAGCTGAGCTGTCAGAAAACGTCGGAGACTTCTCAAATTGTGGAGCTACTGTAGCTATGAAGTTCAACTCGGTGACAACGTTATTGGGGTGAAGGGATGTTAGGTAGCTTTATCTAAGTTTTTGGTTGCTACTGGTTATGAATCCACCATTTGACTTAGTCACATGCCACGGTGTGAATAACGGGGAACTGTCAAACGATTAGAACGGCATTCTAAATTGCAGATATTGTATCTCTGAAACAGTTTCATGAGGTGATAATACACAGGAAGAAAGGATTTGTTTTCATCGCTGAACCAACATTCAACCAGTAATGGTTTCAAAACAGCTGTTGCCAAACACAAACCACAAAGCGTACTAATGGCTATGTCACTGTTTCAACACGACATGCCACATACACACATACACAGATACACACACAAACACACACATACGCACACAGATTGGCTGCCAGGAAACATCAGCTTAAAACATCTTGGTAAACTGCTACATCAACATTACAAAGCACACATTTGCAGCACACATGTGCAGGCCTTGTGACTGAAATGATCAGAACTTTATTAAACCCTGAGGGGTGATTTACAAAGCATCATGGGGGACACAGTCGTGTCTATCGTTCAGATATTCTACATACGCAACATGAAGGCCTGCATACAGACAGGCCTGTACCCTCAGGGGTGATCTGGGCTCAGCGAGGTCTCTGTATTTAAGCCTTAACTAAGGCTCGGTATTAGGACTGACCTCAGGGCAGCAGGGTCAGATAATGCTCAAAACAGATAGGCGCCTTTGTATCAGACCAGCAGATCCAGAGTCAGTCTGCCCTCCTTAGAAGAACAACGGCGCCCAATTCAGTCAGATCAGTGGTAGATCAACATAGCATTGTTTTTGTATTACTCATGATTATTGACCATGTTTTTTTTTATTTTTGCTGCACAAAGTCACAGTAGTAACTTTGATTAGGCTCATATAATGTTAATATCTATTATGTAGTTGGCAGCATTTTGTTTCGAAAGTTCCTTTTTTTGCCTACACCAGCTATACGAGTGTTGGCAATTACTAGTCAATACTTTATCTGCCTAGTGTAAACCCAGGTCTGGAGTCAGTTTACCAAACCACTTTTCTGTGTGTATATCTGCAAAAAGTAAACCGGCAGGCCCAGAATCATTTTATGATCGGTGCTTCTCTCAGGTATAATAGGTTTTCCATATGAGGAGTCTGTTGTCTCTCTAACTCACAAGTAAGCCTGAGTCATAATCACTCTGATTCACACGCTTGAAAAACTGTCCCTCAGTCCTAGTGGAGCCTCCACCTAGCCACAGCACAGTAACTCAACAAGAAAAGGACTCACAATTCAGCCCCAGTGATCGGAATGCATCACAGAGAGAAGACATTCAACTATTCATTCAAATTCGATTTCACTGCCAAAGTTTGAGCCTTTGAAGTGTGGGTTGGGAGTCAATGAGAGGGATGGCTTAATTTCACTTTATTCTCAAAGCTTGCCTTGGTTGAAAATGTCTGAGCAACAGGAATGAAGGGATGGACAAGACAGGGGTTTTATGAAGTACATAAAGCAACATATCATTTACAAAGCGGTTTTAGTCTTTAGAGTGAAAGGTATAATTTTAAACCGTTTTGAAAAGTAATCAATAATTGAGAAAATTTAAAATACTATGCTATATTAACATTACATACTATGCTATAGCATGTTCAAATTCACTCCGAATTTCAACAAGGCGGAATGAGGAAAGTCAAGAAATTCCTGCAGAAATCTTACAATAGACAAATGTTAAAAATAGCTGAATTATGGCCTGAAATGCACAAAATCCATGTAATTCAATAATTGAGGTTGACTCAGGATGCATTTTTCTTAAAGTCTCTATGACACTCATGGCCTGATCCAACATAACAGTAACTTAGGGGATGCTTAGCAAGCATGCTCGAATGTAAATCAACACCACACCCACAACAACTAGCCAGCCCATCAATTTAGTGGTGATACAGCAAATGTTACATAAAACATGCAGTCTGTGACTTGTGCGAATAACAAAAATCCATTGGTTGATGCTTGGCAATGTGGGTGGATTGACTTCCTGCCTGTTGGGTCCTGTCAGGAGCCTCCCCCGGATAGGGCTGCAGTGTCACTTGACCCCCCTGTCTCAGCCCCAAGGTTTGACGCTGCCATATTTTTGTGCTAAGGGGAGTAGGGTCAGTTCTCCTTCTCCACTGTAAATCCTTGTAAACCTAAGGAATGCACTCTCTAAATTGTCCTTGTCTCCTGCTCCTTAGGAGGACATGAGGCCTACACCTCTCGAGTCCTAGGCTCTAAAATCTCGTTGCTGCCACTGTCCAAAGTCCTCCTGGCCATGTTGCCGATCAAAACAATACCTGGTCATACTTCTGACCTTGATTATGTTTTATATACTCTGGACACAGCCCACATTTTTACAACATGTACACATATTACAACATGTATTCTTAAAATGTTCACCTGGCACAACCAGAAGAGGACTGGTCACCCCTCCCAGCCTGGTTCCTCTCTAGGTTTCTTCTTAAATTTTGGCCCCTCTTAGGGAGTTTTTCCTAGCCACTGTGCTTCAACATTGTTGTTGCTTGCTCCCTGGGGTTTGAGGCTGGTTGTTTTTTAAAAGCACTTTTATGACAACTGCTGATGTAAAAAGGGCTTTATAAATACATTTGATTGATTGGTTGATTGATTGATTGATACAATACAGAACAAACATGTAGGAAAAGCAGCCAAAGAGAGGGGTAGATACTATACAGTACAGACCTGCAGGAAGAGCAGCCATGGAGAGGGGTAGATACTATACAGTACAGACCTGCAGGAAGAGCAGCCATGGAGAGGGGTAGATACTATACAGTACAGACCTGCAGGAAGAGCAGCCATAGAGAGGGGTAGATACTATACAGAGCACACATGCAGGAAGAGCAGCCATAGTGAGGGGTAGATACTGTACAGGACAGACATGCAGGAAAAGCAACCATAAAGAGGGATAGATGCTGTACAGCAGATACATTTAAGAAGAGCAGCCATAGAGAGGAGTTGATACATTAAAGGAAAGACATGCAGGAAGAGCAGCCATAGAGAGGGGTAGATACTGTACAGGAGAGACATGTAAGAGGAGCAGCCATAGAGAGGGGTAGATACTGTACAGGACAGACATGTAAGAGGAGCAGCCATAGAGAGGGGTAGATACTATACAGGACACACATGTAAGAGGAGCAGCCATAGAGAGGGGTAGATGCTGTACAGGACAGACATGTAAGAGGAGCAGCAATAGAGGCGGCATGGGTTTAAAAGGACGGAAAGAAAGAGAAAGGCATCCACTCTATTCCCTCTTCCCTCCGTCACTTTTCGACATTAATTGAGTTTGGATGGATTGGAGATCGATAGAGGGAAGGCCCAGATTGCATTGCAGCACGAGGAATTCAAATTTGAAATCAATTCATTTTCTGTCTGTCCCTACCTCCATGGAAAAGAAAATCAATTAAGGAAATTAAAAGTTGAAGCAATGACAAAAAAGTCGTTTTCGACAGGCCCTTCTTCTCCTTTATCTGTGGAGACCTTGGGGGAAGACAGACATGGAGGCTCAGACGGTCTTTATCGCTCCCCCGTAACTCTCTCCCACTCTCTTACTATCTCTCCCTTCTCCCTTAGAACTCTCCAGAAGGTCTTAACCATATAACCTCTCCAGAGATCTCACCTCTGACCTCTTTGACCTTAGTACAGAGGGACCCGACACACACCTGGCCCACCAGCATGGATTCCCACACACATAACATACATTCAAATGCACACACAAACAACACAGGCACCCACACCCACACAGACCCACACACACCCACACATGCACACACAGAGAGACAGACAGACAAGACATAATAAACACCCATACACCAACATGGCAACAGAGACTTCATGGCAGAAACCCACATACAACCACACATTACAACACATTAACATGTGTCTCTGTCTTCCAGTACTTCAGATTTGAAAGTATCCATAATGACAATAGGGTTAAAATGCTGACTGATTTCAAGGTATCTATACTGGATTAACCATTTAGAAATTACAGCACATTTTGTACCTAGTCCCGACATTTTAGGATGCCAATTAGGGGTGTCGCGATATACCTGTATTGACGATAACCGTGATATTTTAAAAATGAAATATTGATATAATCTTCATAATAGACATATGATTAGTTTTATTTTTCCAAAAACTCCTCTCGGTTGTTCGATAACTTATTCATGTCACCTATAGACAAACGCTGTATTTGCTTAAAGAAGGAGACGGGACCTATGCACTGATGTTGAAATCAACTCGTTAGCCCCACTAGAAACCCTGTGAGAGATCTGCAATGGCGTGCCGTTTTAGTAGCCCATTCACATGGGAAAAAGGACATTGTAATCTTCCTAAAACTCCTCTCATTTTTTCCATGGCTTATTCATGGCCAAACGATGCATTTGTCTGGACCTATACACTAGTGTTTGGATTAAGGCCTTTTCATAGCCTATTCACTATGTGAAAATGTTTTGTATTTTTCCCAAAACTCCTCTGGGTGTTAGGCCTTGTGGATCTTTTGTTTATCAGTGGCCTTTTCACTATCCATTCACTATCCAAGTGTAATTGTTCTTTTTGTATGCTTTAATTTTTTTTATTTGTACAGTTACAGTTACAGACATCACCAGACACTGGGTATCTTCTCTGAGGTCTGCTACCCATAGACATCACCAGACAGTGGGTATCTTCTCTGAGGTCTGCTACCCATAGACATCTGCACATTTCCGAGTTGCAAAGAAAAACCCATATCTCAGACTGGCCAATAAAATGAAAAGATAAAGATGGACAAAAGCACAGGCATTGGACAGAGGAATAACTCTGCCTATAAGGCAAGCATCCCAGACACGCCTCCTCACTGTTGATGTTGAGACTGGTGTTTTGTGGGTACTATTTAATGAAGCTGCCACTTGAGGACCGGTTAGGCATCTATTTCTCAAACTAGACACTCTAATGTATTTGTCCTCTTGCTCAGTTGTGCACTGGGGCCTCACACTCCTCTTTTTATTTTGGTTAAAGACAGTTTGCCCTGTTCTGTGAATGGAGTACTACACATCGTTGTACAATATCTTCATATTCTTGGCAATTTTGCACCTTCATCTCTCCAAACAAGAATAGACTAACTAGTCTCAGAAGAAAGATTTTTGTTTCTGGGCATGTAATTGAACACACTAACTGATCAAATTCACTAGCTGATGCTGAAGATACAGAACTAGAGAAATGAAGGACAGTTTTATTGCTTCTTTAATCAGCACCACAGTATTCAACTGTGTTAAAATAATCACTAAAGGGTTTTCTAATGATCAGTTAGCCTTTTAAAATTATAAACTTGGAATAGGAAACAACGTGCCATTGGAAAACATGGCCTGATGGTTGCTGATAATAAGTCTCTGTACGCCTATGTAGATAATCCATTAAAAATCAGTTATTTCCAGCTACAATAGTCATAGTCCTGATCAAATTGTTTGAATGGACAAAAACATATATTTTCTTTAAAAAAAAGGAAATATTTAAGTGACCCCAAACTTTTGAATGGTAGTGAACAAACCCCCCCCCCCACCAAGAACAAAATATTAAAATGTGTCACTATTGACAGTGTTTTATTGTTAAATGTCCATCCAATGATTGACAGAACCATTTACAAACACACACACAAAGTTGAACTCTCCCATGAATTTAAAACAGTGAGACACATTTTATTAAAGAAATTTGCATGTGGACTTGGCAGTCATTTTTCATTATGACTGGGGATTGTAATAAATGTATCTTTTAAATCCACAAACACATTGTAGCATGTCCAGGGCTTTTTATAATGAAAAGCATAGTGAAGACAAGGTTAAAAAAATAATCAAGAGTGGAGGAAGATCACTTTTAAGCATGTGAATGCAATTATATTTAACTGCACTTAAAATTACTTAAACTGGAGAAAAAATATCCTACATTTATTGTCAACTTAATTACAGTTTAAATATAATTGTTATGTTAATGTGTTATTTTATGGTGGTACATTCAAAATAATCAACATTTATCATTTGAAATGTATTTAATATAATTAAATTATCAGAACATACTAATGAAGTTGACTTCAAATATTTCAACATGGACTGGACAACGCGTGACAGAAAGAGTGATCAAAAGGCAAGAATGGAAGACAACCTTTTGGTCTGGATGAGTAATGCCAGGTTTACTAACCTATATACAGTGAACTCAACTCCTCATAGCTGTTCAAAGCACAGTGCCAGAATACAGCCTGGCACAGACAGACAGACAGACAGGCGGACAAAGAAACACACATTTGTCCAGTGCAGCCAGAGAACATAAAGGAGCTCTTATCCCAGCAACTGACTGAGAGCTCTCTTCCATTCACTCCCAAAAAAGGTGGGAGTGAGGCTTTGATATCACAGCAAGCCCAGTAATCTGTGTTATTTATAAATATATATACTTCATATACAGTATAACAATTGTTTCATTACTATATAGACAGTATGTATCTATATGCAGTATATATATATATATATATATATATATATATATATATATATATATATATATAGATAGATAGATAGATGGATAGATAGATATAGATAGATAAAGAGAGTTGTTTCCCTCTTGTAGTCTTTTAGTGGATTGTCTGTAGAGACGGGAAGACAAGCGGTGAGAATGGAAAGGGAATGGTTTTGGGGGGAGAGAACCAGGGGAGAGAATGGAAAGGGAATGGTTTTGGGGGGAGAGAACCAGGGGAGAGAATGGAAAGGGTAGGTGTAGGGGGAGAGAACCAGGGGAGAGAATGGAAAGGGTAGGTGTAGGGGGAGAGAACCAGGGGAGAGAATGGAAAGCGGATTGAGGGGGAGAGGTTGAGAGGTGAACGGGTTGGGAGAAAGAGTGAGGGAACGAGGCGAGGAGGGAACAGCAGAGAAAAAACCTTCCTATCCAAAAGCATCTGCACCTGAGAGCAATTTGTCCCCAATTTTGGGAGCTTAATCACGCAGTGAGACACACACACACACACACACTATACACACTCTATACATTCACACACACACACACACACTCACTCACTCATTCTGGAGAGTGGCGTCTGGAGGGAGTTAGACACGCGGATGATGTCTTCTGGGAAAGCCGCAGGGGTCTTTGAAGAGATACCCAGCTCCGCTCTCAGACAGTGAGAGCCTCTCATTTCTGGGAGTGAGAGAGAGAGAGAAAGAAAGTGAGAACAAAAAAAACTAGAGAGAGAGAAAGAAAGAAAGATAGAAAGAAAGAAAGAATGAAAAACGAGAGAGCAAGAGAGCAGACGAAATAGACAGAGAGAGAGAAAAACTCGAAGGCCCCCACAGTTCCATCTTCCGACAGAATCTTTTTCAGTTCTCCACAGGCTCCTTCTCATGGCCGGGCAACTAAGTGTCATCCTTCTCCCCACCTCCTCCCTCTCCTCCCTCTCTTTCTTCCCATTCTCAGAGGGATGAAGTAGCCAGGGTGGGGTTCAATGGGTGGGTGAGAGGGGTAAGGATGGGGCGGGTGGAGGGGGCTCACAGGTTTTGCATCGCTGCTTTAACTTGTTGCGTATGTCCCCCCCCCCCCCATCTGAACATCGGAAACAAGGCATTAGCCCCTGGATTTGGGCCAATGCTTTTTTATTATTATTGGGTTATAATAAAAACTGCTCTGAGATCAGATGAGATGGAGGGAGGGAGGGAGGGCCTTCTTGTGGTGGGCTGTTTGCTTAAAGCGCTGAGCTGTTATTGCAGTGGGTAGCCTAGGAATGCTCCATCTGAGACCAAGGAATGAGACAGAGAGGAAGAGAGAAAGAGGGAGAGAGGAAAAGAGAGAGGGATAGAGGGAGAGAGAGAGAGAGAGAAAAAGAGAGAGAAGAAGAGAGAGAAGAAGAGAGGGAGAGAGATTAAGAGAAAGGGAGGAAGCGAGAGAGATGGAGAGAGAGAGAGAGAGGAAAAGTGAGAGGGCGAGAGAAGCGCAGGCAGTCAGGCGACGGTGAACAAGAACCCAACCACGACCACCACATTATGTCACCAAGCTTTATGATCTGCTAATAACCAAATCGTATTTAAGAAAAACACTCTGGATTCAATTAGGTCTCTGACCATTCATTGCTTTACTGGAAACAAGTCCAGGCTACAAAAATCACCACCGAGAAATTATGAAAAGTGTCTGTATACTTCAGAGATGTGTGCTTGTGTGAAATTCATCTGTGAATACAAAATACTCAGTCCTTTAAATACTACCAGCCTGATATTTATTGTTCTGATGAATATATATCTACAGATAAATAGATATCCCAATTCCATGAAAATGCATTAGGATATCATGTAAACATTCAGACCTTGTGGACATCTTGACAGGAACAATATTGGTAGATCTCGTTCCTCCTCGTTCCTCCTCGTTCCTCCTCGTTCCTCCTCGTTCCTCCTCTAGATATCGTTCCTCCTCTAGTCAGGGAGGGAGTTGGGGGTGAAGTGGGAAAGACATGGGGGAGAGCGATGGTGGGATTAGCTACTTTTAATTAATGACGAATACAATGAACGAACGACTCAAAACAAATACTGGCTCAGAGAATTGAGTAGCTGGTTGAGGAGGAGTGGGGAGGAGCTGGGGGCGTGAGAGAAGGTATTGATGAAACCAAATCATCCGTCACCCGGTTCAAGGGTACATAATTAGCTCCGACCAATCAACAGAAGCCATCCATCAGCCTCCACTTGCAGGAACCAATCACAAGGCTCCATTAGTTACACATCCAGTGAGTTTGGCCAATGGTGTGTCCGCATGATGGAGAGTGGTTAGTGAGTCTGCCGGGCTCTTAGTAGGGACAGAATGTGCAGTGACAGCTTTATTCATCCCATGCTTAAGCAGCCCCTTAGGAAGAGCTGAAAAATGTCAATGTGGAGAGGACGATTACGAGTGATATCGATCCTGTCTTTTCCCTGAAAAAACATCCCGGCAATCCACAAGCTCTTTTAGACAAGGAGAGAAGGAGTGGAAGACAAATGAGGATGGAGGGAGGGTTCTAATCTGTCTCTCTCTCTCTCTCTCTCTCTCTCTCTTTCTCTCTCTCTTCTTCACTCTCTCACTGTCCTTCATTCTGCTGCTGGTGCATCTTCTTTATAGCAATACAAATAGTGCTTAGCGAAGGCCCTTCCATCTTACAGCCACAACGACACTTGGAGAGGCAACGCCACTTGTTCAACTCAAATAAGCTAAACCAAAGCAGCTGGATGTAGAGGTGTATCGGACAACGGACCAATATTTGCCCAGAAACAGAATTGTCATTTAAACTCTGTGAAGTTAAATGAAGCCAGAAACTATTATTACATTTTGATAAATGGTAATTCCTCTTAATGGTGAATAGCTCTCATATTCCCTATACAAGTGTTTTATTCCGACCGTTAAAAGCCAGACATCATTAGGGGAACAAAGTGGCGCTGCTGGGCAGGGCTGGACACACGGAGGACAGGCTTAGTCATGCTCAGTAACACACTGAAATACACTGACAGAACTCACACTGCAGCACACAGTCTACATACTCACCACACACATAAGGCCTTTCTCACACACGCGTGTAGTCTTAAAGAGTGCAGACGGTATGTTGTGGGTGAATTTGGGCTGGGGAGTGTTCCCTGATGTCATTTAGCTAGTTCTCCGATGCCAGACTTCACTCAGTCTATATTCAGGTCCCAGGTCACTTCCAGTAATCAGTACTTACCAATCATTTGAACCAGCGACCCTTTCAACATTCCCATTCAATCTAAGTGAATGTGAGTTTAGAATCAGTCTGGCCGAACGCCAGAAATCAAGACTGTTAGCTCCTCATTACCTCAGATATATCGGCAGAGAATGTCAGCTGATAATACTTTTTATGATTTTGCAGTTACGGCCTGTTACTTCATGCTAGCCAGAGCTACAGACCGCTATGGATTTATGTCATGATGTAGCTAGCCAGGAGCTCCTCTGGCCAGCAGCAAATGTCTGTGCTTTCCCACCAACATTTTCAGCTCCATTTGGTTAGAATTATCCCCAGTGAATAACCAGACCTCTCCAACCATGCCGTCCAATAGGAACGGTTCACTAAAACCACCACCATCCAATAACGCCTCGTAGATTTTCCAGTTTTTATTTTATTGTTTTTACGCTCTGTTGACCTCCGACCTATCACTGAATCAAAGTCCTGTAAGTGTTCTTGTGCACCATAATATTATATATAGTATGTACAGTAACTACTGTCTTTTGTATAAAGTCACTAGCTGCCTGTGCCAACAGGATTTCAGAGCATGCAGACAGAGACACATAAAATGTCATTGCACCCCAAAGAGAAAGTCCATATTGAAAAGAGGGGATTAACCGAAACAAATCCTGACCAAGTCTGTTCAGTGACCAAACTTGGGAAGGATCAAGGATAATATTAGTTAAGTTGGGAACAGTTCCATTTTTATGCACCCCGGAAATTTAATGGGATTGAACCCAACCCTGAGCTGTATTCACAGAAGCCATATTTGGCTTGGAGCTGAGAAAGGACTGTATCGAATGGTCCCTATTTTGGGCAGATATTTTGGCAGAATGTTTATACCAAGAAAAAATAAATATATGTTTTTGACAGCTGTTCAGAAAATGGTGGTGTTGTTATCTGTGTCGGTGTTCAATGAGGTGGAGGGATACGCTGAAACAATAGAAGATGCACATGATTGTGTTGACCACGAAAACCTCAACTTTAGTTCGAACCACCAATGTGAATAACACCCTAGACAGCAGCAGTTGGGGAATACAAACAGAACCAAATGAAAATAGAAAAAGAAACCGAAATGGTAGAAAGCACATCTCCAGTGTACGCCTCAGAGAGACAAGGATCCAGCTGCAGGATCCAGTCCAACCCTCTCCAATCACAGACAGAGTTTACACTCACGCTGTATGGACACCGTTAAAAAGAAAGGAAATAGAGACGAAAGAAGAAAAGAGGGGAGTCATTTAATCTTGACTACACTAAAAGCCTGTGTTGGCACAGACAGAGATGTGCTTCGTTAGCTCTCTCTTTCTCTCTCTCTCTTTCACTTTCTTTCTCTCTCTCTCTCAGTCTCTCTCCCTCACGCCATCAAATGCATATTTCACCTCTGAGTAATGTGAATGAGGTAGAGGTCACCCTCCTTCTTTCCTTCATCCATCTTCTGTCCTCTCCTCCTGTACATAGAGACCCCCTCAGATCACAAGCTGAAATTAATCACTCGAAAGTTAAACAATCGGATAGTCTTTGAATATACATTGGAAATGGTTCATATAGAGTGAACAACACAGGGATCCTGGTGAAAATGAAAAGTTCCCCCATCCTCTTCAGTGTTTTGGTTCCTATCCACAGTGAGCTCAGTTTCAGGAACTGTAATGGATAGATCTACATTAAATGGCTGCAAGTGTCAACTATCAGATTCCCTGAGGACACTTAGGAGAAAACAACACCAACACACACACAGACACATATTCACAGAGCCATAATCTCTATCTCTCCCTCTCTCTCTCTCTCTCTCTCACACACACACACAGACACATATTCACACAGCCATAATCTCTATCTCTCTCTCTCTCACACACACACAAATTAATTTGTATGCAAAGACACCTACAATTTCTCCTCCAAACAGGCACCGACATTCATATAAACCTACCCACACATGCCTTCACACTCACACATCCACTCGCTAATACACATGCACACACACAGTCACACACATGCACACACACAGTCACACACATGCACACACACAGTCACACACATGCACACACACAGTCACACACATGCACACACACAGTCACACACATGCACACACACAGTCACACACATGCACACACACGGTCACACACATGCACACCCGAACACTGACTCATACTCACTTCACACTTCATCACCCTCTGGTCTTGTTAGGAGGCTGCTTGCAGTGAAGGTCCATGTTGTGTGGCGAGTCAGGTAACAAATTGTCTGTGGTGTTTTCCATTGCAGGAGATTGGAGGGGTGAGTGTGTTTTTTAGTCACCTACTAGTCAGAGGCCTGGACTGTGCCGGAGCGTGAAGAAGCAGAAAATGATGGAAACCATATTCCTCCCTTTTAACATCAGACTAACTCTTTTCTAGCTCCTTCTAATTCTCTCGCCACCGTGTCTCTCTCCTTACTTTTCCCTCTCTGTTTCTCTTTATACCTGAGGGGCCAAACCACATAAATATCTATTAAACTCTCATTCTCTTTCTCAACCCATTTGTGTTTCCATCATGTTTGCTTTTCTCTGCCTCTCTCGGTCGCTGTTTTCAATTTCAAACTTCTAACAAAGTTTTAATTCGGTTTAAATAGAGGGAAAAAACCGAGACTGATGGAGAAAGAGAGATATTTTGAAAGACATTAGTGGGAAAATGGGAGATGTGACTGCAAACTAAAGAATTTAAGGTAGAAAATAACTTCTGGAAATGATTACAGGCAAACACAGTGACACACACGCACAGACACACACATGCACACACACACACACACGCACAGACACACACACGCACAGACACACACATGCACAGACACACACACACAAGCTCAAATCATCAAAACACTACAAAATATGCAAAGAATGCTTCAGAATAGATTGTGCCTTCATTTATGAGTCAGGTGATAATGAAGAAATGAACCTACGGGGCTTTTCATTGTTAACAAATGGTAGTATATTTTCTCAGTCATTCAATTGAAATAAAAATAATTTCTTGAATTAAAAACGTTTAGGGTCAATGAAATGCCTATAGTGTGTTCCCCAACCAAAACCTTAAAACAACAAGTTATTTCAGGTGTTCATAAAACCAGATGGGAAATATAAATTGAAGTGGATAAGAAAGGGCTGGTCTGATGCCTGCGACTACTGAACAGTTTCCTGATGGCCAATCAAAAGCAGTTTTTCCAGGCCCTTGTCTCACTGTATGCATGTGTGTGTGTGTGTGCGTGTGTGTGCACGCGTGCGTGTGTGGGTGTGAGTAAATTTGTATGTGTGTGTCTGTGATTGGGGATGAGATCTCTCTCCATGATTGCACACTGGCTCTCCGGCCAACCTGAGCTGGAAATGGGGTTTCATAATGAACGCGCGTCCAGACAGAGAGGCCTTGGCCCCTGATTGGATACAGCAGCGACAGACGCTGGGCTGTGGTGAAGCCAGGGATGAGAGAGAGGTGGCCGCAGACAGGCAAGGCTACACAACGACTCCTCCTACTCAGGGGACAGAAATCAGTCAGGAAAGGAAAAGAGTAGAGGTTGTCATTGCCAGGTATTTTCTTCCCCTCTCATTTCTATATGTCCAATAATAGGATTTCAGTTGGTAATGGTTCAGCCAAAAGTAAGAGTAACATGAAAAACCATCTGACATTGACAGCCTTCCTCTCCACTGTTGTTAGCACTCTTCACAGCGCAACCCCAGGAATCCCCCCAAATAGATCCATCACAGCCAGCGGCATCAATAATCAGGCTAATATTAATACCGTCTCGCACGCACCCCCCTTCATGTGACATCCAGCGACGGCCAGGGGGACCATTACTCTGTGGGCACTAACCCTGACAGGCAGGCTACGGCATAAAACACTCCATTTAAAGGGCATAAAGAGGTCTTTACTGGATTACATGTCAGACTACGCTCCCACTGATTGGAGATCAGCCTGCGTTGTGTGCGTGTGTTTGTGTGTGCGTGTGTGTCTGCAACACAGGAATCTGGTTATAATGAGACCAGAGATACAGGCACAGCAGATGAGGTAGAAAGACCATCAATGTTTTTAAATATATATATATATTTTCAGGGGGTGGGTTTATGCTTTATTGATAACGTGGGGGAAGATGAAAGACAGAGTGCTTTACAAGCAGTTGGCCTGAATCCAAACCAGGCTGTGGCTTAATGAAGAATGTGGACAAAAGGCACCAGTTTAGACTGCTAGACCACCCTAGGCCAAGACAGAGTAGAAACGGCAAAGGGGAATTATCCAACTCACCCTGTTGGTTTCAGCGGTAGCCTAGCAGATGAAAGACGTGGTAATTCTCTTTTTCGAGGGGTTGAGTCGCGGAGAGAACGCGCTCGAGTTGATGTATTTATCTGAAGTATGTTGTCGTGGGGATTCGACATGATTCGGAAAAACAGAAACATGTATGTTTTTACGCATTGTTTTGTGATTGGTTCGCTTCTGGACCACGTCTTTTTTTCTGCCTCTGTGGATGTGCATGAAAGAAAAGAAGACAAGAGTCTTGATTTTGAAAGCTTGCTTCATGTCATATTGAATCGAGGCACTTGGCAGTGAAGAGGGATGTCTGCTTCCTTAGCGAGTGAATCACTACCGCTCTTCCACTTTCTACTCACACAGCATTTGGAAGCTCAACAGTCCTTTCTCTCCCTCCCATCATTCCTCTATAAATTGATTATTAGGTGGTGTTTCAGGATACCCTGTGCTGATGGTGACTTTTGTATTCCATTGTGGCGGCTTGATTATGCTTCCTCCGTGCAATCAGGATGACTTCATTTAGCTAGTGGCAGACTTCCTTCTCCCTCATCTGATCCACAATCAGCACTGTATTGGTTACCGCTGCAAGGCCTTCATCTTAACCCCAACGTTTGGCTCATGTCAACCCTAACCCCACAACCCTAGCCCTGCCCCACCTTAGCTTCTCAGCTGAGCATGTGACCTGTTTTTGATGAGACCTGATGTCAGTGATGACGGTGGGGTGTTTAGGCCTGATCGTGATGCAAGGATGATGTGATGTGAGGATTATGTGATGCAATTATATGGGTGTGTGTTTAGATGAAGGTACGGGGAGACAGTCGTCGGTTTGTCTTTGGCTACAGAAGGAGATGCTGGGGTTGACAGGCGGACCTGGCTTCTTTCAGCAGCAAGATGGAGAAAGCTCAAAGTTCAACCAGAAAGTGTGAGAGAGATTCTGTCAGTGAGAGGGAAGGACAAACAGAGAGACCTGAGAGAGAAAGAGAAAGAGAGAGATGAAAGGAGAATGGAGGGATGAATGGTCTAGAATGAACGAGCGGGAGAGAGTATAACTATCAAAGTAAATTCTCAAGTTGGAAAAAGACAGCGGTGAGGGAGACTGAAAGCAAAACCAGAGAGAGATATGGGAGGAATACACAATGTGATCATGCAACTGTTCTGTTGTCTTATTAACTAAACCCAGCTGATAGTTGGGGTACACTTGGAAACACTCCCCTGGGTGATGACAAGCACACAAACAAACCCTGATTCACTAGAAATATGTTGTCTTCATCAATCATGTCCCGACTTTAGGAGGAAGCAGTGTGGAAAACAGAGACCAGCCAGCTGTCTGTCATGCACTTTCACATAAAGAGGAATGGGCAGACACTCACAAACGTACACACACAAGCAAGGACAGGCACGCACGGACACGGACGTAAAAACACACGCACTGCTTCCAGCTTATATTCAGCAGCCCTCATTGCTAGTGATGTGTGGTATTTCCTGTCCTTCTGACCAGCATCATACACCCCGTCCCCCTCACTTCCTTCCACAAACACAGAAAATGGACGATATCCGAACCATACAGTAGGCACATAGAGAAGACCTGTCCACATACTAGTGGGAAAATAATGAAGCTAATTATACAGTTACACACATACACACACTTCGATGGGACAGGCGCACACACACGGGCGTGCACACCAAAGGACACAGACGCGCACACAAGCAAACAGAGATAATGAATGGGTCCAGGGCTCATGATTCAAACAAGAGCCAGGTGGGGCTGAATCCGGGCACCTTTGATTATTCAAAAACCACCTAGAATAATAACTGATGAAAGTTGAAGCAGCTAATCAACAGATGATATCAAGCATTTTTGACATACAAAGCAATTATTTTGTTCCCCTCTTCTCAATACCATGAGGTGGGACACAAAGCTGTGGATAAGGTTTCACAAGCTCAACAGTCAGTATGGCAAATATCTCACAGATTGTTGAGGCTGTCAGCTGAAATAGGCCTTCACGATTTACAGAAATACAATCGCAGGAAAAGCCAAACAGTTTGGAATAGCAAATCGTAACTGCAGTAAAAAGACTCTAATCTGGTAGTATTTAGGCCTGGGGTGAAAGTAAGCTGGTACAGAAAATAAATTGTGGGGTACGTAACAAAACGTGATCCTTTCACAGTAGGCTAATTAAAACGACATGCCAAGAAAACTATAGGCAATTACACCATTATTTAACATTACTACATGTCAGCTTCATGAAAATGAGCGAACTGACTAGAAACAGGCAATAGGCTATAACCTCTAAATTGCTTTGTGGTTTAACAAGAAAACTAAAACTTTGCCAAGGCGGGAGTTGTGGTGGAGGCAGATACATTTTCGTGGACACATCAATTATCAGTTCAAGTGTAGTGGTCCTAATGACAGTCAACAAATGTTTTTTTTATAGCCCACGAGCGTTTGTTGCATCCAAGGTCATTTTCATAAGTTGAGCGTTTTTCAAGTGGCAACCGATTGTTGATATTTTCCACCTATTGTCATTTCACCAGTCAGATGAGATGAAGAAAAAGATCCATTAACTGAGTGATTTTCATGCAGGAAGTATCAAGTGGTCGTGTTGGTGAACAAAAAATACAGATCCTGCTCACTCAAAAAACATTATGGTAACAATCATTGTCCCTAGTGTTAATGCAAATTCTCAAGCTGCAAAGCAATATGGGACCGAACATGAAGTAAATAATTCCAAACTCCCCCGATGACATCCGAATGATGCTTATCAAATGACAAGCTCTAACCTGGATCACATGACTGAGTGAGGCTAAATAAATCCAGTAGGAATCAATGTGGCACACTGAACAGAAACACTATCTCCCAGTCCAAACATTACACTTACAGCCCTTCATGGTCTACCTGCATAAGAAGACAGCCCAATACATTTCGTCACCTCTCAGGAATTACTGATGCTTGTCCAGCTTCAATTTCCCTGTTTTTTTTTAAGGACGTAGGTTTTGTTGTAGACTATTTATTATTTTGATGAGGCTCCTATAACTAAATGAAGGCTCTTATTAATGTATTTTTACTAAATACTGTATTACTTTGTTTCAGTTTTATGTATAACATGTCACCCCTCATTATACATATTTGAAACTATAAATACAAAATACTCTAACATGGTAATGTACGCTGGTTTTAAACACACGTGAGCAGGGCTGGCTTCAAGCATAAGCGACATAAGCGGTTGCTTAGGGCCCTCAGCCACCAGGACGCATCCAACTGCTAGGGAGCCCCGACCGATAGGGGAGAGGGGGCAACAAAATGTTGCGCTGGGCCCCCAAAACGCTAGAGCCGGCACTGCACGTGAGTACGTACGGACTGTAATGGGGGAAAAATACAGGGGAATAGACATCGGACACGTGTGTTTCAACTGCGGAGGCCCCGTCGCACTTCACTCCTATACAGCTGCACACAGCATCAAAGTCCAGTTTTCCGTCCGCCCAGAACCGCTTTTCCAGGGCCCTTTTATCCTCTGCAGACGAGGCCTGACTGGGGGCAGTTATGCCTCATCAAGGTGTTTGCAGCTGAGCTGCATTCAAGGGCCTCATTTAGGCAGTCCTCGGAGAGGTGTTTGTCCCTGGGGCGTTGGCCCGACGTTGATGTCAAACGTTAGGAAATACAGCACACAGACCCAGACACAAACACAAGTATGAAAACACAATCGAACAGTACACAGCACACACACACACGCACACACACACTACTTCCCAGTGATTTCCCTACAGACTGGTTGTACTGTGCAGGGAACATGTCATTGAATGCTTCCTATCCTCTCAGCTGACACTGAGGCATATAGAACAACACTCCTGATCACAGCTCTGCTCCACAGCACAATACCCAGGCAGGTGTCAGACACACAAACACACACACACACACACCTACCCCTGGCGACTATTGTGATGCCCCTAAGTGTTTTCCTGTCCTGAATATGCTACACGTGCCCTGGCTCTCTCAAGATGGCGTCCAGCCATAGACATCCTAGCCGTCCCAATTCACCATTTAACTGACAAATGTCTCCCCGAAGCCTGGTTAACCTCGCGCTAATGATTGTGTTCCACACCGCGGTGTCCTCAAAGCACGGTGCCCGGGAACTGAACACCTACCCCGGCGACTGGGTCTGGGATTTCCCGACAGGCCCCGCCCCCCGTCCGGAGAGATCCAGCAACAGCGTGTCCAGCCACTCAACAGCGACTGGGCTGAAGAGGACCAGGTGACGGCACCGCACCAAGGGGTTGTGGAGAAAGCACAGCAGCCTGATTTGGCACGGACCCTCAGATCGTCCGAAGGGTTACAAGCACAACATCCGCCACATCTTTACAGACCACGACCGGAGCGCCCAAGGGACCAAGCAGGGCCAAGCTCCCGGTCATCCCAGACGTCTGCATCAGGTGATGCAAATACAGGAAGAAATTTTTAGTGCCCTAAAAATAATCAAATACTGGCTTGATATGCAGTACCAGAGCCTGGAGTCAGGATTTGACAGGAGCAATAAGACTGTTAAATAAGGCTGTCAGATGATTATCAAATGATTACCCATCTATCTACCTCCCTCCTCTTCACTTTGGACAACTGTACGCACAAACACTAGGTTCCACACATTAGATTGCACCCACCAGATTCCATGCTCTAGAGTCCACCCACCAGATTCCATGCTCTAGAGTCCACCCACCAGATTCCATGCTCTAGAGTCCACCCACCAGAATCCATGCTCTAGATTCCATCCACCAGATTCCATACTCTAGATTCCATCCACCAGATTCCATACTCTAGAGTCAACATAGTAGATTCCACACACTCACATTTGTACTGAAACACATACACTGCTCGCACACACTGTCACACATCACATTCAATATGTTGCTACAGGTAAGTCTAATGTTTAATATCTATCTGCTTTTACACCTAGCAACACTAAATTAAATGAACGTCTACTTCTGATACTGCCTGTACAAAGCCAAGTTGATGTCATGCACATCATGTTTTTGCTATTTGTTATTCACATCACGGTGTTTACAGTGGGGGGAACAAGTATTTGATACAGAAAATCACATTATATGATTTTAAAATAATTAATTTGCATTTTATTGCATGACATAAGTATTTGATACATCAGAAAAGCAGAACTTAATATTTGGTACAGAAATATTATAGAGATCATACGTTTCCTGTAGTTCTCGACCAGGTTTGCACACACTGCAGCAGGGATTTTGGCTCACTCCTCCATACAGACCTTCTCCAGATCCTTCAGGTTATGGGGCTGTCACTGGGCAATATGGACTTTCTGCTCCCTCCAAAGATGTTCTATTGGGTTCAGGTCTGGAGACTGGCTAGGCCACTCCAGGTCCTTGAGATGCTTCTTAGTTGCCCTGGCTGTTTGTTTCGGGTCGTTGTCATGCTGGAAGATCCAGCTACAACCCATCTTCAATGCTCTTACTGAGGGAAGGAGGTTGTTGGCCAAGATCTCGCGATACATGGCCCCATCCATCCTCCCCTCAATACAGTGCAGTCGTCCTGTCCCCTTTGCAGAAAAGCATCCCCAAAGAATGCTGTTTCCACCTCCATGCTTCACGGTTTGGATGGTGTTCTTGGGGTTGTACTCATCCTTCTTTCTCCAAACACGGCGAGTGGAGTTTAGACCAAAAAGCTAAATTTTTGTCTCATCAGACCACATGACCTTCTCCCATTCCTCCTCTGGATCATCCAGATGGTCATTGGCAAACTTCAGACGGGCCTGGATATGCGCTGGCTTGAGCAGGGGGACCTTGCGTGCGCTGCAGGATTTTAATCCATGACGGCGTAGTGTGTTACTAATGGTTTTCTTTGAGACTGTGGTCCCAGCTCACTTCAGGTCATTGACCAGGTCCTGCCGTGTAGTTCTGGGCTGATCCCTCACCTTCCTCATGATCATTGATGCCCCATGAGGTGAGATCTTGAATGGAGCCCCAGACCAAGGGAGATTGACGTCAACTTAAACTTCATCCATTTTCTAATAATTGCGCCAACAGTTGTTGCCTCCTCACCAAGCTGGTTGCGTATTGTCCTGTAGCTTATCCCAGCCTTGTGCAGGTCTACAATTTTATCCCTGATGTCCTTACACAGCTCTCTGGTCTTAGCTATTGTGGAGAGGTTGGAGTCTGTTTGATTGAGTGTGTGGACAGGTGTCTTTTATACAGGTAACGAGTTCAAACAGGTGCAGTTAATACAGGTAATGAGTGGAGAACAGGAGGGCTTCTTAAAGAAAAACTAACATGTCTGTGAGAGCCGGAATTCTTACTGGTTGGTAGGTGATCAAATACTTTTGTCATGCAATAAAATGCAAATTCATTATAAAAAATCATACAATGTGATTTTCTGGATTTTTGTTTTAGATTCCGTCACTCACTGTTAAAGAGTACCTATGATAAAAATGACCGACCTCTACATGCTTTGTAAGTAGGAAAACCTGCAAAATCGTCAGTGTATCAAATACTTGTTCTCCCCACTGTATATTATATTCCTGTTTTCCTTCAAATGCTATTTTTCACTTCTACATGCGTTGTTGAAAAGGGGTCCATAAGTTTGCATTTCACTCTTAGTCAACCACACCTGTTGACATTACATTCTAATCATTTGATTGACTTTCTTTGCAGACAGACAGAGAGAGTGAGAGTGTGCGTCCATTTCCACATGCATGTGTGAGTCTCAGTCTCTGTGTGTACATATGGTGAGTGCCAGGGCTGCATGCATGACTGCTCCTGGTTTAGGTCAGTGGGGGGTCTGAGGGTGGTGGGATGAAATGGTGATCTCTGTCGGGTCATGCACAATTTCTCTCAGAGCTCTCAGTTACTGGAGGGGGGCTGTATGGACCAATACACCAGGACTGGGGCAGTTGGAAGGGGGGTCTGGGGGTAATTAATAGGACCTCTTTGCATCACTGATGCCCCCCTGAGACTTGGCAACTGCGGAAGGCTTGACACACACTTAACATGGCAGGTGTGTGTGGGCCTCGGTGTGTCCATGAGTGTGTCTGTGTGGGCCTCAGTGTGTCCATGTGTGTCTGTGTGTGTGTCTGTGTGTGTGTCTGTGTGGGCCTCGGTGTGTGCATGTGTATGTCTGTGTGGGCCTCAGTGTGTCCATGTGTGTCTGTGTGTGTGTCTGTGTGTGTGTCTGTGTGTGTGTCTGTGTGGGCCTCGGTGTGTCCATGTGTGTGTCTGTGTTTGTGTCTGTGTGTCCATGAGTGTGTCTGTGTGTGTGTCTGTGTTTGTGTCTGTGTGTCCATGAGTGTGTCTGTGTGTGTGTGTCTGTGTGTGTGTCTGTGTGTGTGTCTGTGTGTGTGTCTGTGTGTCCATGAGTGTGTCTGTGTGTGTGTCTGTGTGTGTGTCTGTGTGGGCCTTAGTGTGTCCATGTGTGTGTCTCTGTGTGTGTCTGGGTGGGCCTCAGTGTGTCCATGTGTGTGTCTGTGTGGGCCTCAGTGTGTCCATGTGTGTGTCTGTGTGGGCCTCAGTGTGTCCATGTGTGTGTCTGTGTGGGCCTCAGTGTGTCCATGTGTGTGTCTGTGTGTGTCTGTGTGTGTGTCTGTGTGTGTACAGAAACCCCTAACCACGCATTTATTAATTGCACCAACCGGAGACTGCATAAACACAGAACACTGTACACATCACAGTTATCAACCTCATTAAGGTCAAAGCCAATTTGATCTGCGTGAATAGCAGGGTAGGTTACTTACAGCAGAAGCTATAGCTTTTCTATATAGATCATCTCTTCGCAGACCGCTAGGCCAGCAGTAAAAAATAAAATCCCCTCTTGATCCATTCCCTTCCCCCTATCCTGTGGTTTTGGTTTGGTCCGGCAGCTGCCGAACAGATAGAACAGGAAGCAGAGGGGGTCAGAAAGGGGGAGCCGTAAAAGAGGAGAAGCTGAAAATGAGATTGGCCAGATTAGATTGCCTGATTGAGCAATTAGCTATCTTCTCCATCATTTGGCCCTGGCCTCGAGGCATCTGCCACTGACAGGCACACCCACACACACACAGACACAGAGACAGTATCCCAGCACTGCCACGCTCCTACACACACACCCACACACACACAGACAGTATCCCAGCACTGCCACGCTCCTACACACACACACACACAGACACAGAGACAGTATCCCAGCACTGCCACGCTCCTACACACACACACACACAGACACAGAGACAGTATCCCAGCACTGCCACGCTCCTACACACACACACACACAGACACAGAGACAGTATCCCAGCACTGCCACGCTCCTACACACACACACACACACACACACACACACACACACAGAGACAGTATCCCAGCACTGCCACGCTCCTACACACACACCCACACACACACAGACAGTATCCCAGCACTGCCACGCTCCTACACACACACCCACACACACACACATTCATATATGCACACACTCTCCCACACACACACACACACACACAGACAGTATCCCAGCACTGCCACGCTCCTACACACACACCCACACACACACAGACAGTATCCCAGCACTGCCACGCTCCTACACACACACACACACACACACACACAGACAGTATCCCAGCACTGCCACGCTCCTACACACACACCCACACACACACAGACAGTATCCCAGCACTGCCACGCTCCTACACACACACCCACACACACACAGACAGTATCCCAGCACTGCCACGCTCCTACACACACACCCACCCACGCACTCGTTGTTCAAGCCAATGACTATTTTATTTTTCTGTGGCCGTGGCGTGCGTTTGTTCTGGCTGTTTGTTCATTTAAATAGCTCTCATGTTCAAGAGTAAATATTACTGTTCTACTGTGTACAGTAGTACTGCCTTTTGCCTGTGTGGATCTTTGTCTATAACTCTCTTCCCGTCTCATTCTCACATTTTGCATTTCACTGTGCTGCCGATGAAATCTGTTGATACCAATACCCTATTCACAGCCTCATTCTCTATTCTGGAACCCTCACTGTTTTCTTCTCCTCTTCTCGTTCAAGACTAACCGCAATATTTACTCCTGTTCAATTTGATTTCACTTAGTTGGCTTTATTATTAGCCTGGTGTGTATAGCCAACCACTGTCACTGTATTATATTCCCTCCCTCTGCTCCAGCTCCCTATCTGGTTAAGCCTCAGAACCGGCCAGGCACTCTAGATGAAGCTCAGCCATAAGTCCTTCTTTCTCACATAACTGTTTATAGCTAAGGGAGAACCGAGACTCAGCAGAGGCCATGTCAGTAGCATGTGAACGGAAAATGACAAGTCCCCTGAAAGTGAAGATTGAGACCTCCGCTACACTAGTATGTGTGTGTGTGCATATGTGTGTGTGTGTGTGTGTATGTGTGTGTATGTGTGCAGTCATGGCTGAGCGGTGGGCAGTGAGTAGTTAGAATGACTGATGGTTGCTGCACGGACCCTCAGACAGTGGAGAGTTCACCTGTCAGCGTGGGCTACCTGAAGAGTAATGGCAATCTGGAAACCATTGGGACAGCAGCTGTGGAGGGTCGGACTGGACCCGGCCTCACCTCCACAATGGACACGCAAAACACACACGTGGACAGTAGAGCAAACACACACACGCACACGCGCACACATCCAGGAGTTATGTGAGCAAAACACATGGAATCTCTTTCTCCCTCTCTAACACGCACACAGACACACACACACACACACACACACACATAAGATAGATGGTGGACATGGTCTCGTGTAGATCAGAGTCAGTGAGCCAGAGGGAGACAGACAACAGATCTAAATCACACCCTCTCCATCATGACTACGTGTCCGCATCAGACACACATGCATGAACGTGCACTCTAACTCTGTGACTTGCGAACTGAACACACACCTAATGCACAGCGAACTGAACACACACCTAATGCACAGCGAACTGAACACACACCTAATGCACAACGAACTGAACACACACCTAATGCACAACGAACTGAACACACACCTAATGCACAACAAACTGAACACACACCTAATTCACAGCGAACTGAACACACACCTAATGCACAGCGAACTGAACACACACCTAATGCACAACGAACTGAACACACACCTAATGCACAACGAACTGAACACACACCTAATGCACAGCGAACTGAACACACACCTAATGCACAACGAACTGAACACACACCTAATGCACAACGAACTGAACACACACCTAATGCACAGCGAACTGAACACACACCTAATGCACGGAGAACTGAACACACACCTAATGCACAGCGAACTGAACACACACCTAATGAACAGCGAACTGAACACACACCTAATGCACAGAGAATGTGCACACGTGCACACAGACACACATTCCCAAGTTAATAACGGAATGATGACTCATTCTCTGGTTCATTTCCCTTTCCTTAAGTGGCTAGGTCAATAGCTGGCAGGTGCTTCCATTGCAGCACAAACACAACCAGAAAACAGAGACAAAGAGAAAGAGAGACAGAGAGAGAAACCGCAACGAAATGGAAAGCAAAGAAAATAGCACCTTATAATCAGCAGCGTGACGATTGAGAACACAATGATTTGACAAACGGCGCTGACGCCAAAACAACAGCTGAGGAGAAGATTTGAAGACGGATGAAGTGGCCATTATTTCCATGTCCCTGCTGGTCACTGCCGGTCACGTCCTGCTGGTGAGCAGTCTTCATGTTTCACCAGACACCCACATCACAGAGACATCCCATCCCACAGCAAGCATTAGACTCCTAGGACGCACACACACACACACACACACACACACACACCCACACACACAATCCAAAATAATATCCCTATTTAGATGCCCCACCGTGCCACACACACACACACCCACACACACACACACACACATCCCCAGAGTACGGACACAGACACCCCGACCCGACACCATATACTCCTGAAAGTGTTGATCTACGATTGATCCTGACCCTCCCCTGGCCGGCCTCGTGTGGGGGCAGGAATGCTGGTGGGCCAAGGCATCTGTCCCTAGTATGGCATAACTAGTCACAGACACACACACACACACACACACGCCCCTCTGGCGGCTGATAGATAGGAACAAACAAACACGCGGAGCAGCCAGACCTCAGGGCTGCGGCAACACTGCTCCCCCTCACTGTCATCCTTTTAATTACTTCATTTGTTTGCTCCACTTTCTAATCAGTGCGAGGGGACTTTATCTGTCCCTCTCCTTTAACACCCCCCCTCCCATGCAGTCCTAGTCCCCCGCACTCCACCCCTCCCCACCCCACCTCCCCTCCCAGGGTGCGGGGGACAACAGGGCGGGGCTCCCTACTTTCGGAGCTGCAGGAGTAGGATAAGAGGAGGTCCATCCCCACCGTGGCCGTGTGGCCGATGTTCACGGCTGGTGGCGGCTGCCACCATGGAGACAGAGTGTGTGTGTGTGTGTGTGAGTGTGTGCGAACGTGTACAAACCCACCCATGTGTGCTTGTTTGAACGTACCCCTGATGCGTACATCTACACAGAGGGTTAACAAATAAAGGTTATTAAACATTACTTCTTAAGGAGCAGCATTCATGTTTCCTGACTCATCTCATGGTTCCTCCTTTCTAACTGTTAGAAGTGTTCAGCAGGCCCACCTCTATCAGGAAAACTAACCCATGATCACAGACGTAGAAGGACGTCCATTCCCCAGATGCAGGGCTGAGAGGAGCAGCAAAGTTTAGTCCTTCCCTTTCTGTCCTCCCGGGTTTCCTCTGTCTGGTGTAATATCACGTTTTACCCAGGATGCTCGGCACTCATCACTGTGGTGAACTACACAGAATGAGGAGGTTTCTGGGTGTGAGAGACAGACAGCGTGTCGTGGAAAGGTGTGTGTACACGTGTCATCACTCGTTCGTTTTACTTCCCAGCCTATTGTAATATTGTTATTCATCACCAACCGTGGGTACATTCCTCTCATCAACTGCCCCTCCCTCTCCATACATGGGCACGCTCCTCTCTTCCACTGCCCCTTCATCTCCATACATGGGCACGCTCCTCTCTTCCACTGCCCCTTCATCTCCATACATGGGCACGCTCCTCTCTTCCACTGCCCCTTCATCTCCATACATGGGCACGCTCCTCTCTTCCACTGCCCCTTCATCTCCATACATGGGCACGCTCCTCTCTTCCACTGCCCCTTCATCTCCATACATGGGCACGCTCCTCTCTTCCACTGCCCCTTCATCTCCATACATGGGCACGCTCCTCTCTTCCACTGCCCCTTCATCTCCATACATGGGCACGCTCCTCTCATCTACTGCCCCTCCCTCGACATCCCTGGGCATGTTCCTCTCATCTACTGCCCCTCCCTCGACATCCCTGGGCATGTTCCTCTCATCTACTGCCCCTCCCTCGACATCCCTGGGCATGTTCCTCTCATCTACTGCCCCTCCCTCGACATCCCTGGGCATGTTCCTCTCATCTACTGCCCCTCCCTCGACATCCCTGGGCATGTTCCTCTCATCTACTGCCCCTCCCTCGACATACCTGGGCATGTTCCTCTCATCTACTGCCCCTCCCTCGACATCCCTGGGCATGTTCCTCTCATCTACTGCCCCTCCCTCGACATCCCTGGGCATGTTCCTCTCATCTACTGCCCCTCCCTCGACATCCCTGGGCATGTTCCTCTCATCTACTGCCCCTCCCTCGACATCCCTGGGCATGTTCCTCTCATCTACTGCCCCTCCCTCGACATCCCTGGGCATGTTCCTCTCATCTACTGCCCCCCCCTCGACATCCCTGGGCATGTTCCTCTCATCTACTGCCCCTCCCTCGACATCCCTGGGCATGTTCCTCTCATCTACTGCCCCCCCCTCGACATCCCTGGGCATTTTCCTCTCATCTACTGCCCCTCCCTCAACATCCCTGGGCACGGTCCTCTCATCCACTGCCCCTCCATCCTTTCTGGATCATTTCAGTAGGGCCTCTTCTCCAGTCCCATCCCCAAACCCCACTTCACATTCTCCTCTCTTCCCCCTCATCGTTAAGTATCTCACCCCCCTCCCCCTTTAACTCCTCTCTTTCAAGTCTTTTATTCCTCCAATCCCTCAACCAGTGTCTTTTTTTTTGACAGTCGTGAGTGTGAGGCCATTGTATCTCAGACAAATCCACCAATAGTAACTCCTCCAGGGCTGAGAGGACAGAGCATGGGAACGACTGAACCGAGTGGCTAAGAGGAAGTGGGAGAGCATGGGAGTATCTCTGTTTCATTCTCATCCACCACACCTCTCTATCATTTTCTGTCTTTATCACACACACACACACACACACACACACATAAACACACACAAACACACACACACAGTACATCCTCGAAGCTCCACCCTCACTCCCAAGGGAACATGGGAACTATCAGAAACAGACACTCTAAGCACTCCACAGACAGCTTGGGTCCTCTGAGAGAGAAACACTCTCAGTCTCCTGTCTCCCCCGGTGTCCATCTCTCTCCTGAGACCACTAACTACAGATGACACCCGAGGCCGGCACACTGTCAGTCATCCACCCCCTCCGAAGAAAGTGCTTTCGAATGGCGGGCTGCTTGGGATATTCACAACAACTGCTGCCATGTTGGATAGAAATAAGAGCAATAGACAGTGCACACCACATATTAAAGTTAAATAGTCCTACACTCATTGTAGAGTTTGAATAGATACGAGGCCTGGATCCACTACAGACACTCTGGGTTTGCCTGAGGGTGTTAGCGTAGAGATAACCCACGGTCTCAGACCATATTTCTTCATTCATCCTCTCAGAGCAGAGAAGGGAGAGAGGATCACCCCTTAGCTCTCACTTTCCATTCAGGAAATCCCTCCTTGAATGTCTTTCTCTTTCTCTCTTTACCCGGCCTTTTTACACTCCCCTTCTGTCCCACTCTCTACTTTAATCTTATAATCTATAATCTGTTTTGCTTCTTCCTGTTCCTGCTCTTTTAAAAGTCGCACCTTGACTTTGAAAACCGGCTTTGGCTTTGGTACACGAGCTAAACAACAAGAAGTGGCAATTCCAGTGAAAAGAACAAACACAAAGAGATAAAGACAGGGAGTCTAAATAGATTACTTGGGTAGCCAACCTCCAATGGTCTAATGCATTTTACTGGATAGAAGGAGAAAAAACAAGAAAAGACAGAGGGGAGATGGCAGCAGTTGCAGGAGGAGAGGTATTTGATTGATGACTGCTGATGCATGTATGTCCTTCAGCTAACCAGATTTCTCACATGCCCCGACAGTGTGTGGCAGGGCCCGACGATGAGGGGGCGCCGCTAAGAGGCTCAACACCCCAGAGGTCAATGGGACAACAGCCCTGACAAGCTGTGTTGGTCGAAGGAGGCTACACTAACATGGTAATAACACGCCACCCGGGTAAGTGTTAGGCACGCTAACACGTTAACGCCACTCGTGGTACGGGATGCTAAAACTGTATGTGAGGCTAGCAAGATTATGCTAATTGTAAGCTATTATTTCTAAACCGCAGATGTGTCATGCGCCAACTAAGGCATGGACAGGAAAAAGGACAGGGATTAGTGGATCTGCTCATACTGGTAATGCTTGATTGGATTAAAACATGCTGGCCTTTTTTTAATGAGATGATGTTTCTTGTAGAAAAAGGTGTAGGGTTTAGGAACGGCGGATGAAAGGACGAGAGAGAAAGAATGTTGGAGAAAAAACTGCGTCTTCTTTTTGAATATGCTCTTATTCCAGTCTGTTGAGATCACCCCAGTTGTGTCAAAGGAGAACACTTGGCCAGTCCTCAGAGGGGCAGGAGCTCGTTCTTAATGATTAGAGGATTTAGGCTGATTTACCAAGGATTCTTTTTTTATTATTATTAAGCAACAAATCACAATTTTGAAGGAAAGATGAAAATACAATCTTTATAATGTGTCAGCATTTTTGAATTAATGATGATTTATTACCTATTGAAAATCCTTTTAATAGTCCACAAGCATTCACCAGTACTCTGCCAATAGACTGCAACACACTGCCAATACATGCCTTTATTAAAATTACAGATAATAATATTGCAGAAATATCAAATCATTGTCAAATCCCTGCATTCCAGATAGCACAGCCAAGATTAGCTCTATCCTCCATGTGTCTTGTCCTCACCCTCTACTCAAAGCCAAGAGCAACAGAACGAAAATTAGAAGGATGGAAAGAGCGGCAGGATGGAAAAAGAGGACAAATTGAAGAGGGAGACAAAGGTTGATTAAATTGGTTTTCAATTCTAGAGCTCTTACTGATGAGAGTGTATTCATTTGCTCCATTACATATCTGAGAAGCAGTCAGTGTATTAAGAGGGTGTGTATATCATATCACTGACGGCACTGAGCTGCCTGCCAAGAAGACCCTGGTCCAGCTATACTACAGGACAGACAGTGACTCAGCAGTATGGCTCCACATTGCATTTCTTTATATATAGAAGGGCTTTATAAAGCATGTAAAATAAATGGTTTATACAGGGTTTATACTGCATGGTTTATATATAATTCATACAGCATGATTTATACAGCAGGGTTTATATATAGTTTATACAGCAGGGTTTATATATAGTTTATACAGCAGGGTTTATATATAGTTGTTACAACAGGGTTTATATATAGTTTATACAGCAGGGTTTATATATAGTTTATACAGCAGGGTTTATATATAGTTGTTACAACAGGGTTTATATATAGTTTATACAGCAGTGTTTATATATGATTTTTACAGCAGGGTTTATATATAGTTGTTACAACAGGGTTTATATATAGTTTATACAGCAGTGTTTATACACGATTTTTACAGCAGGGTTTATATATAGTTTATACAGCAGGGTTTATATATAGTTTATACAGCAGGGTTTATATATAGTTGTTACAACAGGGTTTATATATAGTTTATACAGCAGGGTTTATATATAGTTTATACAGCAGGGTTTATATATAGTTGTTACAACAGGGTTTATATATAGTTTATACAGCAGTGTTTTTATATGATTTTTACAGCAGGGTTTATATATAGTTTATACAGCAGGGTTTATATATAGTTTATACAGCAGGGTTTCTATATAGTTTTTGCAACAGGGTTTATACATAGTTTATACGGCAGGGTTTATATATAGTTTATACAGCAGGGATTATATATAGTTGTTACAACAGGGTTTATATAGTATATACAACATGGTTTATATATGATTTTTACAGCAGGGTTTATATATAGTTTATACAGCAGGGTTTATATATAGTTTATACAGCACGGTTTATGGTCTCTAAAGCAGGGTTTATATATCGTTTATACAGCATGGTTTACATAAGTTCTACACAGCAGGGGTAATATAGAGTTTATACAGCACAGTTTATATATAGTTCATACAACACGGTTTATATATAGTTTATACAACACGGTTTATATATAGTTTATACAGCAGTGTTTATACATGGTTTATACAGTAAGCATTAATATAGCAGGGCTTTAATATAGCGTTCTGTTTCCAGTCCAGATTTTAGCCCCTATATTTCCCAGTCCTCACGGCCTGCACAGATATGTTTGTACATGAGAAGTGCACTTCATCCAAACAGGGTGTTTTTTAAATGTAGATTGTATATAGACAGTGCAGTAGTGTAGTGACAGGCTAGCTAGAGTGAGTAAATAGTAAATTAATGAGTGCATGCCAACACCTCCCTTCCACACCCTTCCTAAATGCATCTCTCCCCCTCCCTCCCTCAGCCCCCTCTCACTCTGCCTCAGCGTGTGCGTGTGAAAGGGATCTCTTCAGAGCTGTCACCAAATCTTTCATTTGTGCTATTCATCATTTTTTCCGCTCAGCTCCCATGTGCAGGTGTTTACTGAGACGCAGGGAGGAGAGAAGAAAACAAACGTCAACGGTCTCGAGCCGGGCCGGCTGGCTGACAGATGGAAGGGAAGAAGGAGACGGAGAGGAGGAGAGACAGGGTCAATCATTACTACAGCCTCTAACAAATAATGTTCTCCCATGCAACAAATAAAGAAGACTCCAGGTCCACGTCCAGTGATTCCAGACCACCCGGTCGGATCAGAGAGTCGTCCTGAAAGAGAGACGTCGGCTGGCGGTGGAAAGGAAATGAGCTTCAGCGTTTCTCGTCCAGGCCAGGAAACTGACAGACCTCAGCCGCGGCACGAGTCGGGTATCGCCCTGCTGGCAAAAGAAAGGCACGTCTCTGTGCTTAGCTTCAGTGAATGCGATCGACCCTGAGGGTGCATCTTAAGTGCACCACCTCCTCGATCGGCGGGACATTATGGCGAATGCACGTGAAAAAAGAAAATGAAAGAAAGCCAATCCGATTTTTGACATGAATCCCGTATGCGTTTAGTGGAACCTCCTAGCATCCAAGAATCACTTGACAACTAAGTCTGATGTATTAGAATAATTGGCAGTCATTCATAATAGTATAGCTGCTTTGGCTGGTTTTGTAGTTAAACAGCGGACACAGATAAACAAAGAGATTTAGACAAAGATTCTCACACACACACCAGCAGACACGGCAGATGGACAAATGACTGCACCTAAACATGTCAGCACCTGTACTCAGGGTTTACACACAACCTTCCCACCTGTCTATCTGGATAACACCTCAGTTCAGAGGTCAAACCCACAGTCCTTCAGGTCGTCTCATCAATTAATCACTTTTCCTCTCTCTCTCTCTCTCTCTCTCTCTCTCTGTCTGTAGCTCCATGCACACTGCCCGCTCGCTAGCACTACAACTAAGCACACTCCCCATTCATTTCCAACACAAGCCAGAGAATCATGGCAACAGTGGGTGGAGCTACGGTCTGAGAAAAAATCTCCCAACGACTGTTGAGAGTAAGAGATGTTCAACTTTATGCTAATGTCCAGCAAGTGGGCAGTGACGGAGTTCGGTGACTGCCAATGACAGGGTAGATGATCTCTGCATCTTCAAGTCCCCTCTCTTTTCTACTCGGTAGCTTAAAACTCACTCGCTAGCTGAACAAATGGAAGAGAAACATTATTGCAATGTCCAGTTTACCCATTATTTATGATGCTTCTCTGGCCTCATACAGAGATACAGCTCCGGAAAAAATTAAGAGACCAGTGCACCTTTTTCTTTCCTTTCCAAAGAATTTGAAAGGTTTTGAGTGAGGAACATGAGGGCTAAAATTAAGAGACCACTGCAAATTGAATGCTGTTCCTCACTCAAAACCTTCCTTATCAATTTTTGGGGAAAGGAAAGAAAAAGGTGCACTGGTCTCTTCATTTTTTCTTCATTTTTCCAGAGCTGTATAATTCTAAAAATGGCTGCGGGAAGGTTTCAGAGATTGTTGGGATCACGGGTGAGTGGTACATGCATAACATAAAATGAAGTCAATTGCTATTTGATCATTGACTAGGCATCGTGTTGATATGTAAAAAAAAAATTGTAGTGGAGTCATGCAAATAATAAATAAATATTAGTAACTGTAGAGACTGTCGTGTCCCCAATACTGATTGACTGGTTGTCACAGGCATAAGTTAGGAAGACATGCCCAGCCTGAGCGGGCATTGTGCATGCAAGGGAGGGCTCAGCAACAGCTCGCTGGAGATTGAGCGATTTGCGAGTTGAGCGAGGCATGTCTTGTGCGCACATAGGGGTATTTCTCTCTCATCCTGTCTCGCTCTGTCTCATTGTCTATAATGTGGTTAACGTTTGATTAATCACAAGGCCACATCAGAAACAGGTCCTGAAAAGTGACACTGCGAGTTAAGGCTTCTTATCCATGTTTGAATTGAGTCAACATGCCATGCAGTAAATATGTACAAAGAAAACACGTTGAGATGATAACTTCTCTGGCAACACACAAAGAGAGTATGTTAAGCACCCGGGGGCATGGTGGGTGTCTGTGTGTTCTCGGCCGTAAATCCAGACATCTGTCACATAATCCCAATGAAACGTAATAAGAGCACTCCAAATGATATATGGACCTAGCTGTCCCTGATCGGTGTGAAGTAAGATAACATTAACCTGAGTTATACTACCTGCCACTGTGAAGGGCCATGCAAAGACACACTCACACACACGCATGCACACACAACACACGTCCTGCTGGTTATCTGTTGTTGACCCTCCATAAAGTACTGCAGTTCCCTAGACATCATAAACTACCGCCGTTATGAAACAATAATATAAAGAATTCATCCAGAAGTAGGATAAATACACACATGCCATACTGCGCTGAGAGGGGTCTAATAAAGCACTGGCACAAAGGCAGAGGAGAATGTGACAGAGAATGTGTTTCTGGCGGGGGGAGGAGGGGGAGGACAGAGACGGGAGAGCATAAATCCGATGGTAGCCTGCTGAGGGGAGGTAGGACCGAAGAAGCTGAGAGAGAGAAGGCAGAGAGGGCCCCTGTAAGGGGGATGAGCGATCCAAACCAATCACATGTCATATGTTATTGCGCTGTAATCAAAGCCTAAGCAAACGGAGGGCATCACTCCCACCCTCACTGTCACACACACACACACACACAGAAGCAGGGACAGACAGCGTAACTCATTAACATAGTTTTAGTTAAGACAGAGCGCCATTCTGGATGGGGGGGGGGGGGTTATCTGCAGATCAAATTACCAGGAGAGCGAAAGGCTTTGTGGGTAAAACCATCTCTCTGTTCTCTCCTTTTGTCTGTCTGTCTGTCTGATTTTCTGTTGGACAGATTTATTAAGGAGCAGGGATCTGAACGAGCCCCCTCTCCCTCCTCTGCTCCCTTGGCCTGACTCCAACGACTGACAGATAGCCCTCCCTCTGTACCTCCCTCAGTCCCAGCCCTACCTGAGCACTGACAGACAGCACAGATCGGGGGGGGGGGGGGGGGGGGGGTAAAGAAGAGACGGGAGCGTGGAGGAATAGAATAGAGAAATGGAGAGGGCAGGATGGAGAAAAAGAAATATCTCTTTCTCGCGTCCCTGTGGACTGCTTGAAAATATTCTCTGCATCCAGAAGTCCATGAAACACACAAGCATGCACCCACAAACACACCCACAGGCTCCCACAAACACACCCACAGGCTCCCACCAACACACCCACAGGCTCCCACAAACACACCCACAGGCTCCCACCAACACACCCACAGGCTCCCACAAACACACCCACAGGCACCCACAAACACACCCACAGGCTCCCACAAACACACCCACAGGCTCCCACCAACACACCCACAGGCTCCCACCAACACACCCACAGGCTCCCACAAACACACCCACAGGCACCCACAAACACACCCACAGGCTCCCACAAACACACCCACAGGCTCCCACAAACACACCCACAGGCTCCCACCAACACACCCACAGGCTCCCACCAACACACCCACAGGCTCCCACAAACACACCCACAGGCACCCACAAACACACCCACAGGCTCCCACAAACACACCCACAGGCACCCTCAAACACACCCACAGGCACCCACAAACACACCCACAGGCTCCCACAAACACACCCACAGGCTCCCACCAACACACCCACAGGCTCCCACCAACACACCCACAGGCTCCCACCAACACACCCACAGGCACCCACAAACACACCCACAGGCTCCCACCAACACACCCACAGGCTCCCACAAACACACCCACAGGCTCCCACCAACACACCCCCATGCACCCCAAAACAAGTCCTCCGACTCGTTTGCCGTTCTATAAATTGTGTCTTTTTAAGTGGTAAATTGAAAAGCATGGATTGGAGATGTTATTGTCAAACATAGCTGAAAGGGATGAGGGAGAGAGGGAGGAGAGGTGGATTGTGAGCTTCATCCATCACCCCTGGCCTTAGCCTAAAGACCTGAAAGGAGAAGAGCTGACTGACTATGTTGCGAATTGCCAATCAGTCAAAGCCCCTCTAATTAATAGTCATGTAATCCCCTTATTGAGATGGAAAGAACAGGACGGACGTTAATGCATTCATCCAGGGACTTAACACGCACACAAACACACACACACACACACACTTGCATGTGTGCACATACACACATGTACACACTTCATTTGCCTTTCTGCCTATGTACTTGATCTGAGCTAATTACTCTTGCGACTCTGGAGAGACGAGGGTTTGAACAAGCAAAAAGTCACAGATCCTTCGAGCAATCCACTACACAACAATTATCCCATTCTGAATTTCTATGTGTGTAGGTATTTAGACACACTCTCCTTGGCGAGGTGTCATGCCTGCTAACATAACTATCATTTTTAAAGATGTTTCATCATTTAAGGCTGTGCAGCTGTGTCGTTCGAATCCGACGTCTGGAATTGAATCTAGGATGGGCTAATTGGGTGACGTACCGTTTGCAAACAAGCCCCGATAAAAACCGGTACAGTTGTTCTAAGTAATGCCCGGAGATAACTTGAAAAGAGGAATTATGTACCACCAGTCAATTTGATTTGAGCATTTTCATCAATGTTGCTGTCATGTTGGCTTAGATATAGTCTTGCTTTACCAGACTCCGCTGATCTCTCATTAGATTAATAGCCAGTGCATAATCTCCAAACATAGAGGATTAGCATATTTCTATGCTAATTTCTATCCAGAACCACTCTCTTTACAGCATTCATCAGAGACACATTATGTCACTCTCTTACCTGGTGTTGATTTACAGTGAGTACGGAAAGTATTCAGACCCCTTTACATTTTTCACTCTTTGTTTCATTTCAGCCATTTGCTAAAATCAAAAAAGTTCATTTTATTTCTCATTAATGTACACTCAGCACCCCATCTTGTCAGAAAAAAAACAGAAATGTAGAAATGTATTAAAAAAGAAAAACTGAAATATCACATGTATTCAGACCCTTTGCTCAATATTGAGTAGAAGCACCCTTTTGAGCTAGTACAGCCATGAGTCTTCTTGGGAATGATGCAAGTTTTTGGGGATCTTCTGCCATTCTTCCTTGCAGATCCTCTCCAGTTCCATCAGGTTGGATGGTGAATGTTGGTGGACAGCCATTTTCAGGTCTCTCCAGAGATGTTCAATTGGGTTTAGGTCAGGGCTCTGGCTGGGCCAGTCAAGAATGGTCACAGAGTTGTTCCGAAGCCACTCCTTTGTTATTTTAGCTGTGTGCTTGGGGTCATTGTCTTGTTGGAAGGTGAACCTTCGGCCCAGTCTGAGGTCCTGAGCACTCTGGATGAGGTTTTCTTCCAGGATATCTCTGTACTTGGCCGCATTCATCTTTCCTTCAATTGCAACCAGTCGTCCTGTCCCTGCAGCTAAAAAACACCCCCATAGCATGATGCTGCCACCACCATGTTTCACTGTTGGGATTGTATTGGGGAGGTGATGAGCAGTGCCTGGTTTTCTCCACACATACCGCTTAGAATTAACGCCAAAAAGTTCAATCTTGGTCTCATCAGACCAGATAATCTTATTTCTCATAGTCTGGGAGTCCTTCATGTGTTTTTTGGCAAACTCTATGCAGGCTTTCATATGTCTTGCACTGAGGAGAGGCTTCCATCGGGCCACTCTGCCATAAAGCCCCAACTGGTGGAGGGCTTCAGTGATAGTTGACTTTGTGGAAAGTTCTCCCATTTCCCTACTGCGTCTCTGGAGCTCAGCCACAGTGATCAATGGGTTCTTCTTTACCTCTCTCATCAAGGCTCTTCTCCCACGATTGCTCAGTTTGGCTGGATGGCCAGGTATAGGAAGAGTTCTGGTCGTCCCAAACTTCTTCCATTTAAGGATTATGGAGGCCACTGTATTGTTAGGAACCTTGAGTGCTGCAGAAATTATTTTGTAACCTTGGCCAGATATGTGCCTTGCCACAATTCTGTCTCTGAGCTCCTTGGGCAGTTCCTTCGACCTCATGATTCTCATTTGCTCTGACATGCACTGTGAGCTGTATGGTCTTATATAGAAAGGTGTGTGCCTTTCCTAATCAAGTCCAATCAGTTTAATTAAACACAGCAGAACTCCAATGAAGGAGTAGAACCATCTCAAGGAGGATCAGAAGAAATGGACAGCATGTGAGTTAAATATGAGTGTCACAGCAAAGGGTCTGAATACTTATGACCATGTGATATTTCAGTTTTTCTTTTTTAATACATTTGCAAACATTTCTACATTTTCTCTTTTTTTCTGTCAAGATGGGATGCTGAGTGTACATTAATGAGAAATAAAATTAACTTTTTAGATTTTAGCAAATGGCTGCAATGAAACAAAGATTGAAAAATGTAAAGGGGTCTGAATACTTTCCATACCCAGGTCAAGTACTTGTGTAGCTCAAGTACAATCTGTTTCCATCCCATCAGCATTGCATTAAGGTGAAGTTCTACGTGCTACAACTAACACAAACTGAAATCAACTTTATTTCAGTATTTCCATTCACAGAATGGGGCGTCAGCTATCATACTTGAACATGGACGCAGACAAAAGACACAGCTGTTTTGTAGCAACGTTATTTGTGTGTACTGTAGGTGTTGTTCTCTCTTTCTGCATACTTCTTGGAATGTCAATTCAGAATAGATATTGTATAGAACTTAGAGTCTTCAAATGAGATTTTAAACGTTAACATCTGCTCTGTTCTTCAACTAAAGGTACTTCACATTATTCAAGGATATACGGTTGTCATCTTGGCTCATGTCTGCATAAGAGCTTTGTTGATGTCAGTTGGAGAGAAGGAGAAAGCCCATCACCTGTTTCCTCTGCAGAATTTAATGAGTAACCAGAAGAGAGGCAGGCGTGGAATCAGACGAAGCCTTGGGGGGGGGGGGGGGGGGGGGGTCAGAGGGGACAAACTGAGCGGAACCATTTCGATATGTCACAGAGAAACGTGGAACCAACCACTACTCCAAAATGGATAACTTCCCAGCTGACACATCTCAGTAAAGGAGGACATTGGGAGGTAAAGGAATGAAAAGATGAAGACAGAGGTGAGGAGGAGAGGGTTTGAAAGAGGATGACGAGAAAGATTTGTGAATAAGAGCAAATGAGATAAGCACAACAAAATGATAATACATGAAGAGGGGAAATGAAAACAACAAGGGAATAAGCAAAGAGAACAAGTGAAAATATCAAATAAAATAAAGAGAATAAAATCAAACAGGGTAGTGCTGCATTCTATTTACTCTCCACATCAGTGACCTGGGACCTCCAGAATAACCTCTTTATTTATTTTGGCTCTAGCCCTGGGTATTATCCTTGTGATTAATATTTATTTATATATATTTGTGGATTTGTTCTGCTTGAAGGGGCCCTGTTTGAGTTGGCGGTGTTCCGCCGGGCCCATCTGTTTCTGCTCACCCCGGTTCTGTTCTGTTCTGGACCATGCACAGGCAGACAGATACAATCCAGAACTATGGAGGGCTCTAAAAACAGGTCCAATCACATTTCTCCACCTAAATCCATATTTAGTTTCTCAGGTCGTTCCCCATTATGACTCGATGATTCATTTTGGTTGTAGAAGGGCCACTTGCCTCTCCTCACTGGAAGCAGAGTGATGACAGATCACTGTTAAACCTCGTCCTTGGAGCATTCCCTCTGCGTCATGATTGTTATGCTAATGCACCTCCGAAGCAGGAATATTTGCCAGCTTGTTTAGAAGGCAGCGTAAGGGACCTTAGGGTAGTGAAATTCAGTATCTGAAAAAGTGAATGGCTGGTAAGTTAACATCCTTATTGTGCTACTTAGATGATAGTGAACTGCCTTGACAAGCTGTCCAACAGGTTTATGGAAATTGAAAACCAGGCTAACACTTCATAGAGGGAGATGAAGGGGCAAGGCAAGAGGATAAGACAGACAATATAGAGTTATGGAGATAGATTTAGAAAATGTGAAGTCTAATTTGTTTCATGTTCACCCTGCAAATCCAACTCATTACACACAGCCCAGTTGAACCCTCAGGTTTATAACATTACACACAACCCTAATCTAATTCTCAGGTTCATAACATAACACAACCCCAATCTAATTCTCAGGTTTATAACATTACACACAGCCCAGTTGAACCCTGAGGTTTATAACATTACACATAGCCCAGTTGAGCCCTCAGGTTTATAACATTACACACAACCCCGATCTACCTCTCAGGTTTATAACAATACACATACCCTGGTCTAACTCTCAGGTTCATACCATTACACACAACCCCGTTCTATTTCTCAGGTTAATAACATTACATTCAACCACAGTCTAACGCTCAGGTTTAAAACGCACACAATGCCAGTCTAACTCTCAGGTTCTTATCATTACACATACCCTAGTCGAACACTCAGGTTTGTAATATGGGCACCTCTGTGCTGTGTAATGTAGCACTTTTGGTGAAGGACCTCTGTGCTGTGTAATGTAGCACTTTTGGTGAAGGACCTCTGTGCTGTGTAATGTAGCACACTTGGTGGAGGACCTCTGTGCTGTGTAATGTAGCACAGTTGGTGGAGGACCTATGTGCTGTGTAATGTAGCACAGTTACATGGTGAAGATGCCATGCCTCCCCAGGCGCTTCATGACATCATCTCTGACCTACTTCTATAAAAGCAAGCTGATGGCAGCCCTGTAAGATGTCTTCTCTATTCTCGTTTTGCTTTCTTTTAAAGTGAAAACTCAACTGCATTCCCCGAAGCTCTGAATTATTACGCCAACCATGATCATGACTCTAAAATCCCCATAAATTAAGGAAGCACTAACCCCTAGAATAAGCCCTATGTGGAGGTGGTAGGGTGGCTAACAGCCAGACAGTAATCTGATGAATATGTATGTCCGGGAGGGAGAGAAAGACATTCGCTTATCCCAGGTCAGAATAGCCTGCAGCCAAATTCAAGGCAAGCCCTTGGGATAACCTTACCAGAGAGAAAGAGAAAAAGAAATACAAAAAGAAAGACACAGACAAAGAGACAGAGAGAGAAAGCAAAAGAGAGAGAGAGAAACAGACATAAACACAGGGGGGAGACAGACATAAACAGAGAATGACAGAGAGAGAGACAGAGGGAAAAACAGAGAGCCAGAGAGAGACAGATAGACAAGAAGAGAGACAGACAGACAAATACCCAATTGAGACTCCGCATGCAGATTTCAGCAAAAGTATTCTTCTGTTCCTTTGGAGTAACTCGTCGCTGTCACATGAAGGTGCACAGGGCTTAACATAGGAGGATTTAGTGTTTCAGACACATGTAGAAAGCAGAGAAGTAAAACTTAAATGTTCCTTTTTAATGCATATTTCAGCACATTTAGCAAACGTATCCTACCGCCTGAGATTAATCACACACTTCACACAGGGAACCAAATAGTTGTGAATTTTGCAATCCAGCCAGAACAATCTTCAGGTAACTTTAGTCCACACTAGCCACTCATCGATGGAATTATACATATCAGTAAGTCTAACAGAGACAGGTCCACTGTACTATACAGCTCTCCAGCTTTGTGTGAATATAAGGATTTTCTCGTCTATTATTCATGGATTTCTTTATAGTGTCTTTTTATGTGGACATTGCAAATATAGGAGAACACGTCAGCTTAAGAGGTAGTGAAATCAGGTTAAAGTAACATCAAACCAAATATGTAGTTACAAAACCTGAATTTCAGGTAGTGTGGATAATTTGATTTACAAGTTCTTAGTAGAAGTACATTACTTCCCTATTGTTTCAGTTAGCAGTGGATAAGGTTATCTAAGTTTGTAATGATCGTCCCTAGGATTTAAAACACTCAGAGTAAGGAACACAAAGCCCATTGGCATAATAAAACGAGTGTTTCAGTAGATATACACTGTCTAGGTCATTGACAGTGTTAGTCATGTTTCTTTGGCGACCAATCTTCCAGTGATTTAAGGCCGGGTGTCTCTGTAAAGCACTTTGTGACAACTGCTGCTGCTGGCTTTATAAATAAATTTGATTGATTGATTGATTATCTGAGCTGATTAGCCTTAGCAAGGAAACCCTGCTGCCCACTGCCCCTCTCAGTTTGACATCTAAACCTACCATCTTTTCTTTCTATCTTTCTTTCTAGGATCACAATACATTCTGGGCTTAGCCCACACCCCAACCCCGCCCGGGACAGAAAGTAAAGACTCTACATTGTCATAACGCGCGATCGGAGTTATAGATGAATAGATCAGGGGTTCATTTTTTTATTATTATAATTTTTGGTCAATTTGAGATCCGGGGCTATTCATAAAAGATTTGAGGCTATTCATAAAAGATCTGTTTGCTTTAATTATTTTGCACAATAGAGAATACTTTCTCTACAAATTCTAAATACTAAATAAACACAATCTTGTCAAAAACTGGACTTGATCACATCATCATGTCAACTAAGGTAAGGCTGAAGGTACAATTACATAAACAAAGCTTGACCCTTTTGCCAAACTCCACGTGTCAAATAGTCCTAGAGAGATACACTGAGCTCTGCCATGCTGCCATGTGGACTTCTTGTCAAGTCTGCATGAAGCAATTCACAGTTTGCTCTGCGAATAGAGCAGATGGACAGGATATATGGATTACAGTTACATCCAGTGAATATTAGATTCTATTTTGGCAGATTGTGAAGCCTGAGATTGGTGAGTAAAATGTTGTTTATAGCTACAGTAGCTTACATGAATCTTACAATACAGTGATGTAACTAGGTAAACAGCCTCTCTCTAATGTGTAACTAATGTGAGAGCAATATTTGGTTTATTTGGCAGTTGTTGTTTCCACAGTAGCATTACATGGGATGAAACTTTGAAGCTAAGTTGTAAGCTATTATTTTGTCTCATAAATTAAACACATTCCAGACATTAGTACCTACTATACTGGCATATCGGTGATGACAGAGGAATATCATCTAGATAGGAAGGCCAAAAGTAGATGCTACTGTTTGCTAGCTAGCTAACTGCTAATGGCTTTACCAATCAGCTCAGTGAATGTTGGAAATACCTTAGCAATTGCAAGGTTGCTAAGTAATTGATGCTGTGGAATCTCTAAAAGGTCCTGTATTGCATGTAAATTGCAACATGGAAATATCCGTCCATTAGGACAATGGCTGTTCACAGCAAACTAAAGTTGGTAACCCCACATCACTGCTCTAATCATCCAGGGAAACACATGTACAACATTGGTCCTAAAGGGACGCTAATCCCACAGACTGAATATACTAGTGACGCACAGTCTGCAAACAATTACTTCTTTTTGAAAGACTTGTTTTACTAACTCAAGAGTCACACATCCTTTTTTCAGTGACTCATTTAATTTTATCGTGCCTTCGAAAGGCTGGCAGTGGATTTCTACAACACGATCACTGCAGGACTCATGGGCTCTTCCTCTGCTCAGGGCTCCAACCAACAGCTGTTTGTTTTACTTTCACAGAGTAAAATAGATCAAGCTGCTGCAGTCTTCTAATATGAAGACATGTTTATAACTGATAATTGGATGCAGGTTCTAATAATGAATGCTGTTTGTTGAATTTTTTATTGTCAGGAAACACATAGATTTCAAGAATCAAAACATATACACAGCTTTTGCCTAAGTTAAAAAGACTTGAATACAATTCAGTTACTCATTTAATTTTGTTTGTTGGTTCAAACGGCCGTTTCATTCATTCAAACAGCTAGCAGCAGTGTTCTACTATATCACTGGCAAGATTCATATGCTTTGAACTCAGTGTATCATCCAATAGCTTTGGAAAATGTGAAAAATATTGAGTTGGCTTAGATGTAAAACACAACAGATCATCAAAAAAGCCTTTATTAAAAACTCTTGGCACATCTGACATTGAATGATTACGACAAGATCAAACATCAATATGTCATCAAAGTCAAAGTTGTTTTATTTGTCAGATGCACTGAATAATATAGCGTCATTCTGAACAGTGAAATTATTGAGACATGCCACGTGAGGAGGCATTGAGAAAAATATAAAACAAAAAATAATAGCAAAAATATACATAACAATAAAAACTAAATAGAAATATTTGACATGGAAAATATTATTTTCATGCAAAGTACATGCAGAATGTTCGATAGGATTTTCCTCTCTACTTTACTTTCACTATGCTCATAGTTCCTAATTCATCCTCACTCAACCATTTGGTGAATATTCTGTGTAGATTTTACATTGTTTTGCCTGCTATGTGCTAAAAGTACGGTATCATCACCCAAAGGCCATAGACTTGCATGTGACCATAATGGGATTCACACCCACAAACTTGGTGTTGGTAGTCTAAGCCAAAAAAGATCACTGTATTGCCAATGTACAATGTAATAGTGTCAAATACAGGACATGATTGCAATCCATAATAGTAACCACAACTGGCAACCATTTAACCAAATAAACCATGTGAACACTGACAATGTCATTCCCCATGGAGACAGTAAGGCAGTGGAATAAATCAGAGAGCCCCTGAATAGGGTCAAAATAACAAACTGAACTGCTGTGAACCATCATACATTTGCCTGTTGATAAAGTAAGCTTCTAGCTGGCCAAACATGACACAGGATTTTGCAATATCATTGACGAATGAGCAACTGTCCATATCCCAGGACAACGTGGGGGAATCATATCCATGTATGCAGTCAAATCCAAAGATGTGGTGGTAGGACCTAGGCCCCTTCTTGGGTCTTATAAAACTGGGGCTGTTCACTTCATTCAGGTCCTCAATTAAATAATGTGGGATAATGTTAGGTTCCACCATTCAGAGGTGATACAGAAATGGCTTTGGGGAAATATTTCTTGATCTGACAAAAAAAATTATAGAATCAATGATTATAGAAGATGTCCTAATTGATTGCACTTTATCATGGAATAGAAAGTGCTTTCATTCGATTGGGATGGGTACTGTACTGTACAATGGAAACAGTGAAAAAATGTGAAAACAGTAAAAATGAATTGTTACAGTCTACCTATCAATCAATCAAACATATTTATAAAGCCCTTTTTACATCAGCAATTGCCATAAAGTGCTTTTACAAAACACCCAGCCTGACACCCCAAGGAGCAAACCTTTAGCACTTTGAAGAGCCATTTTGAAACATGTGTCATACGTTGTTTGGTATGGGACTAACTGATTGTTACAATTACTAAACTGAGAGAATGTAATGTTATGTTTTGATGACTTGATCAATGTATTCATTATTTCACCAAAAACGTAATGATTGAATCAATGATCTTGTGGTGAAAGATGTTCGCAAACCAAATGAAAGCAAAATATGTTGTACTGAAAGCAATGATTTAAAGTAAGATTTAATGGGTTACAATTCTGATCAGTTTATTGAAAAACCATAAAATACTATTGATAATGGTACCAAAGCGACAAAAACCAATGTAATAGTTTGAGCGATGAGCAAAAAGGTCACAGGCAATAAAAAGATTTAAACCTCCCATCACTCCTTAACATTTTTCAGTTTTTGAGTTTTTGGTGACACTTTTTTGTCTCGCTCTTAACAGTGTCTGAGTGTGTGGAAGGGAGTCTATTGAGCTCACAAGTCTGCGTAACACTTATAACGCGGGTGCGTGAATACTTGAACTGAGGGACTGCTACACCCTCTTGACCGAGCCATTTGGAGTGCCACCACCCATGTGGAAAAGGGAAGCCCATTGGCATAATACACCTCTAGCTGCTCTACCCAAGAAATTGCAATGTTTAATGGGGTGAAATCGTTTGTAACTTTTCCCATAGTTTGTCATTGGGGCTATGTACTGTAGCTAGCTAATTTCTTGTCTAGAGAAGACTACCTACTATGTACCTTGTTTTTGTAAGACAGGCATGGAATTAATCATTGTCTGGATCAGACTCACTGGTGACATCTGACTCAGACAGAGCCAAAGTTGATGGGACAGCAGAGATATTCAAGTGGGAGTTGAACCTTTGCAGGGACAAAACCTGATTTATAAGTGCAACTGGGCGCATTGAGAACAGGAAATGACACAAGCAGCAGAAGCATGAACCAACCCAAGACTCAGTCAGGCAAATCGCGAAAGGATTGTCGCGACGACATCAAAACCGTATTAAAAAGTACATGGCCTGTAATGTGAATCAAGCTTGGAAGCTTTCAGCAGCTTTTTCTGTCTGGAGGTCTAACTTATCGTTGGTGGCTATCCTGACAAAAAGCACCAGCTGTGCTCTTTGTAGGACACCACATAAACAGTTTCCAGATACAATGCCCAGCAGGGTTAGAACACCTTCCCTAATTGGTCAGTCAAGCTGACGATAAAGCAAGTTGTAAAAATGTACAGAGGAATTAGCCTCTTCTTCCAAAGAGTGTGAGCCCTTCCATTCACAGTGATGAAAAGCAGAAGATCAGAGTGGGAGAATGTGCACCACCCCACAAAGTGTCGAACTGAAATAACCAACTTAGAGAAAACTACGGTAGCTAAGCCCCAAATGGCTGTTTAAACACTTCCCATGCAACACCTACAGTACCATGCCAACATGTTTGCAATGGACTAAGGCAGTGCTATGCTAATGCATCACAACGCCCCCAATATTCAGTATTTTTTTTAAATATTCCTCAGACAATGTCAATGGGGATTCAACACGCCTGCCAAGAAACACCAAACAATGCCCCACAAAGCAGAAACCAAATGTTCAGACTCTCATGAGATATGGCTCTGGAGACAACGATGTATGCAAACAATCAGACAAAGAATAACAAAAGAGTAAAAAAAACAGAACATGTCAGTCATTATTTATTGGCTCTTGTTGCCATGAATTCGATATGAGAATGCCAGACACTTTAGAAATCCTTGGACCAGCCTTTAATATTGGAGAAAATCTTGGCGAGCAGTATGTAGCTACTAGGAAATGTATTTAAATATTACATTAGATCAGGGGGATTTCCAAAATACCGTTTTATACTTCTTTGCTGCAAGAATATAAATATATTGTTTTTCTTCAGATCCATATTGCATACATCTACAAACCCAACTTTTTTGGGACACAAAACCCAGTGTCCCAAAAAAGTTGGGACACTGTACAAATTGTGAGAAAAAAGTTAAGATGGGCAGAGGATCACCAATTCCCCCAATGCTGTGGCGAAAAATAGTGGAGCAATATCAGAAAGGAGTTTCTCAGAGAAAAATTGCAAATAGTTTGAAGTTATCATCATCTACAATGCATAATATCATCCAAAGATTCAGAGAATCTGGAACAAACTCTGTGCGTAAGGGTCAAGGCCGGAAAACCATATTGGATGCCCGTGATCTTCGGGCACTCAGACCGCACTGCATCACATACAGGAATGATACTATAATGGAAATCACAACATAGGCTCAGGAATACTTCCAGAAAACATTGTCGGTGAACACAATCCCCCGTGCCATTTGCCGTTGCTGGCTAAAACTCTATATGTCAAAAAAGAAGCCGTATCGAAACAGGATCCAGAAGCGCAGGCGTTTCCTCTGGGCCAAGGATCATTTAAAATGGACTGTGGCAAAGTGGAAAAGTGTTCTGTGGTCAGACGAATCAAAATCTGAAGTTCATTTTGGAAAACTGGGACGCCATGTCATCCGGACTTAAGAGGACAAGGATGACCCAAGTTGTTATCAGCGCTCAGTTCAGAAGCCTGCATCTCTGATGGTACGGGGTTGCATCAGTGCGTGTGGCATGGGCAGCCTACACATCTGGAAAGGCACCATCAATGCTGACAGTTATATCCAAGTTCTAGAACAACAGATCTTTCACCCATAGAAAACATTTGGCACATCATAAAGAGGAAGGTGCGACAAAGAAGACCTAAGACAGTTGAACAACTAGAAGCCTGTATTAGACAAACATTCCTATTCATAAACTTGAGCAACTTGTCTCCTCAGTCCCCAGACATTTGCAATCTGTTATAAAAAGAAGAGGGGATGCCACAACAGTGATAAACATGGCCTTGTCCCAACTTTTTTGAGATGTGTTGATGCCATCAAATTTAAAATCAATTCTCAGTTTAAACATTTGATACGTCATTTATGTTGTATTCTGGATAAAATATTGAAATTTGAAATTTCCACATCATTGCATTGTATTGCAACTTTTTTGGAATCGGGTTTGTATTTTGGAAGTTCCAAAAAATACAAAAGTGCAAAAGAAGAGGATGGGATTCTCAAAAAAATCTGAAATTCTATAGATTACTTATTTCCAATAACACATGGATTACATTTTACATCGCCATCAAAGGGAAAAAAATTGAGCATTTATTTGTGTTATTATTTGGTGAACAGACAAGGCTATGAATGGTTTTTAATGAAGAGTGCTTATGTCTAAGGATATATTTACATTTGTATTACATTTCAAACACTTAAAATTGTGACTTGGCAATAAGCTCAGTGTTCGCTGTAAATGTGCACAGAAAACATTCATGTTTTTACTCACATGACAAGAATTTCGATAAATGATCAAAAAAGATTTTCTTTGGTGAAATATAATGAGTTTGGTTTTCATTGGTTTACATCAATTTATCTTGCACTGTGAGAAAACTCTTTTGACATTGTGAATCCAAACCTGACATGGGTAACCAGGGATGATTTTTGTACACTAGAGGTTCCTTATCATTACACTTCTTGTGTGCTTCAATTTCAAAATACTTGGAGTTGTTTTTAGGTTTCTCAAGTTCAAGCATTACATAGTAACACCTGATAGAATGGTACGTCGTACTTGGTGTAATCAAATAAACCCTTGCAACATATTAACCAGATGCAAAAAAATCCAGATGGCAGTGATTACTGTATATAATTCTTAATTATTCCTTAAACCATTTCTCCACAAACCAACATAATCTAAAAAAGGATTTGAAGTAGTTTAACTGAGCCAGGTGCATGTTATATTTAAATATTTGTTTAGAGGTTAACATGTAGACCTCTACTGGCCGAATTAACCTGTTTTAGGAAATGCCATTGGTTTGTGGAGGAAGAATTCCTGGTCTTTGATAGGCTAATGGGGAATTTGTTACAGGAAATAATTACTGCCATCTGGTGATGTTAGCACAGGGCAATTAATTTATCAGTGTAATGTGAACAACTGTGTGCAAAATGTCACTGGTGCACAGTTATCGTAAATTCTACTGCTAATTTGCTGCTCCCATTAAAACAGCTTTGTAGTGTTCTGTAACATTGGAAGAGAACATTCATTCATCCAGCAAAGTAACCTTTGGTAGCATAATTACAAAAAAAAAAAATAATAATAATTGTTTGGATCAGTATCCTGGGTATAATTATAAATACTCCATTAATCCTAATAAAACTGGAATTCAAATAAAATGTTTATTATTATTATTTATTTCTAAATTATTATTATGTAATATAATTCAATTGTAATAAAACATGTATGTTTTGAAAAAAATTCACATTCAAATATAATACCTATTAAATATATGTATAGTAGGTGTCAGTTCTATTTCTACAGGCTTAAATAAATTATCATAGAATAATTTAATTATGTAATCATATTTATTTTCTTGATTATCTGCTTCAGGAGCCTCTGTGAATTTGGGGCTCTGTGTGGTGTCTGTATGTCGTTGCCTTGTCAACTGCAGGTGTCGCCAGCCTCAGCAGGGAGACATTTTGGGACGACCAGCTAGGGAACAGCTGGATGATGCAAACTGCGGAACAAACATGGATAGTCTCTCCCCGTCATAAAACCCACTACAAGGCGACTGAATCATTCCACCATACAGATAGAGCAGTGCCAGAACCACCTCTTCAATCACAGCCAACATCCAACCACATATAATCTTTTCCAAGCCACATACAGCGAATGGACACAAAGGGGACTGATAGTGGGGTAGAAACAAACGTAGCGGCCAAAATGTCAGCCCAACATCGTGAAGAAAGCTAGGGCAGTACCATTACACAGTGTCAGCCCAATCTGGGAGCGTTGGTGTTTCTAATTAAAATGGCTTGTTTGTTGGAGCTGAGTCAGAGACGGTGTATTGGATACTCTCTCCAACTCACTCCCTCTCTCTCACATTTGCCTTGTAGATCTTCCTACCCGTTAGTCTATCCCCCCTTCTCTCTCTCATTGGTGGGATTCTCTCTCTCTTGACCCAGCATAAAAATACCAAGAAGTTGCAATCTGCAATTCAAACCTGACAAAGGAACACTGTGGGATGGAGTAAAACAAGGTAAGTGTAGACCTTGGGTTCTGATGGCTTATGCCTAGAGTTACAAAATTGTGGGATCATCTGTAGATTTCCTTCTTGATTCTGTTCCCTCCTGATTCTGAAGGTCATCCAACTAGGATTTGGGTAAAACCAGGGAATATCAATATTTTGAAGATTCCTGGAATTTAGGATCCTAGGTATTAAAGCCAAACTAAGCTCATTACACATAGGTACATTACAGTTTTACTAGAATCAAATTCATGGGTATGTATCTTTCATTTAAAATGTACATAACAATTGCAGAATTCAATTTCTTACCTCAAGTCTATATTGCCCTCTGCCACTTTCACCTCTTTGTTTGTATTCATCTTCTTTCTCTTTCTCCCTCCGATCTCTTCACATCTCTCTCTCCGTCTCTCTAGACCAAAGCAATATTCAAGGCTGGTCTTCCTATGTCTGCTCTTCTAAGCTCTCTGGAGTTTCCCCACATTCATCTGGGTAGAGTGGGAACACTTAAGATACTTTTGGAGATAATTAACACATTGCCAAGCCCTTCAAAACCCTCTCAGTTTCTCTCTCTGTTTTGAGGATGAGGGTTAGGGCAGAGAGGAACACTACATGGAAAAACACCATGTCCATTATCACAAAATCATGATATACAAATACGGCCCCCAATTTGGTGCCTTTTTTGCACTATGAGAAAATTGTCCATAATAATTGACATGACGTTTCAGTTCATTAGAATGTAATGCCTGATAAGCTTAAAGACGCACACGTGTGCAACAACTTGACCAGCCTTTTATTAATTTCCACCATGAAGATGTTTTGAAATAAGCTATATTAGGGAGCCTCTAAAAATATATATTTACTACACAAACATGAATAACAACAGTAAGTGCCATTTTTGTCCTCTACCTCAATCACCCATGATAATTCTATGAAATGAAGCTCTGTGGATCTTCAACTTCACAATTTGACATACTGTTATGTTATTGCCGCTTTACATTTCAGATCAGATATTTTTTCAGGCAATTTGAGCCAACAAAGTTAATTACCTCTTTTAGGTGATAAGAGCCAACAAAGTTAATTCACTGAAACTTAATCCTTCATACAGCACCATTTCATTCATTTTTAAGGCTTTGTATGAGAAATTGTACTCGTCCTTTAATGATTAGCTCAGTTGGATAAATATATTAACAGCAAGGGTTCATGATTTGCAATATTTTTATGGCAGAATTTGGTGAGCAGCACTTGTCAAACTCTGACGTTTCTCTCAAAACACAGGGATGTTGATTTGGACTGGACTAGTATAATAAGAGGAGTTTATTACTCTAAGTAAAAATTACCAACATAACAGATTCCAATGAGTTTCAAATTACTAACGTGGTGATTTTCTCTTAATTGTGCATATAAAATAACATTACTTGAACTACCCTAAGTAAAACAAAACAAAATTATATTTCCAGTTTACACAAAGAAAATTGCAATTCGATGGCTCTTTGAAAATGTGTCAAAGTGTCGATAGGCCCCTAGTGTAAACCCACACATGTGACTGAAAAGACATACGCACAGAAACACACACATTTTTTTTTTATTCAACTCAGCAGAAAGGAAGACAGAAATACAGAGGAAACCTTAAGAAAATCCCATACAACTCAAGACTGCACAAATGGAATTTGTGTGTGTGTGTGTAAAAGTTTCAGACATAACTATATAACAGGGACATAAATATCCCTGAATTGTGGCTTAAGTCAGAAAAAGTTGGATTTTGAAAAACCCCAATTTGAAAAAGGTCCTTATTGCGTTGTATTAGGTTTTGGGCAAAAATTGGGGTTAGACACAAAATTACAGTGATGGTTTAGGGATTGGTTAAGTTTAGGCGTGAATGTTAGGTTATTGAGGTTAAGCTTAAGGTTAGGTTTATGGTTAGGATTAGTAAAAGCAGTATTTTTTCAAGGGAAATCAAATTTGGTTTCCCCATTTAGATAGCTAAGGTTCATGAGTGTGTTTGTTTCTAACCTAAATATACTATGCTTTTAACTGTGGTTAAATAAAAAATATTCCTGTTTTTAAAAAGTCAGTTGTTTGGATTAGGTTTAGGGCAAAAGTCGGGGCAGGGATGCAGTTATGTTAGGGTTAGGCATCATGGCTAGATCACATTTAGGTATAAATGTGAGGTTATTGAAGTTAGCTTTGGTGTCCCCATTTACATAGCTCAGTAAACGTTTTGTGTGTGTGTTAGTGTACTTGCTGACCCTTGATAATGACAGAGAAATAAAGAGCAGCTCCGCTCGGGCCATTCAGGCCGACACAGCCATGACGGCCAGACCAGGCGGTAGTCTGAGGACTGCCAGTCATGCATGCAGATGACATGTCTCAATATGTGGTAACCCTGTTGTTGAATAGTGGCAGTGTACTCTATGTTTAAAATGTTTTCTAAAGTTTGTAAATTTCATATGAGCATTTACAATTTAGATTCACCCTGACAGAAGAATTTATGAAAGCCAGGCAAACATATTTCACAGGATTATTTTTTAGTTGTGTGAAATTGGCTCATAGTGAGATAGGGCACCAGGAGGGATTAGAACACACGCAAGGAGGCATACAAACACACGCTGGCGTACAACACATTCACACACTCATTCGCCCATCAAGTAACTCTGCTCCCTACTAGTCAGCTGTAAACTAAACACACAGAAAGAAGACAACAGTCACTAACATGCACATACTGTACATCTCAATGACTCAGTTTAGGCAGCATTAAAGCTAAACAAAAAACAGACGTGCATGCGCACACACACACACACACACACACACACACACACGAACATGCACACCAAAACTCTATGGGAGGGGTTGGCCAGGCTCTTTCCCTTGTTTTGTCTGCAGTAGTTCTGTTGAAGAGCGGCTGAAATAACTTCAAAGTGGACGAATCTTAAGGAGGGGCCACCATGAGGAGCATGGGTAATTAGTACTCAGGAACTAAGGGAGAGAGTGAGAAAGAAAAAAAGAAAGAAAGAAAAAAAGAGAGAAACAGGGAAAACGTCACGCCTCCACAACAGACGAATGGGTATGGAAGAATGAGAGAGATAAAGTAGGTAGATTAACAAAGGAGAAAATGGTTCTACTCAGTAATTACACTCTCACCAGACCACAAGCCAGGAAGTCTTTCTCGACAAACAAGGCACTGGGAATCATATGCACGCACACACCCAAACCCTTCTCATGTAGTCAGTCAAACACTATAGGGCAATCCCACATGTTTACACAAACACTGTTATACACGCTAAGAGCTTCTGATTAAAACATCCCCTTTTTCGTCTCCCCCTCTCTCTCCTCCTCTCTCTCGCCCTCTCTTTCCTCTCTCCCTGCAGCAAAACAGACCCCTCAGCTCCAGTTAAGAGCTAATGCAGTTCTATTTGTAGTCACTACACACATAGACCAATCCGTGACATCACCACCTGTACAAACAGATAACTGAACGCTGTGAACTAACCACACTAATCCTGGTCCACTTCAACTACATTTTGGGCTATAGGTTATTATGTGGCTATTTTAACCGCAGTGACCCAAGCAGAATTTCAGTTAGACTATCAGTTAGAACAGCGGAACCAGGAGCAGTCCCTGAAGAGTACCTGGGGAAGGGCCCGGTGAGTCTTGCAACGGAACAGACAGAGCAGAGAGGTAGAAGAATGGACAAGCAGCAGCAACCATGACTGGGACATCAGCAAAGAGGAGGGACAGTGCCCTCTGTTGACAGATTTTACTCCTGCAAAAGACTTAAGAGTCGGGACGAACACACAAAAGCGCATTGACGTGCACGTGCACACACACACGTACAGGCAGACACAGGCCTGCTCTAACCCACACCGGCTTATGATGTGTGTCCAGATGAGTGCCCCGTTTTTGTTTGGTTTAAACCCTCTGGCCCCCAGGAACTTAAGGTCCATTCTGAAGATGAATCTTTAGCATAAACACATTGTGCTGTGTTGTGTGTGTGTGTGTGTGTGTGTGTGTGTGTGTGTGTGTGTGTGTACGTGCATGTCCTTAACAAACACATTCTGGTCAAAGGAGCTCCAGGGTGGTGCAGCTGTCTGGCTGACACATGCTGGTTGGCGTCACTCACTAACACTTAACCTATCCGCGTTACCCCCAACAGTCGCCAGCCAACTTAATGGCTTTCTCCGTGGCCCAGGTTCTGCCCATTCTTTAGTTACATAATCATTTTCGTACCCAAGCAACCCTCGGACTCAAAACTGAAAAAATCTCAACACAACTCCTGTATGGTCATCAACGCATCATACAGTACGACCCATGTGCATGCACGTAGGTATGCGCACACACACACAGATTGTCCACCTATGCAAATAAACAGGCAGACAATGACATTGATCTGACAAGTAGACAGTGAGTGTAGGGAACAATACAATGTTCAAACCAACGACAGTATACTGAATAGAGCACAGAGAACTGCTTTAGGAAACACTTCCCAACTCTGACTCTCTCTCTCTCTCCCATTCTTATACCCACTCTACTGTTTCTCTCTGTCTCTCTCCCTCTCTCTCTCCCCCTCTCTCTCTCTCTCTCTCTCGTTCTCTCCCTCTCTCTCTCTCAGAAGTCTTTGATGTTAGTACAGCTCTGAGAGGGTCCCTCTCTAGACTCAACCCTCCCTGAATGCTAATAGAGCTTCCAGACTGTGTATGCAGGTCTGGGTTTGTGTGAGCGTGTGTGTGTGTGCGTGCGTATTTGTGTGTGTACGAGTCAGTAAATTTAAACTTGCAGGTACGAAAATAAGACGCCCCTGTAACCAACATTCCACAAGTCCAGCTTTCAGAAGGAGTTACAATACTACCTATGAATTGCTAGGTCTCTCTATAGAACAAAACAAGTGAACAGATGCAAAAATTACTGAATAGCAGAACAAATTCAAGAGACAGGTTGTGAATACGTAGGTAGGGCTGTGTAGATGGATCCTATTGACCGGCGCGTCCGTGTTGTACAGTTCTGGGGGCTATGGCACTGCTGTGGAACTCAAGTGAACCCCGGTCCATCAGTGGTTTTCCATGGAGTTGCGCTGACAGCTCAGGGACTGACCTTTACTAAAGGAAAGACGCATCCTCTTCAGCACAACTCAATCCCTCTCACACCACAGGAGACCGTTGATTTGAGGGCAGGTCTTCTAAATGGCTGGAATGGAGTGAATGAATGGTATTACATTTCTGGACACCGATCCATTAATTCCATTCCGTCCATTACCGTGAGCAGGCCAACGAAGGTAGCACCAGCCCCCTGTGACAGACGCAGACATACACAAACAAACCTTTTTACCCAGATCCCAGGGGAAGTCTAGCATTCACACGACAGAACTTGTTTCTCTCCTTTCTTCCCCGTCTCTATCCCTCCCTAACTCCCTTTTTCTTGGCTGTCGCTGCAGTACTAAATCAAACCCCACCATCACTTCTCTTCCTCTGCTGTAATGTCCTACTTAGAGAAATATTGGGGAAACAGTTTGGCCAGATCTATTTTTTTCCATTACGTGCGCGCCTGCCCCTGTCATTTTGACACAAATGGCACGTCGCTATGGCGATGGCAGTCTTTGCACCCGTTCCAGGGTGCGAATTATTCGTGGCACAACACCCCCACAGCGCCAACATCCCTCGATCAAAGCTGGGCACCGCTGGCTTCAAATGCTGATGAACGCTAAACAAAACTTCTAATGTGGTCTCGCTATTGCCTACTCTTCCTTACCCGAATTGTGCCTTCTTTACTCTTTCAATCTCTCAACATTCCGCCGTCTTTGCCCTTCATAGATATCTTTTGCCTCACATTCATTTTGAGTTATCTTCACAACCATGGGTGCAATGCAGGCCTGATAACTGGTCTGGGTTTTCGAATACAGTAGATTTGTTGAGACTGGATCACAACAAGCTGCTTGGCTAAGGAATACTTCATGTTGTGAAATTAGGATTTGTTTGTTATTTACGATAATCTTGGATTTCTTCAATCCAATTCCAATCTTAGTCTTTATATTTATTTTACTAGCCTACAAAAGGAAAATAATATATTTGCTTTATGCATTAACTTGAACCTATTTGCAGTAAACACTGTTCTATTGCATGTGTTCACTGTGAAAATAGATAAGGTATTTGCCCTGATAAGGCCTTCTGAAAATCGCATTAAGGCTAAACATGGTCATTCCAAGCCTTGTCAATAAACACTCAGTATTTTTAAGGCCAAAAAGAGAGTAAGCAATTCTTATCCAATAATTCTAAACAAAATGTAACTAATTGTATGAAATTAGTCTTTATAAACGTACAGAAACATGACCAGTATGGTGAACAGCTCTTGGTTTTAATCAGATTAAATTAATAACAAGCAGTCGTAAAATGTAATGACACCATAAAATCGCCAGGTTAAAATAAACATGCTGCGCTGTCGTTAAACCAGCTGTTGTTATACCTTCGACTAGAGCAGCGGTTCCCAACCAACAGCGCTCAGACACCTGGGGGTACTTGGCCTGTACAGAAGGGATACTTGACAAGACTCGTGAGACAATAAGCATTCTATTCAAATCAGTGGTAACCTTTAGTGGTACTCCAGGCAGAGCAGAATACAGTGGATGGTACAATAGTTAAAGAAGGTTGGAACCAATGCTTTATAGAGCTACCCCATAATAAGGGTAGCCTGAAGAGGGCTTTGTTTCAATGGAAAAACCAGCAACTTACATATTTCAAGTGTCACCAGCATAATTTCATCACTCGTTCCATGATGGATATATAGTATGGACTCATGTAGCATACATGAAGGGAGTTTTACACCCCAAAGAGCAACTGACTGGCATAATATATGCTGATGATGTTCATCAGGTCATATACATGAAAAGGAAATGTACAATCACTGTTTTGCACCTCTCAAATCTTAGATATTAATATAGCTTTGATGATTAACATTTATTTCCAAGTGTTCCCATGAGCCAAAACCTTTATTGTCTTTAAATGAGCTAATTGCATTGGGCAGGACAATGCAATCAAAACCAAACGAGCAAAAAAACACATTCAAAACATTCCATGCCAACACCAACGCCTTTACACATGTATATGAAGAGCGACGAGAGCTGTGTTCAATGGAGAGAATGAGTCAGCAGGCAGAAAACAGACGGATGGAAGACGTTGTGAGCTGAGTGAATAAGAGGAAGGGGACTGGCTAATGGTTTCCAAACCCGAGCCGTCCCCTTTTTCACATCAGAGGTCAGCTGCAGACACACTCGACCTCTAAGCGCCACCGCGCAGGCCACAGTACGTCCACACCACAGACGCACACAAGCATGTCCTGACCCATTGTAACACGCTCGGGGGAAACACATTTACACGCACGCGTGCCCACGCAGACGTGCCCCGGTAAACACGCGCACGCGCCACGTATGCCTACGTGGCCTGTAAACAGCAACATTCAGACGGATAGTGTGTCCTCTCATACATGTGGTAGACGTGCTCACGAACACAGCAGAACCGATACATGACAGACACCCGGCAACAAACATGGAATAAATATCAGGACTGAAACGGTTTTGTCTTTGTTTTCATAGCCTGTGTCACTTGTGTAAAGTGCTGGGCTGTAATTTTAATGATATTTATGACTGTGCAAACACATCTGTCCCCTTCTGCCGTGGCGCACACACACACACACACACACACACACCTTGATGCAATATGCATGCAGGCATAATAAATGGAGATGGTAAGTGGTGCCGCAGCGGACAGCCTGTCAGAGGAAAGGAGAGATCAGAGACAAGAGAACACACTGACGCAGCCCTGTTACACTGACACACACACTGACGCAGCCCTGTTACACTGACACACACACTGACGCAGCCCTGTTACACTGACACACACACTGATGCAGCCCTGTTACACTGACACACACACTGACGCAGCCCTGTTACACTGACACACACACTGACGCAGCCCTGTTACACTGACACACACACTGACGCAGCCCTGTTACACTGACACACACACTGACGCAGCCCTGTTACACTGACACACACACTGACGCAGCCCTGTTACACTGACACACACACTGACGCAGCCCTGTTACACTGACACACACACTGACACAGAGAGAGAAGGTTGGGAAGAGGCTCAGAGAGACAGAAAGAGAAACAGTTTCAACAGGAAGTAGTAAAGAGGATTGTAAAAGGGTTTACTGGGAGAGGACTGGGACGTAGAGGGCATAGGTCCTTACAGTGGGATGTGACAGATCCAGAGAGAGGAAGGCTATGCTTCCGACCGTATCTATTTATCTCAGTCTACAAATGGTGTATGTTTAGTGTATTTGTGCGTGCATGTGTATTCGCAGCAGGGCATTTATGTGGGGCAGATGAAGTATGTCTCTGTCTCTGCAGGAATCGACCACAGTGGAGCGTTTAATGATGGATACCTCCACACTAATCGCTTCTCCACTGCCTTCTGTTTCTCTCACTCGCACTTTACTTCACTTTCGCTCGTTCATTTTTCTCTCCCTCCATCGTTCCCTCGTTCCCTCCCTACAACTGTGCTGAGGCACACAAACAAAAACAAACGACAGATTTAATCAAATTAGTGTTGGTGGAACGCCCACTGGAGCATTGTCTGTTTCACATTCCTGAAATCTAGAGCAGTAGCAGACTAACATACAGCATTGAACCACTTTACCAAGCATAAAAAACCAAACACAGGAGAACAGGAGAACAGGTTCTGCACAGGAGAACAGGAGAACAGGTTCTGCACAGGAGAACAGGAGAACAGGTTCTGCACAGGAGAACGGTAACACGCCTGGTAACATGGCGGTTGGAATAGGGGTGCCAGGGGTGTGTTTCGAGGTGCAACGTCAGAGCTGAGGTACTGTCTGATCTCCTATAATCCCTAGCTTTGTTTCCCAGCACTTTAAACTGCATCCCTGAACAAATACACACTTCCCTTACTGTCTGGACTCCCAAGACGTCTGTAGCTTGAGGTCTACCCCCCAACCCCCACCTTCTTCCTTCCTTCCCCTCTCTCCGCCTCTCCCCCCATCGTTCATCCCTTCTTCTCTGGCAGGACCCCATACAGAGGCTGTTTTCATTTTCTCCTTTCTGTTGGTTTTTTAGAAGAAAGGCTCATTGACTCCTGAGCTGGCTGAGGACTAGAGCACCCCCCCCCCCCCCACCCCCCCACACTACCTTAATGACCCCAGCTCTTCTGCTCTCCTCTCCCAGCTGTCTCCACTCTAACCAGAGTTTAATCTGAGCTAAAGGCAACAGGACCACCCCAATGGGTTACAAATACAAAATACACACACACACACACACACATGCACAAATACACACCACCTCACTCAGCAAGCAATTAGGAACTGGGGGAGAGAACAAGGGAGTACTCACCTCTGCCTCTATCTCTCTCAGCATATATTCCCAAGGTTAAACACAGAGGCAAAAATCCGTTTTAAATGCAACCTTTTTAAATGATGAGGTTATGAAGATGTGTGCGAAAACGTAAGAGCTGAGGCAGCAGAAATGAATTATCTACTGGAGAAAGATTGTAAAGAGATTAATGAAAAACTAGGAGATGGAATCAAAATGAAGCCAATCTCATTTCATGTTCTCATGCTCAGCGACGGTGTGCAATAGATCCAGCAGAAAACAACTGCAATAGAAAAACAGAATTATATAATCCTTTAAATATCTGATTGTGTAAAGGTTAAAATGGCACAAGGTATTTTGACACAAGTCATAGTAAAACGACAATCAGGTCAAACGGAAGCAACTGAAAAGGATTATCTATGTCATCGATCATATCTAGATTAACTCTAGGTCAGTTGGCCTGGGCACAATGGCTGTTGACATGATGATTGATGACACTATTGGCACAATGCCACTGTTGTTCACGTGGAGTTGTGGCTTAACGTCTGAATAACACTCACTGGTTTGAGTCAGCACACAGAAACATGCCACGTCAGACTGAAGAAGTGTGTCACCAACCATTTGGGTGTTCAGTTGATCAATGGGTTCATTTAGAGCGTATTTTAGCAGATTGATCTGTTGGATGTGAGAAGAGCAGGTGTTATTGTGCATGGAGAGCCTCTTAGTCAGAGTTATAGAGGTGTTATTGATATGATGATGCCATGTCTCAGATCAATAGTTGTTTTCTCTTCATAGGCTGAAGCCCTGGTGGCTGGGATGTAAACAAGCACGCATACACAGACACACACATACTAACACAGACACACACACACACACTAACACAGGCACACACATACTAACACAGACACACACACACACACTAACACAGGCACACACACACATACTAACACAGACACACACACACATACTAACACAGACACACACACACACACTAACACAGACACACACATACTAACACAGACACACACACACACACACACTAACACAGACACACACATACTAACACAGACACACACACACACACTAACACAGGCACACACATACTAACACAGACACACACACACACACACTAACACTGACACACACATATAACACAGACACACACACACACACTAACACAGACACACACATACTAACACAGACACACACACACACACTAACACAGGCACACACATACTAACACAGACACACACACACACACTAACACAGGCACACACATACTAACACAGACACACACACACACACACTAACACTGACACACACATATAACACAGACACACACACACACACTAACACAGACACACACATACTAACACAGACACACACACACACACACTAACACAGGCACACACATAATAACTCAGATATACACACTAACACAGACGTGTAAATATTAACACAGACACACGCACATACACACACACTAACACAGACACACACACGCAAAAACACTAACAGAGACACGCACACACATTAACAGAGACACACATGCTAACACAGACAGACACACACTAAATCAGACTCACACACACTAACACAGAAACACACATGTTAACACTGACAAACACACACACACACACGCTAACACAGACACACACACATTTTCCTGTTGAAGAATGCTTTTCCTTATTTTTCAGCTTCTTTCAAGTGGGGAATGAGTGTAGCCTATGTAGCTGGATAGAAATCATTTGGGAATGCATGAATGTGTTGTGGTCTTGAGGTTATGGCAGGGCAAGGTTAAAGATTCTCTAATAGCCTACTCTCCCGGGTTCCATCAGAGACCCTGCCAACCTCCGCCTGCAGTGGCATCACCCCGCGGACCTGACGGGAACTCTTCATCCGTCTTTACCTCTTATCTCTGAAAAGACCTCCTCAGCCCATGTCCCTACCTTCTGCACCTCTGTGGCCCAACATAGCTCTCACAGGGGGGGCTCTGACACCCTCTACAGACACAACCAATCTATTCACCTGGACACACACACACATGCAGTCCTCACCTTGTCTTGAGGCAGCCGAAAGCCCCTTTACCCCATGCTGTCACTTTTAATCACGTCACCTAGAAAAGGCATGGGAGTGGAGAGAGAGAAAGAGGGCGAGAGAGAAAAAAGAGGTAAAGAGAGCAAGGGGAATAGAGAAAGAGGAAAAAGAACATAGACAAAGAGAGAGGGACTTAAAAGTCAAGAGAGAAGTGGAGAGGTGGACAAAGGGAAAGGGAGAGAGAGAATGCCAGACAAAGTGAGGAGGAGAGGAAGAGAGACAGTGTAAATGAGGAAGAAAGACAAACAGAGGTGGACTTAAAGCATATGAACGGTGGAGGGAAGAAGAGTGAACCGAACAAGGATATGAGGACTTGTGAATCCCCCTCTATCTCACCTCGGTTAGGCCCTCAGAACCACATCTGGTGAACGCGTTAGAGCCTTGCTAGCATGTCACCGGGCCGGGCTAAGAGATGGATAGCACTTCACAGGACCCAAGAACAACTCCCCCCCCAACCACCAACCCCTAAAACCCTTTCCGCTACCCCCACCAACCGGCCAAGCAGCATGTCTGGTGAATCCTGACATTTCATGGGTAATTTCTGTTCAAACCCACACACACACACGCACACACACACACACACACGCATGCGCACGCGCACACACACCTGACGTGATGGTAGAACCCACAGATCTTTTGCGAAACTATATTCAACTTTTTTATTATTCGCATTACTCTGTATCCATTTGCTTTTCATCCACAGCCATCCCTCACACCAGTAAGAGCCCCAGCTATGCAGTGTGCAAACAGCCTGCTGAAGAGGCATCCATCAGCCGTCCCTCCCTGTTCCCTGGCTGCCCTGAACCAGTTATGATTGGATTGAAGGAGAATTCCTGGTGAGAGAGCGAGAGAGCAAAACCAATGTTCACCTGGACTGAAGGAGAGGTAGATCTCTTTGACTCTCCCACTCTCCAGGATATGAAAGGAGAGGAGCACAGGAGAGAAAAAGGGCATCTCACTCTTTGTGACGAGCGCCACGGCAAAGCAGAGCGGGCAATGTTTGATCGGTCACCCAGTTGAAAATCCCACTTCATGCAGTGTGGATGAAGATGCATTGTTGTTCGGCATCCGTACTGGTGCAGCACTGTACTCTGATTAAACCACTGATCAAACGTGACAGCCGTGAGCTGCTGTTGCCAAATGTAAAACCTTACCATCTGAAATGTGCGTTTGCCACAGCCCAGTCAGGATGGGAAGCTAATGCAACAGAACGAATGGGGATATGATTTGGATATGACCTTGACGTGACCTTGATATCGATATTACAAACTCAAATGTTCATTGTGGAATTTCTACCCGGGGGGGTGTTGGGGGATATTTCTCCGCAGATTTTTGTGTTGTCTGTGAATGGAAAAACACACTCGATTATGCGCAGCACATTTGCTATGAGGCATCAACAGTTAGATAAGAGTTGGCAAACGCTTATTTCTACAGATTCTGGCTGACCGCTGTATTTTCCAAGTTTTCGATTTTTTCTTTCATGCCAGATGTTAAACAAACGTTAAGCTTGCATTCTGTGAAAAGATTGTGTTTGACCGCAGGGAAGGTTTAACAAACAGAAATATCACTCACGCCAGAGTAAAATGGTCTGATGTTAAAGAGCCTATACACTGCCTAACCAGAGTCCAAACTAGAAAAGCAGTAAAGATGACTGAAGGGGAACAGTATATTGTCAAGCATGGCTGCCATCTAGGACAGCTGTATCCGTCCTCTGTTACCGGACCTGCATTCGTTTAGCAAGGAAAGGTCCTGATCAAATTCTCTCCTATCAATTCCCATCGCGACTGGCCAAGCCAGGGAGGACCGCGGCCAAAACATCCAATCCAATGTCTCCCGTGTGTCAACGCCACGTTCAATAGAACAGGATAACAGTTAAAGACTGGACTTAACAAAAGAATTGGAGACAGGCTGAGTTACCCAAGGCATTGACTGTAAAATTTTTGCGGTGGTTGGCTGGTTGGTGTTTCCACAGACACTACACGCTCCATGACCCCTTTTCTCAGAGTGGCTCTCCTGTGGACTTGTTGGGAAAATGTGTGTGTTAAAAGAGTTGGAGCCTTTAGGCGAGACAGACATTAGGCAAGCAGAAACACACATACACACACACAAATACACACACACACACACACACTGTCACATTACATGCTCTCCTGATGACTACACTAACAGACAGGAGCTGGCACTTTGGACAATGTGTTTTCAAAGCACAAGTCAAGTTTGTGGTTCAGGTCTCTAAAACATGACCTAGAAAAAAATGGAAAAGAAAAGCTTTTACAATATCTCGATCCATCTCTCTCTCATTCCCCCACCTAACCTGCCCACCCCCCCACCCCTTGACCCACCACCCACCTACGACATCCCACCCTCAACCGCCCCCTCTCCCACAAACTAACAAGGTAAGGAAAAGTCGGAGTGTGTGTGTGTGTTGGAGGGGCTAGTGGGAGCTGAAATATAGCAGTGGAACACTTGTTATGACAGGGTAACGACTGACACAGACCAGAGCAATGGGTTCAGACCCACATTGTTACCAACACATCCAAGCCCAGAGCAGCAGACTTTCTCCAGAAACACACACGGGAGAGTGTAAATATCTCACTAAAACACACACACACTTTCTCTCCATCTCCTCCAGAAGCAAGAAATAAATACGAACTGAGTACAGTTGAAGGTTTTTAGTCAGAAAGCCGATACTCTGGCAAGGACCTGTAACATGGGAGAGAGAGACGTGTTATTGAGCTCTCCAGGAGGGATAGAAACCGGAAAAGAGCAGAACAGAGAGAAAATGAACGTGACGCTACGTCCCATTTTGTCGAGGTAAGGCAACAGCGTCGTAAATTAGATCGCTAACAATGCCATAACGAAACGCTGTTGTATATATAATCACGGTTTCTGCTGGCCAGCCACAAACCTGGACGCAATGTTTGAGTGACTTTAGAAATGCGTTAACGAGGGTAATTGAAAGCGAACTGTCAGCGGCCAGGATGCCAATGAATGCTCAATATCAATCAGAAATGATGTGATACAGTGAGAAACGAGGCGTCACACATGGCCAGTATCGGCGTATTGATTTAGGAGTTAGAACAGGACCGGGGCTGCTCGGAGACACGCCAGGGCCGCGGTAGCTCACAGTAACATGCCTAGGTAGATGTCACTGCACTAATGAGATGTGAAGGCAGATAAACACCAGCCCTGGTGACACCGGGCAGCCATTGTGTGCTGGACCACCTTTCAACGGTCCTCTCAGAAGGATGAAAGAAAATGAACTAATGCAATCCATCGTCGGGGAATCGCACTCGCTCATCAGAGACTGGGGGGGGCGGGGGTGGTAGGGGAACGCTCGTCAAAGCTATTCACTCTTGGTGGATCTAATGCTGGTACCGATGAAATACTAGATGACCTTCACAGTGATGATGAATGGCGACCTCAGACTCCAAGGTCATTGGTAGTCAAGTGACTGACAGGACCCAGTCATACAAGATACCCTCACCTACACACACATATTGGCATACGTTACCATGCATACTCTTACACAAGGGCACGCAGACACACACACACACACAACAACCGCCTGCCTGCCACACATACACACTTAGGTTTTACTATCAAGGTGAGGACCGTTAAGTTAGAACCATTATAAATAACAACCTAACCCTATTCTTAACCTCTGTGACCTAATCTTTACCCCTAACCTAACTTGTTAGTTCTAATTCTCAGATGGTAACACAGCCACACACAGCCACAGAACTATAGCCTTTATATTCACATTGACAGATCGGACCTGAGCAGAGATGAAAATAGGCAGAGAGCTTGGTTTCCCATTTGAGTTCCAGTAGAAGAATGTCAGGCTAAATAAACAGCATGTCTAGCAGAGAACTGATCCTGCCCTGACTTCATCCTCTTCCCCCTCCTCCTTAAAGAATAGATCAGGCAGTTACAAAGAACAGAGCTGGACACACTCTCTCATACTGTACTTCAGACAGAAAGCACCACACCCAGTACAAGCACACATACAAGTCTCAAATACGTATGTTAATGACCAAGGCATTTCTCATGCCAGCATGCCTTGGAAATGACCATGCTTTTACACGCTTAAAGCCTGTACACAAAAATGACATTTCCAATAGTGCAAAAGGCTTCAAGCCAGTACTAACACACATTCAGATCTGGGAACACCCTTCTTCTACATGGAGTTTGGATGTGACTGTGTTATTAAATGTGTGTGTTTGTTTGTTTTAGTGTAAAGGGTTATCAGTGTTGTAGGTTGGAGCATGCAACAACCTTCTCCATGCTCCTGGTTTCTGTCTCTCTGGCACGCATATTTGGGGAAAGTCTTGAAGAATCGTCTGTGTAAAATGTCAGTCCAGAGGGGGTAAAAGCTAAAAGTAATTTGAAACAAAACTGTGGGAAAAATGAGAGAATTGGCTGCAAAGTGTTCCCCCTTCTACGGTCTGCCTGAAAATAGTTTCTGTTAATGTCTTAGAGGGGAATTAATTTGAGCTCTTCCCTATTGACATTTCAGAATGAAAGAAAAATAACAGATTTCTTCTTTTCAATTTAATAAACAATGAATGACTATGGTTTATTTATTAGATAGGACTTCACACCCCAGTAAAAATCTGGCTGACAAAGCTAAAGTATTACAGCTGTGAATCATTTTAAATAAAATACTACACTCTAAAAAGAAAAGGTTATTGGTGTATCCTTTACTTTGAAACTGTGGGAGAACCCCTATAAGTTCTGCAAGTAAAACTTGTCAATAGGTATTGTATTTATACATAATCAAAAATCTGATGAATAACCTCCCAGCTCAAAATCCTACCCCTAAATGTAATTGAAAAAGTTATTTGAGGAACCATTAAAAAGGGGTTAGTTGAAGGGTTCCCACATAGGCTCAATGGGAAGAACCTTTCAAGGACCCTCCAAGAACCTTTAATTTTCAAAGCGTAGAACCTTTTGAAACTCACTTTTATTTAGTCAAAATGGCTCAAGCTCAGGACATTTGGATGGGAACATTCATTGAAAGGATTATTCCAACCATGTCTCTGACTTTCAAGCAAATGGCAGAACTCTTTCAGGACTGGACTACTCAGAATCACTCAACACATTTTGGAAAGCCCATCATCGACACTGGCTGGAAGGCCGGTCTTTGGCAGTCAATTGTGTTTATCCAACTCTCCTTTATGCCAGAGTTAGATTGGAAGATGACTGAGGAAGTTTTCCCATAAAATATTTTTCTGTGCTTTGCTCTTATCTGTAATATCATGCTGCCACCTCAATACTTAATATCCTATTCAAAAAGATTCACAGCTCTTATGGCTTTCATAAAGGCTTCCACTGAGTATTAACTCTGGATTGTGAAGACATAAGCACTCAAGACACCTTCAATCATTGATTTTAGTTTTGAACTGGGAAGCGTTCCGATGAAACGTAGAATTGACTAATTGACACGACACCAAGAAAGGGATTTACACTTAATTAACATAACTGGATAATGTGTGCTAAATGTAATCAAGATGGTGAGAATTATGTATTGTAGCAGTAAGCTATTCAAGTTGTGTTACAGGTGAAGAAGGTGGGAGTTCAGGGGTAAAAACCAGAGTATATAGAAGTAGTTTCCAATACACAGATTAAACATAGTCCTAGTCCATTTAAATGACCAATTACATTAGTAATTGGACTAGGCTTTATCTGTGACTGAGAAACTGGGAAATTCAGTTGAAGGAATTTCTGGGAACAGTTCATCTGCCACTTCTCATTCACCTGTGCGAAAGCTGTTGTTAAGCTACATATCTTAGCTATTGCTTTGTAAATGGATGGTTTTACTTGTCAGTGTTTTGAAGGCTATGGTATGGCTGCACCCTGAGCTAGGTCAATTTGTTGCAGGGGTTTTGTCTTTTAAACTCAGTTGTGTATGAAAGCTATACGAAAATATATGTCTAAGATGTTGTGCCAGGTCATATTTGGGAAAGCTGTCCACCAACCTGCAGTACAAGGAGAGTGGGTTGAGGTATGCACAGAAACTGTTCATTGACTTTCATCAATCAACTGTAATTTTTACAATTGTTATAATGAAAGTGTGGATGGATATTGTATTACAAGAGAATTGCTGATTACCTTTTACGTACTATTCAACTTAATGTTTACCAGCAGATTTCTTACTTTTATTGTGTATTCTTTTAGAATCCCTTTGGTCTAAGGCAGGTTTTGTAGTGGCGTACACTCTCATATGGGACCCTTATTGAGCTAAAGAATGAAGAGTGCATGTAACCTCACACATATTGATGATTGTGTGAATTAACTTGTTGTATATATACTATCCACTGTGTATAGATTTGGTTCCTATCATTATGGTTACTGCTGGAATTAGCCATATAAAATTGAACTTAAACCTTTCAATGGAATGGATGTACAGTTGTGGTCATAAGTTTGCATACCGTGGCAGAAATTGTGAAATTTTGGCATTGATTTGATTTGGTGTGTTTTATTTAAAGTTAGTGATCATATGAAGCCATTTATTATCACATAGTTGTTGTTTTAAATCATAATGATAACAGAAATCACCCAAATGGCCCAGATCAAAAGGTACCCATGAATGTTTGGCCTTGTTACTGACAAACAAGGTGACACACACAGGTGAAAATGTTAATTAAAGGCGAATATTCCCACACCTGTGGCTATTTAAATTGCAATTAGTATCTGTGTATGAATAGTCAATGGGTTTGTTATCTCTCACGTGGATGCACAGAGTAGGCCAGATACTGAGCCGTGGGGAGCAGAAAAGAACTGTCAAAGGACCTGAGTAACAAGGTAATGGAACTTTATTAAGATGGAAAAGGACATAAAAAGCTCCAAAGCCTTGCAAATGCCAGCCAGAACTGTTCAATCACTTATTAAGAAGTGGAAAATTTGGGGAACTCTTGGTACCAAGCCAAGGTCAGGTAGACAAAGAAAGATTTCAGCCAAAACTGCCAGAAGAATTGTTCAGGATACAAAGAAAAACCCACAGGCAACCCCAGGAGAAATACAGGCTGCTCTGGAAAAAGACGGTGTGGTTGTTTCAAGGAGCACAATACGACGATACTTGAACATTAATGAGCTGCATGGCAGAGTTGCCAGAAAGAAGCCTTTACTGCGCCAATGCCACAAAAAAGCCTGGTTACAATATGCCCGACAACACCTTGACACGCCTCACAGCTTCTGGCACACTGTAATTTGTGTGACGAGACCAAAATAGAGCTTTATGGTCACAACCTTGGACTTTCCAGCACAACAATGATCATAAGCACAAGGCCAAGTTGACCCTCCAGTTGTTTCAGCAGAAAAAGGTGAAGGTTCAGGGGGGCCATCACAGTCTTCTGATCTTAATATCATCGAGCTACTCTGGGGAGATCTCAAACGTGTGGTTCATCCAAGATGACCAAAGACTTTGCATGACCTGGAGAATTTTTGCCAAGACAAATGGGCAACTATACAAACTGCAAGAAATCGGGGCCTCATAGACAACTATTACATAAGACTACACGCTGTTATTGATACTGAAGGGGTTAATACACAGTATTAAGAACTAAGAGTATGCAGACTTTTGAACTTGGGTCAGTTCATTTATTTCTTTGTTGACATATTCTGTTTAATGATTGTGCCATTCTCTTATGACCAACAGTTGAATGTGAATCCCATAATATTTGTTTTGCCTGCACCTTTTTCTTTCCAAAAAAGTTGGAAAGGAAGGTTTTGAGTGAGGAACAGAAGGGTTAAAATTAAGAGACCACTGCAAATTGAATTCTTCTGTTCCTCACTCAAAACTTTCCTTTTCAACTTTTTTTTTCCAGAGCTGTACATCACCAATTCTCCAAGGGTATGCAAACTGTATTTTTGGTAGAAAAATTGTGGAACTCAACAATTTCAGGTTGTGTACAGAAGGAAACATTCCAATCCATTTGCTATTAAGCCAAGAGATCCTTAAATAACGATATGACCTATGAAGTAAAGGTACAGTGGTTGAAGAATGTCACCAGTCTGTTTCAAGACTTTCTCCTTTTGTTCCCTTACAGACTGAAATGAAAACACATAAAATCAGATTTTTTTCTGCCTTTATTTACACAGAGTAACCCACAATATCCAAGCCAAAATACAATTTTAAAAAGCTCTGATACACTTGTTTTTGACATGTCCACTGTGTGTGTTCATTTCAGTTTTTAACAACTTGCCTTTTGGTACCATTCAATACACACAAAATTGATTATGCAGTGGACATGAGGAACTGTCAGACAATTATCTAATTGCCTTTTCTTCTTTTCAATTGAATTCTCTAGAAATTTGGATTTTCTTCCGTTTAGTTTTTTTGCATGCCATACCGACATACTCCCTTACATCAACAAACATAAACATGTACCACTGCATAAATACATGGATGCCGCCACAATCCTCACATCCAAACAGAACAGATTTTATGGTATCAGCGCCAAGGCCCAAAGAGAAAAGCTTACTGCACGTTTGCATTCTCAACATTTAGATTCAAGTTATCATGCTGCAAACCTACATGTCATTTTAGGAAATGTCCTAGATCCACATCAGAATCTGTCTTTTATTGCTTAAGAAACATTGCCAGAAATGCATACATTCATCTGTCTGCAAAAACTGAGAGACTAATGAATGCTTTTATCACTAGGAGGCTTGATAAATGTTGTGCCTTCCATGAAAAGATTAAGAAATTACAATGAATTCTGAATGCATCAGCTTGAGTGGTAAAAAAAAAGACTAGAAGGAGATCAAACAATACCTATTTATTTGTATTTTAAAGTTGTAAAATTGCTTGATTTTTAAATAACTAAATAGCCTTGTACACTAATACATATCTCACAGGTTTATAAGAAATGGTTGTGCCTGGTTGGTGTCCCAGATCCTCTGCCACTGGGCCTTTTAGTTTTTCTGAAGGACAGATCCAACATTTTCTGTGAGGCTGCTTTCAGCCACTTTGCCTCAGTCCTTTGAAAACTCGTGGCAGAAAAAAAAGGCCTTGAAAACAATTGATGCGTATTGATCTCCTTTTCCAAAAGAAGCTGAAGACACATTTTAGCTATGCATTTAGAGGGTTTCAAGTTGGCTTAGTAGCCATACTCATTAATTGTATATATTATTATTATTTAAATCAAGGCAGAGCTTAGCTTTCTCTCCCATGGGTGTGAACTTTAGCCGAGGAGTATTGCTTTTCTACCCTGTCAGTGACAGAAATATCTATGTTCCATTTTTGTGTTTTGTTACTTAAGCCGCTGGTTCCCAACTACGGTCCTCAAGTACCCCCAACAGTGCACATTTTCATTGCAGCCCCAGCCAAGCACAGCTGATTCAACTTGTCAACTAATTATCAGGCTCTCATTGAGTTGAATTGGGTGTGCTTGTCCAGAGCTACAACAAAAATGTGTACTGTTGGGGGTATTCGAGGACCGGAGTTGGGAACCACTGAAAGCTAGCTATCTTCCACAGTTCAAATCCTCAGCAAATGAGCTGACAAGATCCGACTTTACATCCATGTTTACTATATTTCACTGACAACATACTGGCCAATCAGCCTGCGGACTCCACATAAAAACCACACAAATGCTTTTTCTTCTATACAACCCTAAGACTGTAACACGATAATAAGCTAAACAACTTGTATCACCCCTAATAAAAATTCTGGCTACAGTACAAAACCTTGCAGCAAAATGCAAGCACTGATGTTGCATGCATTAGCTTCTGTCAAGGCCGTAATTACAATATACACTCACCTAAAGGATTATTAGGAACACCATACTAATACTGTGCTTGACCTCCTTTCGCCTTCAGAACTGCCTTAATTCTACGTGGCATTGATTCAACAAGGTACTGAAAGCATTATTTAGAAATGTTGCCCCATATTGATAGGATAGCATCTTGCAGTTGATGGAGATTTGTGGGATGCACATCCAGGGCATGAAGCTCCCGTTCCACCACATCCCAAAGATGCTCTATTGGGTTGAGATCTGGTGACTGTGGGGGCCATTACAGTACAGTGAACTCATTGCCATGTTCAAGAAACCAATTCGAAATGATTCGAGCTTTGTGACATGGTGCATTATCCTGCTGGAAGTAACCATCAGAGGATGGGCACATGGTGGTCATAAAGGGATGGACATAGTCAGAAACAATGCTCAGGTAGGCCATGGCATTTAAACGATGCCCAATTGGCACTAAGGGGCCTAAAGTGTGCCAAGAAAACATCCCCCACACCATTACACCACCACCACCAGCCTGCACAGTGGTAACAAGGCATGATGGATCCATGTTCTCATTCTGTTTATGCCAAATTCTGACTCTACCATCTGAATGTCTCAACAGAAATCGAGACTCATCAGACCAGGCAACATTCTTCCAGTCTTCAACTGTCCAATTTTGGTGAGCTCGTGCAAATTGTAGCCTCTTTTTCCTATTTGTAGTGGAGATGAGTGGTACCCGGTGGGGTCTTCTGCTGTTGAAGCCCATCCGCCTCAAGGTTGTGCGTGTTATGGCTTCACAAATGCTTTGCTACATACCTCGGTTGTAACGACTGGTTATTTCAGTCAAAGTTGCTCTTCTCTCAGTTTGGATCAGTCGGCCCATTCTCCTCTGACCTCTAGCATCAACAAGGCATTTTCGCCCACAGGACTGCCACATACTGGATGTTTTTCCCTTTTCACACCATTCTTTGTAAACCCTAGAAATGGTTGTGTGTGAAAATCCCAGTAACTGAGCAGATTGTGAAATACTCAGACCGGCCCGTCTGGCACCAACAACCATGCCACGCTCAAAATTGCTTAGATCACCTTTCTTTCCCATTCTGACATTCAGTTTGGAGTTCAGGAGATTGTCTTGACCAGGACCAACCCCTAAATGCATTGAAGCAACTGCCATGTGATTGGTTGATTAGATAATTGCATTAATGAGAAATTGAACAGGTGAGTGTATATTGGAGGGGAACCATACCCCCCAATATTCAAATATGCTCAAAATGTCCCCCACAATATATTGATATATTACAAATAAAATAAAAATGCGTTATGCTACGACAGGCAACTATGAACCGCCGTCCATAAATAATCATTAGCAAATGTATACATAATCATAACTAAACTTAACAAATGGTCTTTATTATTACTACCGGTTCTAGTTTTACGGTTTACTGTAGTTCTGCTTGTGGTTAGTTCAAGTGCTGTTGCCATACCCCAGTTGGTCGACTGTTGTTGGTAGGTACAATCAATGTCAAACATTAACAACTCTGTTATATTAGCCTACTACTTTCAAATGTTTTAAAAAAGTGGAAAACTAGAATGTAATATGAGAGTTACGTAGGTTATCTTCCTGTCAATTGTGATAGTTTTAACATCAACACGTAATTTTGAAATAGTGGAAATTAATAATAGTTTGCTAAAATGTGTCAGTAATTGCTAATCAAGCAATCACCATAATCTATCGTGGCTAAGTTACCTGGAAAGCTAATTAGCCACACATTCACCCAGCGACCAACAATGGTGCTCATGTGCGTATTCAACTAACGTTAATTTCATTACGTTAATTATGTTAGATATGTCAGAAAGCCCACGTGAAGTCTGAGTAAAGTGTCAATCATTTATGTTGCGCTTCATGTGTAATTTATGCACATAACGACAGTCGACAGTAATCGTTTTCATTGATTGTATATTCATATAGTATACTGTGTAGCTGTATTTGCTTATAGCATTATTAGTGTTTGTTTGATTAAAGTGCAAGCAGTTTTATTAGCCAGCTTTCATTCACAGTGAGTGTCATCATGAGCAAGAGGAAGGGTAGTAGTGACATTCTGCAGATTTTTGGGCAGCCTCAGAAAATAAAAGTAAGCTGAATCAGTGAGAAAATGAGTACCAGTCAGATGACATACTAAGTATACAGTAGCACAAGAGGTGAGTCAATGTTTATTGATATAATAATCATTATCAGATCAGAAATGGTTAGTAATCCATTCCTGAACCTCATGGCAAAAACACCATTATGTTTACTGATATTTATTTCCTATTCACTCTGGGGCGTTCAGAGTAAAGAGAGGGAGAGAGAGAGAGCATGAGGATGCCAACAGGGCAGGGTGAGCAGGTGACATGGTGAGTGAGAAAAGGACCAAATATTGAAGACCAATCTGATATCGCCATGTTTGTGTTTTTCCTACATTATTAATGTTGCCACAACTGAGGTTAGGCTTAGGCACAGGTACCAGTGAGGTTAGGTTTAGGTCAAAGGGTGGTGGGTGTGGGTATATTGGACTGGGGTAACCAAATAACTACGGGTCAGTTGCAATGATGGTCCTGGAGCAACATTTAATATGACATTGTAGGAACAACAACAACACGGCAATATCAGATTGTATAAATATTTATGGTTAAGAGTTATAAATATTTTTTATGTTTGATTTGGTCTGATTTGGTCCCTCCCAATGTTGACTCCATGGCTACAGCCTTGGCTTCTGTCACACAAATTGTGGAAGAAACGTATCACGTACAAAAGGCATAGATAAATTCCAATTAATAAACAAGTTGAAGCAATGCATCATGGGTTTCTCTGAATCTCTGAGTAGGAAGGAGATGAGCTGCCGCAGGCCAGACGTGTGCTTCCAGAATGAAAGTTCCCAAGTTCCCAAGTTCCCAAGTGTGATGTTACACTTGTGTGCGTCCTTCTGAAATTGCGAGTACAAATGATTTGATTTCTACATATTTTAATGTTAGTGAAATGAAGTTAGCTATGTGAATGTCGTGAAAGTTCTTCCATATGCTAATTAATGCATTTTACCGCAAATGTCCATGCTAGCTGCTGTAATCTTGCTAGTTATATTTTCGTTTTACATTCGTTTCTGTAAGTCAGCAATTAGGTTTTACTATAAATGTAATCAGTAATATGTTAGTTGTATTGCAATAGTATCGGAATGTTTATTTTGCCATTTATAAAAATGTGCAAAAACAAATGTATTAAGATAGTTGAATAGGCATATCTGTGCTGCCTGGTAGAGAAACAGTTACTTAGAGAGGCTATCCAGTGAGACCGTTGTTAAGATCAGGTTGAATTTAATGACTAGCCTACAGTACATCATTATGTCTATACCTGCCCTTTCCACTAATGTCCTGTATTTTGGATTATTTTCAAACAACATACATATACAAACACATTGAAACAACTGTAAGCACAATCAATATATAGAATTACTAGTTGTGGGACGGTGAGTGAAGATCCCGGAGCCCAGGTTGCATCTGTATTCTGTGTTTGCTATATTAAAGACGTCAACTGCAACTTCCTCGACGGTCATCTGTGCTCTTACCTGCACACGGAACCAAATACACAAGAGCTCACCAACCCCTAACATACAGACCAACCAGTCCATTTTTACACATCACCAACTCCACCTCAAATCCGCATCTCAAACATATTGTTTAATCAAAACAAAGCAGCAACAGATCTCACTTTTCCTGACCTTCTCTCTCTGGCACTATGAATCCCGGAGCTATCCAAGCTCAGTGCATGTTTGTAATTGTCTTCCTTCCTTCCACCTTTCTTGTCTGTTTCACATTTCACTATTTGCTCATGATTTCCTCATGATGTAGTTCCGTCAAGTACCTACTATTTCTGAACAGATGAAATCAAATTCCAGCAGCTGTTTGAAAAGATTACAAAATAAATATGAAAAGAAACCTCGGTCTCCATCTTCCATGTAATTTACACATTGATGTGATATACTGTTAGATGGAACGAAACATGGACTACTGCAAACATGTAGTCATGAAACAAACACGTTTATTTAGGCAAGCTACACTGCTCAAAAAAAGTAAGGGGACACAATCATCATAGAATAACACCAAGTCAATGACACTTCAGGGGTATCAGTCTGTCCAGTCAGGAAACATAAGCCATTGTGAATCAATGTCACCCGTTTTGGTGCAAATGAAAGTGACAACAGATGCACTGAGAGAGGCAACCGCAAGACAACCCCCAAAAAGGGAATGGTTTGACAGGTGGTTGCCACATTAAATTGCTCTCTCCTTATCCTTCCTGACTGATTCTACAGTAGTGACAAGGACATTTTTGCTAGTGGTACCTGCAGCCCATTCAGGTTGCACAGGCAGTCCAGCTCCTCTAGGATGGCACATCCATACGTGCCGTCACAATAAGACACATTTTCTGTGTCTCCCAGTACAGTCTCAAGAGCATGGAGGAGATACCAGTAGATGGGCTGTTACACGAGGAGAACTGTCAGAAACAGACTCCATGAGGGTGGCATGAGGGCCCAACGTCCTCTTGTGGGACCTGTGCTCACAGCCAAGCACCATGCAGCTCGTTTGGCATTTGCCAGAGAACACCAGAATTGGCAGGTCCACCACTGGCATCTCATTCTCTTCACAGATGAGAGCAGGTTCACACTGAGCACATGTGACAGACATGAGTCTGGAGAAGCTGTAGTGACACACAGACAGAGCAGACCATGCAAAACTCAATCAATCAATCAATCAAATGTATTTATAAAGCCCTTTTTACAACAGCAGTTCTGCTTTTACAGAGACACCCTGCCTTAAACCCCAAGGAGCAAACAAAAGTAGTGTTGAATTTCAGTGGCTAGGAAAAACTCCCTAAGAAGGCCGAATTTTAGGAAGAAACCTAGAGAGGACCCAGGCGCACCCAATGTCAAACTCTGGTTACCTGCAGCAACACAGAGGTGGAAAACAGTCTTATCTTGCCTCCGCAACACAGAGGGGATATTTTATATACAAAATTGTGTGGTACCTTACATGCATGACCCTTCCAGACCTTGGTAATGCAGATAATGCAGAGGCCAGACAACTGATCAAAGTTGTGTTCTTTTTTTAAGCTACACGGGCTGCGATACGGCCACACATTTAAGAAATGTGAAAGCAAAACTTTGTCACTTAGTTTATATCATACAGATCTGGGAACACTGGGTAGATAAAAACAAAAGGATCACTCTATTAGGATGGAATTGCTCATACCAACACTAGATTAGGGTAGTTAAGCACTACCGCCAACTAGGTTTCTTGGGTTATAAGAACACTGAATCTGTTGGACAGCTAAAAATTTAATATCAGAACATCTGACATGAGCGAGATGTCTTTTGAAACACTCCCCCAGTATCCTCCACTGGCTGCGGGCCATCTGTGAGGTGAGTGAGAGAAACCTAGAATCCTGATGAAGTTGTACTTGACGGAATCAATATGGAATGGAGAGAAGGAGGAGGAGCTGTGTGTGTGTGTGTGTGTGTATGTGTGTTTGCATGTGGGTTCTCTCCCTCACTATAGATTGAATGCGCTTAGAAAAACCCCATCGATTGTGGTCATGGCTGGCCGGGTTCTCCTATTTGGTTACTCATCTATTTCTGCCGTGCGCTGGGATCAAGAGTTTCTCTCCCTCCTTACTCCGCTTTTTCTTTTATCTCTCCATCAGTGATGGCTGTGCCAGCTGCTGGAGCCACAAGTTTCTACTGAACCATTGAACTGAAAACTTCATGGAAACTTATAATTGCTTAGTGAGACAAACTTGTACAGACTTATCTGAATGTGTTCATAAAATAAACATCTTCAAGCAGGATTATGTACACTATAAACAACTTTGATAAATTCCAGGAAAAAAACCCCATCACTTTTCATTATCAGAAAGCCCTGAGAAGGAGTGAATGAATTAATGAATAAAAAGATAGAAATGTGATTTTGAGGGAAAATAGGCATTGACGGAACTGAGTAATTGATTCCACACACAAAAGATACAAAGTTGAAGTGCAATAAAGTAGCAGATGTTTTTTGGATGCCTTCCCCTTGTATTTCTCTCCGTGGCATTATGAAGAAAAATAGAGATATAGAAGTAAAGAGAAGGGAGGCGGGGAAAGGAAAAAAAGGGAGAATATATGGAGAGGAAAAAAGACTAACTGCAGGAGAATGAAATGTATTGGCTGACAACCTTGTGAACCCTTACTAAATCCAATACTGCACTTTCAGGTGAGGCAAATGAGAGAAGAGAAAAGGCAGATTTTTTGTTTTATTCTAAAAAGAAAATTGAAGTGGCAGCTATTGAGCTTCATCAATAATAGATTCTATTAAGGCTTGTCAAGGTTGAATTATCACCATTGTATCGACCTTTGAATTTGGGTAAAGCAGACAGGAGAATGGTTACATTTTGAGAATATCCATTATTCTCCAATTAGACACGTACAACACCATGCTTGGAGCAGGAAGGTGGTGCTTGAACAGTAAATGAAGGATGAAAGAGAGCTACAGGCCTAATGTTAATGACTGAGCTGAGCTAGATGTCTCCAAACCTGAGTTAGTCTTTGGTAATAACATGTTTCCATAGACTTGTATAAGATGTTTCACTGTAGCTAGGTTTATCTAATTATAAACAGATTATAAACTCTAGAAAGGAAATGTTTTCCAACCAAGGGTTTGTGTTTCCAGCAAACTTACTTGTGGTTGATAAAAAGCAGTTTGTAACAAGGTTATCCACATAATAGCGTTCACAATTATATAACTTAATGTCAGATATTTTCTAAACCTGAAAGCAGTACATTTTTATCGTTATTTTTTTAAATTTGTTAGATGGTTCCTCTCCTTGAAAGTAGTCTATTGGCTAAAATAAGCTGATATCCAAGTTTGCTCCATTATCAACAAGAGATTATTTGTGTCAAACAACAGCCAACCACACACCATCTTGCCACCTGCATAACCAAAGGATGGATCTGAAACCTGTACATTTAGCGGATTGGCAGCAACCCTGAGGTCATCTCCATTTTAAAGTTTTCTTTTTCTACTACTGTTATGAGTTGGTAAACCAACTGAAAGGGTGTATACTGCCACCTAGAGTATATTGTCTGAACAGAAACTAAGAAAAAGAAACCTGTATGGTCATTTTACAGACACTGATTAAGTCTCCATTACGTTAAATGTTTTAGTCTGGGTCGAGGTTTAATCAGTGTCTGTTAAATCGTCCAGCAATGTTTGTGCTTATTATATTGGGTGTCTGTTTTTAAGTAGCATTTTCTGTTTCCTTATCTGTAAATAACCCATCAACTGCACTGTGTTTTATGACATCCGGTTTACATCAGCAGTTTTTTATGTCAGCAAATTGCTTGTACAGATACCCATCCAAAAACCCCAAAAAGCAAGCAACACCAAGAAATGGATGGATAGGAAAACTCCATAGAAAAGGACAACCAGGAGTCACAAGCCCGGGCAATCCTAAGGCATAGTCCAAGGACTCAGGTCCTTCTAAGATTCAACAGGACCCCAGATAAATCAGAGAGAGCTTTCATTAGATCCTAAAAGAATACCTCAGATTATAATTCAGACTGATCCCAGCACATGAATGATGGCAGCGTACAAACGAGGGACTGAGACAATATGTCAGTTGTGTTGTGTCTGTGATAGTGAGCGGAACTCTGCTTGTGTCTCTGCCTTGGCTGTGGATGTTTAAATGGCACTGGTTTTACAGAGCTCTCTGGGTTTTTATCGCAGCCCATTAGCAGAGCTTGTAGTACTTAACACTGCAGAGGGGCCATCGCTAAGTGTCACCAAGAGACCATACAGCTAATATGTGTTTATGTACTGTGACACACTGAGAGACACACCGGCGTACTGTTCGGAGAGGGGAGATAGGGTGACGGGAGGAGAGGGAGGGGCGATGTTAGGGGTGAGGGAAAGGACGTAAAAATCCCCCTATCCCAGTTATGTCAGCTATTTAATCCCAGATGCTAGACACCTCAGGCACCTGTCAAATGGAGAACTCAGCTGTCCCCTCCGTTATCCAGAAAATGCAGACCCCGTCAGACACAACATGACGTCACAGAGAGACGTCCTCCTGTGACGTTACTGCAGGAAGAAAACAAAGCATTATACTATGTCAATGGACTGTATTCAAAGGGAAAAGGCGAGGGGTTATATATTGTCCAAGTGACCGCACTGTAATGAAAAAAATGCTCGACACTGTCTCAGCACTAGCATTCACACACAGAATGCTTGCCCCTAAATGCACATAGAACATGTTTAAAGTATGGGAGCAATGAGGTTGGATGGATATCGCACCATTAGGATCACGGGACTTGGAAGTGTTGACTTCCTAAAGGCAGATGTATGCTATTAGCAGCTAGTTGTGTTTAGACATCCATGTTTCACACCTCCTGATGTGTAATGCTAATTCATCAGTCTTATTGCTGAGCTGTTTATAACTATGTGAAAGGTGTTATGTCTCAGAATACAGATTTGTTATGATGTGACGGTAAACTTTACTGAGGACAGAAGGGGTCGTCATTGGAAATGAAGAGAACGCGCAAGTGTGTGTGTGTGTGTGTGTGTGTGTGAACGGATGAGTGTCGCAGCGGATGATTCGTTGTCAGGAGACAAGGTTTTAGACTCCTCCAGGAGATGTGGGAGCAGTGATACTGGTCAATGTACTTCATTACTGCCTGAACGGTAGATAAAAAGAGTGAAACCCTCAAACCCCTCTCCGAATGTCCCCCGTGGTTATGGAGAAAGATAAGGGAGCAATCAGGTATAATAAAGATCATAAGACAACATTATTTGGCCTGCACTTTAGCCTCTCCAGCCCTCACCTCCGTGCTTTGTTTTGCTGTTCCATTGATTTGCTGTCATTATCCTGCTTCCCATAGGCAGTGAGAGACAGAGAGCCAGAACACAGAAACAGATTTACAATCATAATTTAAAACAGAGCTATGGATTTCTGGTGTGAAGCGAGACACAGCCCTGGCGTATTGAGATGCATCGATCTTTACTCCAGTACGGCTGTACTCCCTGGCCTCTGCTATTCTGGAACATTCTCAGTTCCTTTGTGTCTCATCGGCCCACCCTCGTCTCAGTGGTGGAATTAAATCAAGGTGTCTCTGTTTGCTCTCCGCTGTTCTCCTCTGCATGTGAAAGGTCACCCACTGTGGGGCTAAGGGAAATTCAATTAACAGTCTGTACCTCACACAGGGTAGCGCTAGGCCTGTCTGTGTGTGTTTGGGTGAGGCATCCAAACACTCACTTTGCAAACACACAAACAAACTCAGAATGGTGACACATGGCACTATATACCATATTAAACCTACAGGCAAACAATACCGTACCAATACAGTCCACCGATATAACGATCTGCACAGCCAAACACACGCACACCCATATACACACAAGCCCAGAGTGGCGCCATGCTGGACAAGGTAGCGCCCAAAACAAGCAGCACTCAGCCTCTGTTCTGTTCAGGCCCTAGGGCAGCAGAGATTCTGTTCCCCAGCCAGGAACCTGCTTACAAAGAAAGGAAGTGGAACCCTTCCACCTGATATGCCGCCTTGCTAAGCCCCGGGGGAATCATTTCAGCGTGACACACTTGATAAATTAGCTACTATTCCAGAACTGCAGTTTACCTTCACTCAGTCAACGGCAGGCTGGCAGGCAGCAGAAGGCGCGGTGTGGACTCAGGAACACAAGGCAAACAAGGGAACATCACAGCTGTGTTGGCAAACCAGGCCAGCCTTCAGGAAGACCTTGTGGACTCTGGAGAAAGTTGCACAAGGAACCATAAGGACGAGAGATAGAAGGTCTGTTACACATGACAGATTGTTTCAGACTGAACATGACACAGGAGGCTGGTTAGGGGAGGATGGCTCAGAACAGTGGCTGAAATGGAATGGTACCAGGCACGTGATTTATTTCAGTCATAGCTTGTCCTCTCAGTGAAGCCTTAAGTAGGGGATGCTGTCATGTGTATAGGGTTCTGGGTGGGAAAAGTAGGCCTGTTTCTCTAGATCTGATGACATATACTATAATAATATTCATGAATTCCTGTTTCTTTATTTCCAGTCTATGCCATTTTATGTCTATCCAAGCAGATAGACATAAAGTTGGTTAGACTCCTGATGTGTATTAGTGAGTGCTCTTTGCTTTTTCTCACACCATGTCTTCTCTGTCTTTCTTTTCCAGTCAACCTCCCCTCCTCTTGATCTCCCCGATTCTCCCAGTCTGTGTAGATGGCTCTAGAAGTCTCTCCAGGGAGGAGTGTCTGTGGGCTAAAGGCCTGACCTATTTTACCACTAAGCAACACCTGTATCCTCTTTCTCCATCTCTCCTCACTTCTATACTTCTGTCTGCCTTCTTGTCTGTCTTTGTCTTTTTGTCTGTGTCCCATCTTTCTTTATCTATCTGTCTGCCTCTGTCTGTCTCTGTGGCTGTCTGTCTGTCTCTGTGTCTGTCTGTCTGTCTCTGTGGTTGTCTGTCCTTCCCTATGGCTGTCTCTCTGTCTGTGTCTGTCTCTCTTTGTTTATTCTTTTCTCTGTTTATCCATCTACATTTGCCTGTCTGTATCAGTGTCTATTTCTCTAAAACAGGGATGGCAAGAGCTTTAAATTGCATTGACTTCATCACACTGAAATACATACAATACACTCTCTCAAACACATGCACATTCCCATAGAATTACACTGACAGACATATATACACTAGCTTCAATAGCTGATGTTGCCTCTTATAACAGACTTTATTTATTGGAGGTGTTTCTTGAAGCTGTTAGTCTCTTGCTATTGACTGGGCAGAAAAGCTTTATCACCCTTCCTTACAGAAATGTTTCAACGGGTTTTCTTGCATGTACCACCTGCTCCTATTTCTTATTTTTGAGCAATTCGGAGGATTTCTTAAATTGATTTGGAGCATTGTCCTCTTGCAAGACCTATTTTTAGTTCAGCGTCAGCATTTCTTCAGATGGCCTCACATTCTCCTCAACTATTCCCTGTTACAGGGTGAAATGATGGTTGACTTGAATGATGAAAGGTTGGCCAAGCCTACAGGCAACAAAGCCGAAAAACATGCATTACGTTTGATTTGAGGGTCTTCAGTTCAAAGGGTAGTGTTCAAATATGACACATGGCAATGTGTCCAGACAACTCTACCTTTGACCCATCTGTCCAGATTAGATGTATATATGAATGGATGGATTGATGGATGGATGGGTAGATTGATAGACGGATGGATGGATGGATGGGTGGGTGGATGGATTGATGGGTAAATGGATGGATGGGTAGATGGAGGATTGATTGATAGATGGATGGATGGACTGATTGATGGATGGGTGGATGGATTGATAGATGGATGGATGGGTAGATGGATAGATAAGACAGACAGATGTAGATATTGTTTTTACATATTTTATAGCACAGGCTTCATCCTTCCTTACAAGTAAGCCAAGTTAGAATCCCTTTCTCACAGTTGACCCATGAACCTAGACTTTGATGGTGGCAAATTATGTTTCTTCTGAGCTCTTGTCCTTTGTTATCACACTGCATCTCTATGGTCAACACTAAATCAAATAAAAATTCCTTAATGTTAGGTCATTCTATTTTGAGTCAATATCTATGGATTTTCTATATTTTATCTTCTCTCAACAGAATCAAATTGGAGGCATTTTATAAGAAGGTTAAATGTGCCGTGAAAGTGTGCAATTCTTTATATGAACGATTGTGCTGTAAAGTTTCAGACAGACACACAGAAAAAGAAACGGAAGGATTGATGGACTGATGGATACACATGTAGGATGGTAGACAGATGCCCAGAAACAGACCCATCCGATCCATATGTGTAGCAGAGGGAAACCGACAGAGCCCCTGTGTGTTCTGATGGATCGCTGCCTGGATTAGCCCTTGATCGGCCAACGCAGCGGTAATGACCAAACTCAATTAACTCAGTCTCTCCGGGCTAAGACTCTCTGTCCCTTAGAGCAGAGAGAGACTCATAAATCCTGATTATTTTAGTTAATGAGCGCTAACACCAACTCCAATAAATCACAAACACACGAGTGCAAACACAAACAGAGATATTCAGGCTGACACTCACACGTCCAGTAGCACGCTCTCACAAGGCACCTTCTCTTTTGGGGTTAGGTTTAATAAAGACTCACAACTGAGAAAACACTTCCTGGTTAGGTCTAGACACTGACAGACAGGACCCACAGACTTTACGACCCTCAATTAGCTGACCCCTTGACCTAACACACACGTACATCCCCGCCCAATCCTTCACGTGTGTCCCCTCAAGCTGTGTGTCCAAGAACACCAAACGTCTTTGCCAGACAGTTTTGTGTTTTCAACAATACAGCGTGGCTTCGATAAATACCATCAACGCAGATTGTGGTCTGTCTTTGTTGAAACATTTCTGAATGAGGGACAGGGCCAAAATTAAATACGCGTCAACAAGGATTATATTCAAATATCACTCCGTCTGCAGTTTCAGCTACATGCTCCATCAAGCCCCACTAAGCCATGCCGCGATCGTTACCCTGACCCCTGACCCAAACCGAGGAATACATAATGGCTCATCAGTTCCGAGGGTATTTTCACTGTAGCCTGTTCTAGAGCCGACAACCCCCCACGCCCCACCTAAGCGTTTCCCTCTGGTTTTCTCTCACCTCCAACCCATCAATAGACGTCTCCCTCTTGAAAAGCCTCAATGTCTCCTCCACGTGAAATCAGTTTCTCCCCGCCTCTGTGCGGGTCCCACACCTGTGACTATAACTGCGGTCGCGAGAGGAAGCAGCCTTCTGTGTGACTTAACCGCAAACTGCCCACCTCCTCCGTACGTCCCCCCTCCCTCTCCTCCCCCCCCCCCCCCCCCCCCCCCCCCCCCGCTTCATTCCTGCCCTCAACGCTCAGTCTCCCACTCTGTTTGCAGTGTCACTCAACCCCTTCCTCCCTTCATCTCCCCCTCTATCTATCTGGTTCCTTCGTCAACAGAGGATCATGTTGATGTGTCTGCTTGGATCAGGGTCACTGGTTGTGTTTGGACGTCGAAAGTCAGGATTTGTTGGCTCGATTTAAAGAGTTAAGTAGGTATGATTTGGGGTCTGAAATACAAAGTAAGTAGCTAACATGCGTTCAAACACACACACACACATGCGCGCACACGCGCACGCGCGCACACACACACACACACACACACACACATAGAAGAGTAGGAGCCAGGCCAGGGCGCAGGCAGCACAACACATTAAAGATTGAGTTAGAACCCGCTCTGGTGTTGTGGGAGAAACCTGGTCTACAGACAGTATGACATCATCAGACGGAGGGCACGGGAGTGTTTGGATGTCAGACGCTGCAGGGAGAGAGAAGCCGTAGCTACAGAAACCAACCAATGTCACCCATCTATTCCTCTGGAGAAGTCTTGATAGCACAAATTTGAACCACAACAATGGTGATTTGGCGTCCGCCTGGCATTGAAAATGAGTTAAGGACTATGGAGGGGAGATGTCTTAACACAAAAAGGATTATGGGGGAAGTAGTAATTCTATCTGGTCTGATTCTCACAGCTGCTAGATGCTTTAGCCTTAACCCAGGAAGCAGGGGATGACCCGTTATAGGTCAAATGTTAGTAATCAATAGTTGGATTAACTGGATGAACAAGCTGTTTTGTAGTAAGCTCAGAAATGTGAGGACACAATATGAAATATCTAGGGTAGATTTACTCAGCAAGCTTAGCATTCCATCAAGTTTTACGTCATCTAAATTTTTTCATTCTTGTCTCAGGAATGTCTCTAGCTGTGAATATGAGTAATGCAACAGAACACAATGAGAGCCTTATTGTGATATAACATTGCTTTATGACCAGTATGACAAAGTGTCATTGTTCATCACATTGTTCAGATTCTGTTGCATACATACAGAACTGCCTTAATTCTACGTGGCATTGATTCAACAAGGTGCTGAAAGCATTCTTTAAAAATGTTGCCCCATATTGATAGGATAGCATCTTGCAGTTGATGGAGATTTGTGGGATGCACATTCAGGGCACGAAGCTCCCGTTCCACCACATCCCAAAGATGCTCTATTGGGTTGAGATCTGGTGACTGTGGGGGCCATTTCAGTACAGTGAACTCATTGTCATGTTCAAGAAACCAATTTGAAATGATTCAAGCTTTGTGACATGGTGCATTATCCTGCTGGAAGTAGCCATCCGAGGATGGGTACATGGTGGTCATAAAGGGATGGACATAGTCAGAAACAATGCTCAGGTAGGCCGTGGCATTTAAACGATGCCCAATTGGCACTAAGGGGCCTAAAGTGTGCCAAGAAAACATCCCCCACACCATTACACCACCACCACCAGCCTGCACAGTGGTAACAAGGCATGATGGATCCATGTTCTCATTCTGTTTACGCCAAATTCTGACTCTACCATCTGAATGTCTCAACAGAAATTGAGACTCATCAGACCAGGCAACATTCTTCCAGTCTTCAACTGTCCAATTTTGGTGAGCTTGTGCAAATTGTAGCCTCTTTTTCCACCTGGCACCAACAACCATGCCACGCTCAAAATTGCTTAAATCTCCTTTCTTTCCCATTCTGACATTCAGTTTGGAGTTCAGGAGATTGTCTTGACCAGGACCACACCCTTAAATGCATTGAAGCAACTGACATGTGATTGGTTGATTAGATAATTGCATTAATGGGAAATTGAACAGGTGTTCCTAATAATCCTTTAGGTGAGTATAAATGCAAATGCAATAAAAATAAAAAGATTATTATTTTCAACAAAATTACATGGTGACTTTTTAAAATTATTTTCAAAGATCCGTAGTTCAACTATTTTTTTTGTTTGTTGTAGCTTTTATTTTTTATTTTTTTGTTGGTGATTTATTTTTTTAACATTAATTACTGTAGATATGAGTTGACAAAACATCGGTTTTCAGAAGTGTTCCACTGGTAAACCATGAGGCGTACCTGGCCCATATACAGTCATCTTAAATGTGATATTATCAGTAGTCTATTATGTGGTTAAAGATGTTGGTAGCCTGTAGTCCAACAAATAGCATGTTAAGGTATACTACTAATAACAATTTTAATATGATTTATGTAGCACCTTTATACCAAAGGACGTACTCAAACTTCACATACCAAAGTGGGAAAACTAAACCTCACTAAACCTGTACTTACCCGGGCGAAGAAAGGAGAGCATTTTGAGCTAGAACACTTACCAGATATCAGCTGTTAGGTGAGGGATATATGCCAACTGGGTTTAGGAGGAATGATAAGGCGGCCATGATGGGAGTAGGGCCATGTTGGGAGATTGGCCAGTAAATCAGCGTTGACGCCCTCACTCTTACAATAACTGCCATGGTATCTTAAGGAACCACGAAGAGTCAGCGTGCCTGTCATCCGAAAGATTATTACATATTAGTGTTTTCAGTCATAAAGAAAAGGCATTCATACTCGCAATGTTATTGCAACTTTAAAATGAATGTTGTTTTTACACAGAAAGTTGAGACATTGCAACATTAATATATCCTCGGTGCTCAATTAATGGGCTCCACTTTGTCAGTCTCCTTGTTTCTGGCTTCTCCTGTGACATCA